>NW_017728915.1:30067635-30089394 GCF_001723895.1 Crocodylus porosus | reverse complement strand
CATGATCGGGGGCAGCCGGGCAGACCCTACGAGGAGAGGCTACGGGACCTGAACATGTTCAGCCTTCACAAGAGAAGGCTGAGGGGATCTAGTGGTCACAAACTAGTCAGAGGGGACCAGCAGGCATTGGGGGAGTCCCTGTTCCCCCGAGCAGTGACAGGAGTGACTAGGAATAATGGTCACAAGCTGGCAGAGGGTAGGTTTAGGCTAGACATCAGGAGGCGTGACTTCACTGTCAGGGCGGCTAGGATCTGGAACCAACTTTCAAGAGAAGTGAGTGCCAGTCTTCTTGCTAGGAGGGATCTGATTTTTAACCAATGACGGCCTACTGTGAAATGTACAAACAAGGTTGGGAGCAAGAAAGTCTCTGTGGCTAGTGTAATACTCTGCCCTACCATGGCTTTCTTTTGCATGTTATGTTACCAATATTAGGCTACTGGAAAAAAAAGTGGGGGGTGGTACTGTTGTGGTAGTGTGGCTTTTAGGGTAAATTGAGCAATCCTAATGGCATGGCTCCCACTTAAGACTAAACTGGATCTTGCTGGAGATGAGGAAAGGCTTAGGTGCCTCTACATTCAAAACGGCATGCTTCTGAGCATGCACAGAAGCCCAAATGGAGACATCTAAAGATTTTTGAGATCCAAATGATAGATACTCAATCTTATTTCTGGTCATTGGGCTAGGTCAAACTGGATTGGTTTTGCTAACTTACATTCTTAAACCCACATATACAAAGTGAAATAATATCCTCTTTTTAGTCTATTTCAATTCCATTTTCAAAGAAAGCATAAATTGCCCCCATAAGTTGGTATAGTTTTGTTAACATTCATGGGTATTTAGAGACATTGTATTATCCTAGCTTCTTTACTATTTCCTATATGAAACAAAAACATTTTGACAGATGAAAATAATAACATTCCCACAAATCACAGATCTTAGTCGAGAGCAAGATGCATGGAAACTACATGAAAAATGTGAGTGTAATTCATATATATTTTACTTCTTCAACAACACAGGTGAGACAGAATTCAGTTAACAAGCTCTTTGAAGCAGGAGACCTGTTTCTTTGTGTCTGCAGAATCCCAAAGGGAACCGGTGGCTGAATAGCAATAAAGCCTAGGAATCATTATAAGATATTTCAGTATGTCCTGCCAGATGTAATGACATAATAGTTAATGACTTCTACCGCGCCGAGAATAATAGCTTAATGAGGAGTGCAATATAACTCTCTAGAAGAATAAACACATGGTGTTCCCAGGTTTACAGGTAGGGAAAACTGAGTGCAGCAAAGTGATGTGACTAGGAAAGCAGGTTTCTGCTACTGTTGTCTAGTTGAGTACAACGCACACCTTCTTCATGGTGGCCATGGGAGCTCTTCAATTTTCACGAGTTAGAAACTGGTTTCATCTGCTGTGCACAGGTGGCTTCTCTGGTTTCAAGGAGAGATTGGCACACATTTCTGAGGGCAATATTTGGCCACGGATAAATAAACCTGAGCTTAAAAACACTCTAATAGGTTCCTAAATGAATCTGTATCTAAATCACAAGGATCTGTCTCAGACAGGCTTACATAGACCTTAATAGTTTGCAGAAGATAACAGTCTTCCCACCCTTGCAGTATAAAAGAACTATAATTTTATTGTCCCGATGAGAGCCACAATGCCCCGTGAACAGGGCATATTTTGCATTGCAAATCAGATTGCCCGGTTTACTGAATAGGGCAGTTCTGATGTTCCATAATTTGAGCAATAAGTGGTGCCTGCTCTGAATTTACAAAGCTGCAAACTGATCTCTCTATTAATAAACACCTCACTACTCTTCTGCATTCCTGGTTATCTTCCTTTTAAAATTGCTGCACTGTCTTGCTCTTTTTCTCTTGTCCTTGTCTTGCAAGGAAAAAAAAAAAAAGGCAGCTCATAGAAAAAATGGTACTTGGGGAGAATCCAAGATCAACAGACCAGAAAGCCCACTCATTGTTCTTTATCGTTTTGGGCTCCCTTCCAGTCCCTCTGGTTCCCTTCACTCTCTAAACTGCTTTCTGCATTCTCGCATATGTTATAAGAAGCATTATGATTTTAGAAAAGGTGCTTTCATTTTGTAACAGCTTGATCCACAATGAGTTTTGTCCAATTTTCTGTTGGTTTTGTTGTTACATCTTTCTTAATTTCATGTGTGTTAGCTTGATTATTCTTAACAGGAGTTCTACATGTATGTATCGCAGAAGGGATGATGTCTTTCCATGCAATTAGGAGACATAATAATTTGTGAAAATGACAGTTGTGCATTCCTCTGTCCATGCAATATGTATTTCAAAGCCAGGAGACATCTTGACTGAAGACATCCATACAGTCAGAAACACAATGGTTTAGCTTTGCCTTCTGTCAAGGAAGTGATCGCTCTGTCAGTCGTAATGAAGGATGGCAGGAATACCGATGCAAAAGTGTTTGGGTGAGAATTATATTTTATCTGCATTGCTAATAGATTTCCTCCAGATATAATAAATTTTGAAAATTGCTGATAAGATCTGCACAGCTGCTCGAATAGTTCAACCCTTTTGATCAGCAGTATTAAAAGGGCAGAAGGAGGTATAAAACTTAATAGCTCAGCTGCATAACAAGTTCTTTCAGTTTACTCTTTATTGGAACAATTCGCAAAGTTTAAAGGATAATGCAAACTCTGCCTTTCTGACCAGAGATTCCCTTACCCCTGCCTATAACCCGCCTTTACCACAAGGACACTGAGTGCTGTAGCCCAGGTGGGTTTCCACTATGCAAGTTGGAAAACAGTAAGAGCCTGGAGAGGTAGCATGGCATGGAGTAGCACTCTGTCATGGCTGCTATCATGTCACCATGCAAAGGAATCTTTTAGGAGGCTCCCTGAGCTGTAACGACTTGGGTTTACTGGCCAAATATCATTCCAGGGAGGGATAATCAGGTTGATCAGGCATGACTTGCCCCTGGTGAATCCATGCTGACTGTTCCTGATCACCTTCTTCTCCTCCAAGTGCTTACAAATCAATTATTTGAAGACCTACTCCATGATTCTTCTGGGGACTGAGGTGAGGTTGACTGGTCTGTAGTTCCCTGGATGCTCCTTCTTCCTTTTCTTACAGATGGGCATCATATTTGCCCTTTTCCAGTCATCTGGAACCTCCCCCAGTCACCACAATTTTTAACAAATAATGGCCAATGGCTCTGTAATCTCATCAGCCAACTTCCTCAGCACCCTCACATCCATTGCATCCAGCCCCATGGACTTGTACACATCCAGCTTTTCTAAATAGTCCCTAACCTGTTCTTTCACCAATGTGGGCTGCTCACCTCCTCCCCAAATTGTGCTGCCAGGTGCAGTAGTCTGGGAGTTGATCTTGCCTAAGAACATTGAGGTAAAAAAAGTCATTGAGGTCATTGAGTGCTTCAGCCTTTTCCTCATCACTTGTCACTAGGTTGCCTCTCCCATTTGGTAAGGGACCCACACTTTCTAGTATGCACTGGGCATGTCTTCACAAGACACTTAATGCACAGTAGCCTAATAACACTGCGCAGTAGCGGGATGGTCAAAAGCCATGCTAATAACCTACTGCACAGTGTTATTAGGCTACTGAGAAGAAAGCATCACAAAAAACCATGTGCCAGCACTACTATGCAGTAAAAATAGTTACTGAGCATTCAGTCAGTACTTCATTAAGGAAGTACTAAACTAAATGCACAGTAACTACAGCACGTTAATGAATGGGTAGATGCAGCCACTGTGTACTGGGTACAATGGATACACATTTCCTTTCTGTAATGGTGACATTTTTAGGGCTTATAAAAGTGAGGGGCCAATCATCACTGGCTATTGCTCCATAATAATGTAGCATTTTGTCTTCACGTAACATATGAGGCTCCGTCAATGCACTTTCCTTCTGAACTTTGAAATCTCTAACACAAATTGGGGACAGTTTATGGGACAAAAATATATTGAGAAACTGACCCTGCTTTAGTTTCGTAGTTTCCAGTCAGTTAGTATAAATCAGCAACCAGTCTTTGGGAATCAAAGTGCAGGATATACTACTGACCTTCAGTGGGGAGGAAGTAGGAGAGGGCCAGGGGAGTAGGGTAAAATAGAAAAATCTCATTGACTGTCTCTATTTTATACTTGAGCTGTATAAAGGGTTCATGGTATAAATGAGAATCTGACCCTTTCTTTTCCATGACTGTCAATCCAGCATCTTTTTTTTTACAAGCTTTAAAATAAAAAGAGTATAAAAAAAGGCGATAAAAATACAAGAGTATTCTGAGCTAATGTCCCAAAACACCAGTCTAATAATAGGATTTGGACTATTTCCGTAGCATATCGCAGGGCTTTTTTTATGAAGTAACTTTTCTCAGTTTTGAGTCTTTGTTTCCAGGTTTTCTGTGACAGTTAATTTGTTTACAAGGATAAGAACAACAAAGCTGCATATATTTGTATATATTATATTAGGGGAAGGAAATATATTGGTGCTATTAATATAAGTAAACTAGCAGTGTTTTCTCTTGGTAGTTGTTAGATTAGCCAAGTGAATCATGATTCATCATGCCTTCAAGTGTGTGTGAATTCATAAACAGGTCACAGTGACATGCTTAGAATTTTCCTGGCAGTTTGGGTAGCTGAAGTCACAGAGAAAATAATATGAGAGGCAGGGAGCTCCAGAGACTTTCAAAAGGGAGGGCTCTGGAAGGCCTGATTGCCAGGACAGATAGCTACAAGTGATAAGCCTGGTTGCATGTCTCCCTTTACATATTAATTGTCATGCAGCTACAGCATAATTAGAGAAGCGCAATACCAGGTGTTATCAAAACATCAATTGCATCAATAATAAGTTGAAGGTTTTTGAGGATTGGTACAGGTTTTACCCAATACTGTGACAGTCCTTATTGCTAGATTTTTTGTGGTATGTAACCTTCTCTTCACTGAGAGGGATTTCTGAAGAATATTATGAACTGAGACTAAAATGCAATCTTAGATAACATAAAAAGGGGGAAGGGGTGGAGAGATGGCAGGTATGGCATTAATATGATGTTGATGATTTTTGATTCTACTGCGGCTACCACTACTACATTTGGCCATCTAATGTGGGGTGTCCCATTACACTTACAGGAAGGTCTAATCACTGCTCAGAGGAGTTATTTAAGACTGAAAAAGATCTCCTGGGCCATGAAGTCCAGTTTCCAGAGGAGTCCCCAGCAAAGTAAGAGAAATCCCCATCCAGCAGATTTTAGGTACATGTTTAACTTTAAGCATCCAAGAGTCCCATGTCTTGAATGGGGTACTCATATGCTTAATATCAAGCAAAATTTTGTTGGACTAAATCTATTCAAATATATGTTGCTGTAATTAGCTAGCAAATATTAGTGAGCTAACACTGGCATTGTTGATATGACAGAAAGGTGGCATAAAATTGGAGAGAGAGAGACAAGAGAGGCTGTAAGCTGAAAGGACATACTGGGATTCTTAGGAGGACAGATGAGGTTAATGCCTGAAGATGCTGCCATGATGCAAATGATATATAATAACGAGAGTGTTCACAGTAGGAAATATCCAGTTCCCCTTTGAGATTTCTTAGGTTCCTGCCCTTCAAACATTGTCACATGTGTTTGGAGAGCTGTACTCCAGTTGACGACACCACTATTAAAAGTAAAATGAAACTTTAAATCATTTTTGCAGGACTGGAGGTTCAGGTACGTCGCTTATTCTCTCTCCCCCACTTCAGTTCATCCTAGATTTTCCAAAGGAAACAAAGAAAACTCCACTCTTTTCCCTCTTTCTGCTCTTATGCCTTTATCTTCCTGTGGATTTACATAGTCTGATCTCTATACTCTGAGATTACATGTTACAAACAGACCATGTTAAAAGCACATTTAGGCCCAGCAATGAGTCCTAAGTGCCTTCCAGGCATCTTAAAGATACACCGCTTCAAGAGAGGATTATCTTTGAACAGTGCTGCCAAACTCAAATTAAGTTAACTTCTTGGCTGTTCAGCTGAGACAGAAAGACAAATATACATTCCTCCAGTATCACAGGAGGCACTGCTTCCAGGTGGGCTAGCTATCATCCAGGACTGTACGGCTTTGGACTGGCAACTGGGGGCAGCTGGGCAGCAAGTAAGCAGGGAGGGGGCAAGTGGGGAAGGAGGAGAAAGGGGTGAAGGGGGACAGGAAGACTAGGGAGAAGAGGTTATTGGGAAGGGAAATGGATGGAATAAGACAGGGTTAGGATGGGAGGGGAGCGGGTGAGTGAGTGAGTGGACAACTGCCCAGCTGTCACCCCCTTCACAACTTGGGTTGCCCCCCACCCCTGAATCACCTCTTGTTCCCCACATCGGCCTCAAGAATGTCACCCCCATCACTCCCTCCACTCTCAGATCACCACCTTGTCACACCAGTCACCCTAAGAGTGACAGCAGTAGCAAGGGGGGTGTCCCCCTTCCTTACTGCTCCTGGGTTTCCTGCAGCCCACACTGCCCCTGCATACCCAAATCCAGCCCCTGCCCGGCCCCATGGTTTCCCCCACCCACTCCCTCTCCCCTGCCCTACCTTCCTTTGAGGCCCAACAAGGGCTGGATCCAAGCACATGGAGGTGGCAAAAGGTACAGGGAGCCTGAGAGCAGGCAGAGAGGGGGGAGCAGTGCTGCTATCCCCCCACTGCTACTCTTGGGCTGACTGAGACAGCAAGATGGTGATCCAAAGGGGAAGAGCTGGTGGGGCCCACCTGGGGGGATGTTATTCAGGGAGTGAGGTGATGATTTGAGGGTGGAAGGGGCAATTTGGGGGTGGAGGGATCCATGAGGGGGGTGGTCCAGAGGCCAGTGGGGATGGAGTGGGTGATTGGGGGAACGGAAAGCAATTTGGATGCAGGGGTGACCATTTGGGGGGGGGGGCAATACAAGTGGTGCAGAGGACCCCTTCCCACCCTCGACCCCACCAAACAGGCTAAAGAGCTAGCAAGTAGGGCAGGCATGGACCGCACTCGGCAGCTCCTAGCCAGAGGTATGAGAAATGCACGTTGAAGAGCGCATTAACCCTTAACACGTGACTGCTTACAGCACAGGCTAACTTTTAATGCAATCCTCAGAGTTAGCACATGCTAATAGTAATGTAATCTCACCCTTACTTGATCCCTCAGTCACCTGGGATGTTGGAGATGCTCCATATTCTTTGTCTTACCACACGCAAGTCCAGGGGGTGATACGGACTTTAGAGTTAGCTCTTAGTTCAATGTTATGAATACAATTTTTAAATCATAGTTTTAGTTGCAAAAAAACCCATGGCATGTATTATATGAATATATGGATGCATGTTGCGCCTGAACACAGAATGATTCTGAGCTTTCAGGCTGCACAGATTTACTTTGGTTTTAATTAAGAGTACAGGCAACCCCCACTTAATGCTCTTACTTGTTCCTGAAAAACCAAGCATTAGGCAAAACTAGCATTAAGCAAAATCAAAAGTATTTGATGACCCGAGATTGCAATCACAATAGTTTTTAATGACCCAAGATGATGATCATGAGCGTTACAGCGAAACTCGCTGAGCGCTAAGTGAAATTGGGTATCAATTTAAAATGAGTGAAATAGCGCTAAGCGAAACAGTGTTAAGCAGGGGTTGCCTGTACTGCCTGTGCTTTTCTGACCTATGCGCCATAGGTAGTAATGCAAAAATTATTAGTATAGCAAATGCAGTTTGAAACACTGTTCTCTACTTTTAAGCCAGGGATATTCAAAGGGTTACTAAGAAAAAAATAGTAGTCATGAAAACACAGAAATGTATAAACTGAATGCATTTATTGCTAGATGTTAAGTATTATCTGGAGCTTGATATGAAAATATTTAATCCCTGAATGAACAGCTTGTGCATGGTGAAAGCCCCTGAGGCTTTGTTACTATTAAGCTGGTGTGTTCCCTGCCCTGCTCTGAATGCCTGTGTCCTGCAGAAGCAGCAATACAGGTTGTAGTCTCTCTACACCTAACTTAGGGTCTGGACACACAGAGGCTTGGAGCCCTTTCCACAGAAGATGACAAGTGCCATCTTCAATTGTTGTGTGTGAATGATCTAAAAACAGTTCATATGCACCAAACCATCCAGTCCTAACCCCGGAGGCAGAAGTGTTAACGTTTGGCCACATTTGGATCATTCTCAACTTGTTCACATGTAAGACTTAAAACAACCCAGCTGCTGCCCTTGTGTAAGGGCTCTGAGCGATCCTGTGTTCACTCCCTTAGTCTAAGGAAAACTCTTCTACGCTCAGATCTGCCAGACAAAAAGTATAATGAAAAATGACTTGACTTCAATATTCAACACACCCTCTCTTCTGGAATTTTCCATTGCTTCCTGTGTCATTTCCTTTCATGTTCTAGAATTTGTAGTCCATCTCAGCAACAGAAACAATGTAATACATTTTTTGGTCAAATAATTTAGAACTTCATACCTAGTCCAAGATGTTAACCTCCATCCATATTTACATGTGCCCTCTATTTCCTCGATTCAAATGGTCTTTCTGAGAAGATTGGTTTCATGCTGAGACAGGATAATAATCAGGACTCACTTGCCTTACATGCAATAAATTCATCATAATATTTATTTCCCCCCAAGATTGGTGTGTAAAAAATAATCTAAGATTTGAGCATGTAATATCCAATTTATATTTTCCTATGGCTCATAAAAGAGACTATAATTTAGATTTTTATTTAGTCCCCTCCCCCCTCAATGCTGTGTTTTATTCAGCTCTGAAAAGGTTGAAATATCCATATTAGAAAGGTTACTAAATGGCTGAGGGCTGAATTCAAGAACAAATGTCTTATGGTCATAATTATAAAGGAAGATTTATTAAGACTGCAGAGGACAATTGGTGCTACTGCTACTTAAAAAGACAATATTGCAAAACATAAAATAAAATAAAAAGCCCACCAAGTGACCCACATATATGCGCTGTCCAGTCATATGCAAGATGAGTTTGAAGTTTCTGTTCATTGCTATAAACACTGAGAGATGAAGTGAGGGGGACTGCAGCAAAATCTTCTTCAACAATGTGTAAAGATGCATAAATTACTGTGAAATGCAAGTCAAAGGAAATTGGCATTCGGGGAAACCAGACAGCACAGACAGTCCATTATCCATTTAACCACATAACTGACTCAGACACAACTGCCTGATCAATCTGGAGCCAGATGCTGTAGCTAGAAAACTATTTTCAGCAGCCTTGGCATCTGAGTGCTGTGATTGCTAAAAGAACAAGGATTGGTACAATCTGATGAGGTGAACTGCAGCCTGCTGTGGACTTTGGTTTATAATTTAATATGCTTTCTTCATAGGAAAAGCAGCTAAAAGAACTAATATGATTAGAAAATGCAACTCCTGTTTGTCAATTAAAAATAAGCTGTACCGTGTGAGAAGCTAAGGAAGTGCTTGGTCTGATAAAGTACAGTCTATTAGCTACTAGCAGAAGTGTACATGAGGCAATGATTTGTGTTTGTATTCAGGACTGAGGTCTGATTCAACCAGGCATTTAAACACAGTCTTACCTTTAAGCCCGTGAGGTATGCCATTGTAGTTGATGGGATTACTCATCTATCCTGGTTTATTATCTAGTTCAGGGGTTGGCAGCATACGGCCCACGGTCTGGAACCAGCCCACAGATCCAGCTTTGCCTGTGCCCATATCCACTGTGCCGGGGCTGGGTAGCTGGGAGCTGCTTTTCCTCACCCCTGCCCCCCAGCTGCAGCGTGGGTGCATTTTGCAGCTGGTGGAGAACTCATTTGGGGTTGGGCAGCTTCCAGCTATGGCTGCACTGCAGCCGAGAGGTAGGGGCAGGGAGAGGCAGCAGCAGCATGGATGCAGCTTGCAACTGCTGGCCCTGGCTCAGTCCCCCACCAGCTGGAAGATGCACCAACACTGCAGCCACGAGGTGGGGGTGAAGAAAAGTGACAGCGGTACAGGCACAGCTCCCAGCTTTGGCATGGGCTCGGGCAAAGCCTCATACTGCTGATACACCACCAAAGCCTCCTGGCCCTTGTCAGAGCGGAGCCGGGCCGTTCCAGCACTCAGCTTGTGAAAGTTGTTGGCTACTGATCTCGTTCATTTTAATCTTCAGGTTTGCCTTTCCATCCCTAGCAGTGACCGTACCTTCTGTACACGGTTGCTAAATGATGTTCTCACATGCACCGGCTTAATCCTAATGGCATCGCATGGGTGTAAATAAGGAAGAGCACTGTGTTCTCCACCCCGCCCCCCAGATCTGGCAGATATAATCAGTGCTTTCCCAGGGCAGCCAGTTAAATTATGTCCGTTTACACCAACCGGAGCATCGACCCTTTTCTGAGACATTGCAGAAAAATAAGTGAAGGTTAAGTCTGTTCAGTGGACTTCCACAGTGAGTCAAAAATACATGTGAGAAAGAAGAAAAAGAGAGTGGCATATTCTAGTCAAATTAATGCGGAGCAATGAAAAGGGCCGGAAGCATATTCCAAACAGCTGTGATGTGATCACATTAAACTCTTCACGGACTAGCTCAATTTATATCTCTCAGTCAGTGTTGGAAAGCGATCTAAAATACGGGGGGGGGGGGATCTTCCCTTTTGTCTTACAGGGACAGTGGTTGCTGTACTTGGTGGCTTGCTGCCCTTGTTCTACTCAACCCCGAGTCTCAGTCCTATAAGAGCTAAGGAATTCATGGTGGGGAGGAGGATGTGCTTTAGTTCTGAAATACTTTATTAAAGACCTGGAGACCAATGGACCTCTCTCAGTTATGCAGCTGTGTGCAGTCTTATTCTCATTCTTCTGCTAGAAAAGAAAAAACAAAACCTGACCCATTGCCCTCTAATTTCACTTCACTGAAGTGACCCTAGTCATAGAGAGGAGATTGTATCCTGTTATCCCTAAGATGTTTCTCTGTCTAACCAGGTAGTGAAATATGGGTTAGGGAACATCACACTGGGATGTATGAACACCTCACTCACCAGCCTGAGAAACGAGAATTATTGACCTTCCAGGGTCAGGCAGGACAGAAAAAAACACCTTCCTTTTGTCCCTGCTGTGCCTGTACATAAGAAAGACTAGACTTGCAGTCATTCAGTGACACGCAGAATACAAGTGCTCATTAATGCTCCTCCAAATATTTACTGATGAACAAGAGCTGAAAGGAAAGAGGCATGACAGTTATAATTCATCACACTAATCGTTTTCTACCAGGGTTGGATAGAGGGTTATCTTTTGCTTCCCTCAGTCTCCATTGGCACTTGTAAGATGCCTTCTAGTTTTCTGTAGCTAACCGCGGGTCTCTTTCTTTTTTGCCTTTATTATTATTATTGTTCCCTGTGGTTGCCTTCCCTTACAGCCACTAAGGAGTGGCACTGTACTCTTCTTTGAACACTCCATCCCTTACTGACTGTCTGAAGTATCCTAGGATCCTCTTTCTGTCTCTTGGATGTAAAGGAATAATCACCCTAAAATGGTTTTCTTTTAAAATAAGTCAGTAAGAGGTCAAAGAGTAAGGAAAAAAGAATAAGCATGCCAGGGGTAGTAAAATACCCCCTGCAGCTCCCTCGGGGACTAAATAGCTACTCTACCTCCTCATTAGAGGAGCAGAAACCATCAGCCGGGACCAGAAGGACCTGCAGAGCAAATAAGAAGGCTGTATGTGGAAAATAGGTCACTGCATAGGCAACCGGAGCGAGTGTCTCTCTGTTCTCAGACTAGAACTCGAAGTTAAAGTATGTGTATGATTCTAGACCTATCACGAAACAATCAGACAAAATGTGTCTGAAGCATTTTCAGATGACAGCATAGGAATATTGGATTTTTAAAAAGCTAGACATTTAGGGAATTAGGCACAAGTTAAAGAAAATTGATTGGAATCAACTGTTGTCCGGGATACCTACTCTGGAGAAGTATATGAGATTTAAAGAGTAGGTAGTGCAGAAACAATCTATAATCACTCAAGTGAAATCTGAATGTCAATAACAAAACCAGAAGCCACTGTAATTATTAACAAGGATGCAGAAAAGTAAGAAAGACAAATTGAAGCAACATAAAAATTGGGAGGCAGACAGGGGATCTTTTTTTGTAAATGAAATCAGATGGAAAAAAAATGATCGGGGAAAGAAAAACAGAGCACAGAATGGCACCAGGTCCCCCCCGTGAGAGCTAGAAGCTTTATCTGAAACATTAACACGTAGTTGGGCAATCTGATGAGAAAAAAGGTCAAGGAAATTTAGTCAGTGATTTTACAGTGCTTTGAAGATATTAAAGGCTAAGTGTTATTGTTAGTGCTTCACATGAAACAAAAAAGCCTGCATTCAGGCAACCTCTAAGTTTTAGGGCAAAGGGGCTTTTTTTGGTTTTCAGTGTGGGGATTGCCAGCTTGTGTTTATGCAGCATCTGTCTCAATGCAGGCCTCATAGACACTTGTAGTATTACCACACAGACTAAAAGAATTAGTTGCCAACCCAGATCAAAGTCTAAATTTTACATGCACATGAAAATGTGGGCTAGGAGCCCCCAAATATGGCATGTCCAAATATGGATGCATATTCCCCTCTCTAATTACTATAAGGACATTGGAGAAACATTAACAATAGGTTTCTACTAGGGTGACCACCTGTCCCTAATTGGGTGGGACAATCCTGGAACAGAAACCTCATATCTTGGTCCCAGGCTGCATGACTCTGGGACACCATTTGTCCTGGATTTGCAGCATTGTGCAGGGATCCACGGAAAACAGCAGGTTTCCCCTTGCAGGCAGGAAGTATTCCAGCCTGCAAGGGGCTGCTGGGAGTGGGATGCAGGGGGTGCCGGGTGCATGTCTGCGCCTGCACACATGCATGTGGCTGGGAATACAGCCAGGCAGTGTGAAGAGCAGCTCCCTGCAAGGAAGTCTATTCAGGGGGGAGCATGTATGGGGGAAGGAGCAGGCAGATTGAGGCCCCCATTGTGAAGGAGGGAGTGGGAAAGGAGCTGGGGGCAGTTCATGGGGCCTTGGCATGGAGTGGGAGGGAGCCACAGGCAGCTCATCCCAGGAGCATGGGGGCTGTATGCCCCCCAGATTTGGGCGCGGGGCAGGGGCAGATGCAGGCTTCCCACTGCGGCGTCAGGGCTGGTGGGTCCCCCCCACCCTCCTTGCAGCAGTGGGAGTGGCACAGAGGCGTGCCCTCCAGTGCTGTGGGGCAGAAAGGAGGTGCATAGCTGGCATGGGCTTCCAAGGGAAAGGCAGGTGGGCAGGGAGCCCTGAGCCTGCATCCTCTCTACTTAGCTCTTCTCTGGCTATGCTGCCAATGAGGGAGGAGAGGGGGAAGGTGGGCATGTGTCCCACCTTTACATTTTTAAAAGGTGGCCACTCTAGTTTGTACTTGACTTCCCAAGTGGGCTTGCATATGCTGATTGGTTTACGAACACTGGGACTTGAGAAACATCAGACTGATCAGCCACTGTTATTTGATTTAACTCAGTTTAAAAACAGTAGCTGATACAGTATCCTCATGTCAGCACTCTGAAACGGATTTAAACTGTTATCCATGTCAAGCCCCTGTATGTTGTTGACTAAGAAACTAGTGCACCTTAACCAACCTAATCCAATCCATCAGATTCATATGGACCTTCCTTCCTTCCTTCTAAGCTTTGTTGTGGCATGCATTTCAGGTTCAGGCATTCCTTCTCTTCTATGCAACAGCACTGCAACATTAGACAATGAAAATGGGCTGTTTTATTTCATCAGCTACCATGGCCTACTAAAGTCATCGGTGATTTGGGTGAGGGAGAGAGAATGCCTAGCTTAACACACTTTAAAGCAAAGCAGATTTGCAATAAATGATGCCCGCACGTGCTCTGACAATAAGGTTCCATTAGTGTCTAACAGCAGCCTCCTCCAAGCTATGACCCTTCCTCACTCACGAGTCATGTTTGAAAATGTCAGCTTCCCTCTTTTCTCTGAATATTTCCATTGATAATTGCAGATATCAGCCAACCAGCACATATGCCATAAAGAGCAGTTCTGTATTAATGAAGTGTCTCTTTTTCTCTTGATAATGAAATGCAGCTCTTGGCACTAGATCTCTGCCTTACATTGTGAAAGTAAGCAGAAGATGAACAGAAATGACATTTATTCATTAAAATTGCAAAACAGCAATTAAGTGTTCTCCTCCTTTCTCTCTATGATGAATCCATGCCCATGTGCTTGAATAACAGGTAGCAGGAAGTGCTTGTGAACAGAGCTGATCAGTGGATGACAGTGCTGTTTTGCAGCCACTTTTGAGATGTTTTTCTTAAGTTGTTTCATTCTGCTCCAGTAGAAAAAAGAAAACCTTTGAACATTTTGGCCCCAGAAAGGGCACGGAGATGGAGGAGGTTGAGACTGAGAACGCTGGCAGTTTAGGGAGATTCAGGGCTCTGTGGTAAAAATATGGGTTTATCCTGTGGAAGACCAACATGCAAATTCATGTTTGGCCTGATTCAGAGCAGAGCCTGTCATCCCCAATGACTCCAAAGCAGGGAAACATCCCAGGCCATGGCTAGTACTATGTTATTTTCTAGACCATTGATTGCAATGCCCCCTTTTCTAAGTATTCAAAGCTAGAACACCACCGCAGGTCTGAGCACGCTGCGGGTGTCTAGGGCTGACAAATGTCCAGTTTTAATGTAGGCCAGTATAACACTCGATACCCATAATAAAGCCATTATGATGCTCAATGAGGAGCCATGGGTGCTGTTATGCTGAAGGCACAGATGGATGCTGAATGCAGAAGTAGGAGGAAGACGCAGCAGTGAAATACCTGAAAAATCTGAGAGTCAAGGCTTTTTGTGATAGCTTTAATTGGACCAACTGCATGGTTGGGAGAGCTGTTGAACATCTGATTAGGAATCACTGTCATCTGGTGGCTGATAGATTGTGAGGAAGGTAGACTAAGGACATACTGATGCAATCGCAGCAGCCCTTTTTTTTCCTGATACCATGAAGATTTAGCCCAATCCCAAACCTAGTTAAAGTAATAGTAGTTACCATTCATTTTTCTGGGCTTTGGATCAGGACCCTGTTACTGGAGTGCTCTTTTTCTATAAAAAATGTAGTATGTGTATATAAAATAGTTAAAATAATAAATAAGGTACCAACAGATGTTACAAAAAATGCAGCATAGTTCCAAGGATTTATTGACTAATAAAATGTGTTGTTGTTGTGAGCTGAAAATGGTTTCCTCTATGCAGCTCGTTACATCAGCTCTTAGCAGCTGCTATGGAGAAGGATTTTTTTTTTCACTAGAGTATTAATGTATCTTGGCTCAGATAAATAGGCAGAGAAATGTGGCAGAATCAGGAAACATTTATAACAATAAGACTTGGAGAACGAGAGGGGAGGTTGAGTGAAACAAAGTACAAATAAAGAAAGGGTAGTCAACATTTCAGATCAGAATAGAAATTTGGCACTTAGTACACAAACAGATCTCAAAAGCATTTTCAGCCTTATATTTGGCTGCTTGTGAATAAGACAAGCAGGCTAACGGGATGTGAGCTGAAGGAATACAAAGTGAATCAAAGCAGGCGGTGTTATTGCTTTGCAAGACAATGGTAAGACTTCATATGGGGTACTATATCCAGTATTTGTCACTATTTCTTAGATAGGATATAATTTCTCCTGAAGGAACACAGCACAGAGTGCCCTTAAAATGATGATGCCAAGTTCCAGAGATTTAAGATGTGAAATAAGAAAGAAGAAAGTTATGCGGATGCAGCCAGATAAACAAATAAAAGAAAACTTTAGTTTCTGTTCTGAGTTTCAGAATTTTATGACTTTAAACAAGGCCTCTCAATCATTTTTTCATCCCTCCCTTTTCTCTCCTTCTTCATTTTATTGTTAGCTCAGTATAACTCTGTCACTTTGGGCAAAGGCCATGTCGTCAGTCATGTCCTATGAACCCCCTTTCCAAACAGAGCTGAGCAGAGGACAGTTTTGTCATCCCATGGAAAATTTTGAGATTTTGAAATATTTTCCTACCCTAAACTGGATTTTTTTTAATTTTAAACCAAAAATATTAACAAGATACATTGAAACATTTTGTTCTTATAAGTTCAGAACATTTTACTTAAATCACCACTTTCAAGGAAACGTCATTTCTTCTTCTACAGCATATTGTCAAAGAGCACACACATCCTCAATGATCAGGATGGGGTCAGAGGAGGGGCAAAATGAGGCACTCTGGGTAAGAATGCAAGGGGGTTGTGGGGAAAGGGACTTGATAGTGGGTGTCTACTACAGACCGCCTCACCAGAGGGACGAGCTGGACCTGGAATTCTCAGATCTGCTCACGGAGGCTGTAAAGTCAAGGTATGGGTGACCTAAACTACCCAGACATCTGGGAGGAGCAGTTAGCCAGATCCAACCACTCACATAATTTCCTAGCCAGGATACAGGACCTCCACCTAACCCAGGAGGTGCATAGTCCCACCAGGGGAAATGCCTTACTAGACTTTGTCCTTGCCACAGGAGACAACCTGGTGAGGGGTCTGCAGGTACTCAACCACCTGGGTGACAGTGATCATCACCTGCTGGAATTTACTATCCAGCGCAGAGTGGTGAAAGCAAGCAGCAAGGTCCTCGACTTCAGGAGGGCTGACTTCTGTAAGCTAAGAAGATTAGCAGGAGAGGCATTGGGGTCTCAGAGCTTCTTTTTATGATCAGGTCACAAAGTCTCTGGATGAGGGTGTCAGGGTGGATGTCATCTTCCTGGACTTTAAGAACGCCTTTGACACTGTTTCCCATCATGTTCTCTTAAAAAAACTTGGTGACTGTGGCATTGATTGTTCCTCAAGATGATCCTCCAAGCTCAAAGGGAGTCAGTCCCAATGCGCACCAAGGGGGGCAGGAGTGCTAAGAAGCCCCCATGATTCGGCAAAGGCATCCACAGATGCCTGAGGGCACAAAAGGAGGTCTGCAAACAAGGGGCTATCACCAAGGAGGATTACACCTCTGTTGCTTGGGACTGCAGGGAGGCTGTTAGGAAGGCCAAGGCAGAGACAGAGCTATGGCTAGCAAACAGAATTAAAGATAATAAAAAAGTCCTTTTTCAAATACATAGGAAGTAAGAAGGCACCGGTAATGTGGGGCTCCTGCAGGATAGGCTTGGCAATCTGGTGATTGCGGCAAATAAAAAAGCTGACCTCTTTAGCGAATTCTTTGCCTCCATATTCCTGAACAGGGACTGGGACATCTCCCCCACTAGAATTGCAGACAGACCCAGGGATGACCTAGTTAGGGAACTTTTGGAGGGGCTGGACATGTTTAAATCAGTAGGACCAGATGCTCATCACCCGAGGGTGCTGAGGGAATTGGCAGGGGTCATAGTGGGGTCCCTGGCACGGCTCTGTGTGCGCTCATGGGGCACTGGCCAGGTACCAGAGGATTGGAAAAG
This sequence comes from Crocodylus porosus, assembly GCF_001723895.1. NCBI lineage: Eukaryota > Metazoa > Chordata > Crocodylia > Crocodylidae > Crocodylus > Crocodylus porosus. Next base: position 30,071,978 of record NW_017728915.1, on the reverse strand, counting down.
GGCCAATATGGTCCCCATTTACAAGAAGGGGAGAAAGGAGGACCCTGGCAATTATAGGCCAGTCAGTCTTACCTTGGTCCTTGGGAAGACCTTTGGGAAAATTATCAAGGAACACATCTGCAAGGGCCCAGCAGGGGAGGTAATGCTCAGAGGCAACCAACATGGGGTCATTGAAGGCAGGTCCTGCCTGAATAACTTGGTTTCTTTTTATGAACAGGTCACAAAGTCTCTGGATGAGGGTGTCAGGGTGGATGTCATCTTCCTGGACTTTAAGAAGGCCTTTGACACTGTTTCCCATCACGTTCTCTTAAAAAAACTTGGTGATTGTGGCATTGATACCTACATAGTCAGATGGGTGGCAAATTAGCTGCATGTTCACACCCAGATAGTTGTGGTGGACAGGTCGTTTTTAACCTGGAGGGATGTGGGCAGTGGAGTCCCCCAGGGCTTGGTCTTGTGGCCTGTATGGTTCAACATCTTGATCAGCAATCTGGATGTGGGTGTGGAAAGCATGCTGTCCAAATTCACTGACGACACCAAGATGTGGGGTGAGGTGGGCATGCTGAAGGGGAGGGACAGGATCCAGATAGATCTAGATGTGTTACAGAGGTGGACGGATGAGAATAGGATGTAATTCAACACAGACAAGTGCAAGGTGCTGCATCTAAGGAGAAGGAACCAGCGACACACCTGTAGATTGGGGAACACCCTTCTTGTCAACACAGTGGCAGAAAGGGATCTTGGAGTCATTGTTGACTCCAAAATGAACATGAGTTGTCAATGTGAGGAAGCCGTCAGTAAGGCTAGTCACATCTTGTCGTGCATCTACAGGTACATCACAAGCAGGTCCAGGGAGGTGATCCTCCCCCTGTATGCGGCACTGGTAAGGCCACAGCTGGAGTACTGTGTCCAGTTCTGGGCACTGCACTTCAAGAGGGATATAGCTAGTATTGAGAGGGTCCAGAGAAGGGCCACTCACATGGTCAAGGGGCAGCGGGGCAGGCCCTACGAAGAGAGGCTTAAAGGCCCGAACCTGTTTAGCCTCCACAAGAGAAAGCTGAGAGGGGATCTGGTAGCCATTTACAAACTCACCAGGAGGGACTGGTGGGAATTGGGTGAGGCTCTGTTCCCATCCAGGGTTACTAGGAGTAATGGCCACAAATAGTTACAGGGAAGGTTCAGGATGGACATTGAGAGACATTACTGTACAGTTAGGGCTGCCAGGCTCTGGAATGGGCTCCCAAATGAGGTGGTGCTCTCTCCTACCTTGGGGGTCTTCAAGAGGAGGCTGGACAGATATTTGCCTGGGGTGATATGATCCTGGCACCCATTCCTGCCTGGGGCAGGGGGTTGGAGCTGATGATCTGTTTAGGTCCCTTCCGACCCTAAGTACTATGATACGATGATATCAACTTACGTGTTTCAACAGAAAGTGATACTTTTTGTTTATAAAATGTCTATGTGGGATTTTCAACCATTTCAATATTCTTCAAGCATTTGAAACAGGAAATTCATCAAAACTGACTTTGGCCTGCAAGAAGTGTCAGGTTCAGCATTTTCTGAAGAAACATTGCTTCATTAAAAAACTCCTAAGCAGCTCTTTTCACCATCACATTGGTTGTACTTTTGCTCCCTGACAGGGTCTGATCCAAAGCCCATTGAAAGTGCCTCATTAACTGAGCAGCATAGTTGCTTTATACTTCATAAGTCAAATAGATCTTGCCAAAATTAGAATGGGTCAAAACAGAGATCAGGAACAGTGTTTTGTTTGGGACCATTTGGGTTGGTGATTTACACTGAGCCAAATGTTCCTGCCTCAGATAACCTATGCTTAGAGCAGAGGAAGAAGGTCCCCAGCCTCTAAGAACTATAATGTTGGAGGATTAGTTCCCTTCTACTTAAACACATGGCAGATGTTCAGATCCCATGATACTTAGCAATCCAACAGCTGTTTTAGACTCCCATGTGGTATACACACACATTGAGGGACTCCCTAGCATGAAAGAGATTTCTGGAAGTGAGCTATGAGACAGGAATGGGATTATGGGATTCACAAGAGATCTGTGAAAGAGTGGGCCCATAAAACACGATCGTCACAATGAACATTTCTTTACATTTCTGGGGTGTCTTGCACATCCCAAACATTATGTAGAAATGACCCAGTGAATCCTCACAACCCCACTGAGAAGCAAATCCTGCGGCCAACTTTCCTCTCTCATAGATGTGGGGAAGCTCAGCATCTTGGCACTTATGCAGGCACTTTCATCCAAGGAGCACAAAGCACTTTACAAAGATGGATAAGCATAATTATCCCCCTCTCTCAAATAGCAATCACAGGGTGGCTCATGGGGAGATGGAAGGGGACAGGATTTCTGCCCCCTCCTTCCCACTAGAATAGCATGGACCTCCCTTTGTGCACAGTCCATTATGCAGGAAAGAAGATTAGTTCCATTTTACTTTAAAACATTGCAAATGTTCAGATCTCACAGTAATTAGCAATCCAACAGCTGTTTCCAAATCCCGTGCTGTATACACACATTGAGTGTGGGGTGAGCCTAGCAAGTACATGAGTCTTCAGCCAACTACCCCACAATTTGTGCTGTGTGAAACTTTGGGAACAAAAATCCAGACTCAAGTGAAAATTGCTTGGTTTCCAATTTTGTTGCAAACCTGAAACCTGGACCAGATTCAATTGTCAGTGAAGCTTGGGTCAATTTACAGCTCTGAATGGAAACCAAGGAGAACTAAGGAAACTCTTATGGAGATTTTCTGAGTTTGGGGGATTGTAAAATTCAACAAGATACATGCTTAGCTCATATAAAGCAGTTTGGCTCTATGGTAGTCAGTGAAATGACACTGATTTACACCTAATGGAAATCAGGCCTGGGATGTATAAACCCCCATGATTTAGACAAAAAAGATTTGCACCAATCCAAAGTACAAAAAGGAGCTGCTAACAGAACTTTATAGCCAGACAATAACATTGCAAAGTGAAAATATCCATGTCAGATCTGCTGCTGGAAGAATGGATCATTGTTGTGCTAAAGTGAGAAGGATTTAAAGATTTGTAAAAGGAGTGACTGCTAATCAGTCTTGAAAATAAATCCAATCAGTGTTGCATTTAGACTAATGTTAACACTGGTGCAAAAAGACAGACAAATCCCCCAAAAAAGGAATAGCTAAAGTTTATTCTTAACATCTAGCCACGAAAATAATAATGGACAATAAAGCAAACAAGTGCCAGGGGCAGCAGCCCAACACCTGGCTTCATGCTGGCTGCCACAATGCTTATTTTTGTGCCCTCCCACAAAGGCGGTGCTCAGATATGCTGCACTGGTTTCCCTCCCTCGGTTATGCTGCTGATGGAAACAAAGTCTTGGCACTTAAGTGTCTTTACATGTGCTCTGGGAACGAGGGCACTTTCATTAGAGGGGCTCCGAGATTTGCTCTAATGAAAGCACCCACCATGTATTGTATATTCATTATCCCGTGCTTCAAAATGGCAGCAGAGGCACTTAACTAAAGGTTTTTTGATGAGCTTTAATTAAAGTATCTCCACCACCATTTTGAAGTGCAGGGACACTGAATATACAAGACATGGAAGCTGGTATAGTGCACTGATTAGCACGCTCCAGCAGACTCAATTAATTGAGTCTGCTCTGATGTGCTGTAATTACAGCACATCGGAACAGTGTCCCTGCACGTCGACAGGTGTCTATGTCTCCCTGCACGTCTTCAAAAGCAAATGGGGAAAGGGCTAAAGGGAATTTCAACCCCTTTCTAGCTTCGTGCAGAGCTAAACACCTTATGAGCTCTCCATTTGCTTCAGGAATAGCACATCCCTGTGCTGTAGCTACTCTGAAAGGGAAAGAAACATTCAGTCCAGTCAGAGAAGTGATTTTAGACTCGAACCTCGTAGCAGAAGGTTTGTTGTGTACTTGCACCGAGTGCCCACCTCTTAGGCATCTCCATGGCTTTAAGTGCCCATGTCTGGTTCTGTTCCACCCTGTTCAGGCCTAAAATCCATTCATTCATCTTCTTCTGTGACTCACCAAAATTTGGCCTTTAACATCTTCAAAAAAAAAATCACTGAGGAGGAGGAGGACCACCCACCTTCTGTAGTTTTTAGGGCTAGGGACAGAATTAAACATAAACCAGTACAAGTGATCAGAAACTGGTTCAATTCTGTAACACAACAGAAGTTCAGTGCACATAAACCACTTTCAAAATGGCCAAAACCAGTTTAAGAGAAACCTGGATATAGTATCAGACTTTACTGATTTAGGTTAAATTGATTTATTGAACTTCTGTCCCAGATCCCCTCCAGATTCAAGTTAACTCAG
>NW_017728915.1:30038592-30067535 GCF_001723895.1 Crocodylus porosus | reverse complement strand
CTGCATTTCCAGACTCAAAAGTGGATGGCTTTTCACTTGCTTATTGGTTCAACCTATGCAGCTTAGACCAACCTGCAAAGATTGAACTGATTCAGCCTTGGGCTTTTTGACTGTCTGTACTTAACCTAATGGACTTGAGGAGGGTGGAATAGAACTATACGTAGATGCCCAAGTCCACTTATCTGCCTAACAGGTTGTCTATAATCTGACCCTGATCATTGGAGAGAATTGTACATCTCTCAGATCTCCTCCTAGAATGGAATTGCTCCAAGTTGCCTATACAACAATCCTCATTTTATGGCACAGTATAATCTCTGTAGTCCCTGTTGCAGAATATCGGACATAAAGTTACTTTGCATTCTTTGCTCATCCTTCCTTCACATTTTAAGGTCATTTACTATTTTTATATCAAATATTTAAATGAGAAGTTGTCAAAACTTGGACTTGCTGATGTTTTAAAATGGCTTTTCCTCTTGAATTGCAGCAAAAGTTTGAAAGTCCCTGTGAAACAAAATGGCTGAAAAATTGTACTCCAGAAATATCAAAACGATTGTATTGAGATGTTTTGACTGGGGTAAAGTAATTCGTGGAGACAAGTAATGTGTTGCTGCGATTGTTGTACTCCAAGCAAAGTGCTTTGGAATGATAACCGGTTTCAATCCACATCCCAAATCTTTTCAAAATAGAAATGAAATATTTTTACCTTATCAACAAAATTGATATGCTGCCCCCGCTATGTATGGATGTTGCTGAATCAGCATTTTATTACAGAAACACTCAACCAGCTCTTGGTTAAGTAAGCAAAGCTTAATGAGAGGAAAAGATATCAAGGAGCTCTAAATCACAGTGGATGGAGAGATGCACACATATCCCCTGGCAGCTCCATTGTTCCAGTGCCTCTGATTTCCAGCATAAATCAAAGCAGCCATATCACTCATCTATTCTACCTCAGCTACTGTTAGTCCCTAAAGTGCTGTTCCAGCAGCTGGGAAACACTAGGTTGTAAAGATAGTCCAAACCTGCCTGAATAATACACAGCAGTATGTACAGCTGGCCATATGTTGATGTGAAGTTGCTGTTGAAAATATTTCAGTCAAAAAAAAATATCAGTATAGGCTTTTAATGAAAAGCTGAAACATTGTATGCATATTATTAAAGTTTTCAACAAAATTCGACTGGAGTCTCTCCTGCACTTTATCGTGTCTTATCACTTGTGGCTGCAAAGTTATATTAGCAGTCCACTTCCACAGTTTCCCTGCATGAAGCCACATAAGGTCCAGCTTCTTAGTAGTAGATTTAAGGGGTGACCTATATTTCTAACCTAGAGGGCCTGACTTGTTAACCTGTGCATAAGCAGATTTGCATCTTGTAACACTGGAAGCAACGCATGCATAAATTATGTGCATGATCCCAACCTGCATATTGGCTAATTGTACCTGAAAATCCAGCAGACATTTGCATGGGAACAGTTAAGAAAACCAAGTCTGTAGGGATGTTTCTCAAAGGAGTACACAGTAAGTGAAATGCATAAAATATGCATGCAAGAAGGGCCACGTGCATTTTTGACTGCCTTGCCAAATATGTGGGCCTTTTGAGAAATTACTTCACATGTCAAAATTCTGTCCTTAAATCTACTTTTAAAAACAGTTGGATTCCCAAAATTAGGCTCAGAAGCCAGGGATTTCTAGCTGGAGAGGTAGCACCATTCCACCAGCAATAGAGTCAATTCTCTTTAAGATTCGTGACTGTTTGCATAAATAGAAATGACAGTTTATAGGTAAATCCTACACAGTGTGGAGTCCATTCATTTTAAATGTTATGCTCAAAAGGCCACAGCAGCATAATAATGTGAAGGCAGGCATGAAGCCTTCAATAAAACTGCACCCACTGGGTCAGTGCCACTGCATAGCGTGCTTTGGATATTTACAGAATGATTATACACTAGGTGGTCAATCAGAGCCCAGCCTGTCTGTCATAAATATTAGGTCCAAATGCCACAGGTGCAGATTTTACTTGTCTCCACTGTCACGAGGGTGTAATACCAACAGACTTTCTATAGAAAAGTTGCTATCGCCCCTTCAATTCTTTCCTGAAGTGCTTCTTCTGTGCACCGCACCTGTTGTATTCATTTATTGAGTGCACCCCCTGATGCTCACACCGACTGACGGTGCTGCACTGTCAGCCTTTCATCTCCTGGACGGTTGTGGCCATATATGGACAAAAATGACAATGAAACCAAGAAGTAGGATGCCTTTATTCTTCCACCTCCAGCTGTCTTGTTTGGTTAACAGTTGATGGCAGGTGGTTGGGGGGATTCTTAGAGCAAACAAAAGCTGCAGAAGTCTCCTTACCCACTTATAATTTTGTTTTCTCCAGCACCTAATCTATCATTCCTCAGTTAGAAAACAGAAGAGCAGAAGATCCCTGGCCACATTTTGGTAAGCTATCTGTCTCATAAAGAGAGAGACAAAGAGACAAGTCACAAGAAATAGTCTGACAGCAGCTGGGGAGCAAAACATTTTTCATTATGATTTTGAAAATGCATATCGGTTTTACCTCTGCTGCAAAGCAGGATCATTTGGGGGCCACAGGCAGGCAAAATAAATTTACTGCTCTAGAAGTGGGGACTTATCACTGTGCAGCTGAATCCACTCCAGCTTTCCAAGTGCCCTCTCTCTTTTTGAAAAACAATGGTTTATGTAAGAATAATCCACAATAATTTATCTTCTGTTTCATTCAGGGGACCTATTGCCAGTTAGCTTGACTTAGGACAGAAGAAGAGCAGTTAGACAAAACAGTTGCAGTGGTGCATGTGTCAAAGAATTCATGTCATGTGTCTGTGTCCTGTAACAAGTAGGGAACTGAGTTATGACAGATGTCACCAACGTGGGCTCAGAAGGGGTGTAAGAAGTGTAACTGCTGTTGCCTTCCCACAATGACCTTTTCAAGTGGGGAGTGTTTTAAACAGGGGCATACCTTCACAGCAGAGTTAACTCCAGTTACCTGCACTCAGGTTACTCTTCTCAAGTTATTGTGGCTCAGAAAATCCCAACAATACCATGAAATAATGGACCAGCACATGCAATCTCCATTGTGGTGCTGCACTCACCCCGTGGAGTATTGTGACTTCTGATGGTCCATGCCACAATGCTAAGCACTGAAGCGAAGCTTCTCCATGAATCCTTTCCTAGTGAGGAAAGAGCTTGGCTGCCTTTCCTAGACACATAAATGGTGGGCTTGCGCAGCTGCACTGGAGGACTTGTTGCTAGCTTATTTTCTTTGCTAGCTTACTTGCACTCCAGACTGTGGTTGCATTGACAAATTTTAGCCTAACCCCCATCTTGAGTCAGCCAGTTCAAATGAAAAGCACCATTCAACTTAAACTGAGATAGGACTGGTGTTGGAGGCAAAATTGGAGTGAACTTCTCATTAAAGACAAACACTTTCTCAGCAGTTCATATCACCTAAATGTCCTGGCCCTGAATCCTGTCCTTTCTATCCAGCCCCCTTTTTAGGTGTCATCCAGTGACTCCAGGAGAAGGGAAGGGCTAGCAAAGACACAACAGACTCCCCTTTCCACCTAGACTGCGGCTCCCAGTTTTGCCCGTGGCAGTGAAGGAACAAATAATACGTGATGCTTTCTTGTAGTACAAGAAAAAAATCCTTTTCATCCAGAATTAGTCAGTTGTCAAATTTCAGCCAGAGGCTGGAAGGAGATTTTTTATGAGACCAGAAGGACATTATTATTGCAGTCAAATTTTTCATGAAATTGCAAAACATACAACATCAATATTTAATGTGAGAAAAATATAACTGTTTTATATGAAGTCCACAGATATGAATTAGCCATTAAAGGAGTCTCTTGTGTCTCCTGAAGGTTTTTTAAAAAATACAATTTCGGGACACTATTCACTTCTATGGGGGGGTTTAAAATCCAAAGCAAATATTTATTGCAGAATACTCAGCCTCTCTTTACACATGTAAAATATTTTGAGAATCTGTCAGTTTTTCTCACCCTTTCCAGAGAAAGTAGCTCTATTTACCAGTAAATAAAAGATGCTAATGTTATTGCCAAAAATGGATTTGAATAAATGGGCATATATACTGTTACAAATCCTACAGTTGTCACCCGGGTCAGAATCTCATTGGTGCCAGGGCACACCTTCCCCTCCATTCAGAAGGTATCATCAAGAATGCAAAGAGGAGCTTGTGCAAGTAAGAAAGTTGACACTGAAACCAAATGAGATTACAGTAGTAGGTATTGAATTCAACACTTGGATCAAGTGAGCAGGGTTTTGACATGCTTGCATTGTCCATATTGAAAGCAGAGGTGATACACAATTTCTGTCTTCACTGTCAGGGGTTATAAATCAAAGTACAAAATGTGTGTAAGGGCAAGACTATGGTTCCAAATGAGTCCACAGAGTATGTTCCCCTCCTTTCCACTCATTGAGAAAGAAGTTGCAAAGAAAAAGCTGAAACAAAAACCAAAACAGCAGTAGACAAGCTACTTTAATTGTCAAAGACAGTCTATAAGATGCTACCACCGTTATCAGATCTTTTATCTCAGTAGCAGTGAAGAATACTTCAACCAGATTTTCCTTTGCTTTACCTGGCAGCATGGATTATAGATTTTTGACAAAAATAAGAAGATTTTTTCTATAATATTCTAAAGATGTTGGCTAACTTGGAAAAAATAGAAACTGCTAATAGATTAAGCCTTCTGTTTTTGGTGTGTGAGAAACCCAAGAGATCACATTTGACTTCATCCAATATATCTTGGAATATTTTTAAGGGAATAGGAACTATCTAATTTTTTTCTTAATGGTTCATTTGATGGTAATTTCATTCTATCATAATTCAATAGTTAATAGGAAAATATTTGCAAAAAGTATGCTTAAAAGATTTGTAGAAGATTTATGAAAGGTTTTTAGAGGGTTGTTTATTTTTTTTCCTTCCAGTGAAGATATAGATTTATATTGTAAGTTACAGATACATAATGATAGTCCCTAGCTTATGTAGCCTAACCCTTCACACTTTTTATCCACAAAGCTCTTTATGAACATTTGTAAATAAATCCTCACACCTTGTGTGCTGTCATCATTGACTGTTCTTTCTATTTGCAGGTGGGGAAACTGAGGCAGAGAGATGACAGGCTACATTTTCACCCCAGAAATCAGCTAATAACAGGTTTGTATCCCAAGGTTGCACCAGAAGTTGATATTAAAGCTAGGGCTATAATTTATGGGTTTCTCATTCAAGTCTTGAATTCAGGCTCTGCCTCTCTGTCTCTCAGGCTTTTAGTGCAGTATGACCTTTAAATTAAACAGCTGCTAGCACATAGACGTTACTTTATTAAATTAAGATAATTACACTAAGAATGAATTTGACTGTGGGATTTGTGGACAAGCAGAAGTCCATATTTGGAGGGAGACTTTTTCAGTATTCAGAAATACTGAGACCGGAGGGTTGTGTTACAAGAGTACTCAGTTTGTGTTTGTTTTTATGTATATGGTTAAGGGCAAGGTACCAGTAGATGGCATTCAAAATAACACAAGATAGTTCTTGTGGGACAGATACATTTTGTTATGGGCATTCAAATAGCTCCATCCATGTCCACTTTCACATAATGCTCCTAAAAGCTTTAGCAGCTGCCTTTGGAGAGGCCCTGAACTATACTTTTGCTAAAGCACTGAAAGCAAGTGGCCATAAGGAAATAATGCAGACCTATTTAATGTTTCTTCACGGGAAAATGTTAAGGGTGCGGCTTTTCTCTCTCTCTGATCTTAAACTAATTTAGCTCCATTGATTTGAATGGCGCTACTTCCAAATTATTTACGTAAGTCTAAGAGGAAAAATAAACCATAAACTCTAAAGAGCCAGGAATATATTGTGTGCGTCTGCGTGTGCGTGTGTGTCTGCATGTGTGTTTTTTAATATTAATATTTAATCTAACAAATTTAAGGTTCTTCCTTAGTTATAGGATCTTAATCATAACTTCAGCAAACCAATCTGGGAATTTGGGGGCGAAGTCCATTGTGTAGCATGGAGAATGGACTGGAGTAAGAGAGTCAGATTTCAGGAGGATTTAAATGCCATATGTCACCAGGAATACCTAACTTCCCTTTAAAGTGTTGACGTTTCCTTTCACCCCCAGATTGTACTATATACAAAATGAGATCCCCAGTAATATCAGAGCAAACTTCTAGGATTGTTTCATTAAAAAAAAACAAAGTGCTTCGGTTGTACCTAAATGAATCTATGCAGTCTTATAGAAATGACCTTATTGACTGTTTCAGTATATTTTCAAGGAAAATGTATCCCATTGAGCTGGAATTGATGTATTACAGAACTTTATTTCTATTTTGTTGAATTATGTTTTCCTATGTAAAATGATTCTGAGGGAAATATTCACTATAAGTTAAGCCCAGACTTAACTTAGTGTCAGACTCTAGATGCAATACTGACCACTGAACAAACCCAGTGAAGACCATTTTCCCTATATCTCTTCCTGCTACATTATTTACTGCCAATCCATATGATGACTTAGAGCCAAAGCCCACTAGATCTGTAGAAAAATTCTAATGGACTTCAGAGATTTTATATTAGGCCAGTACTTTGCAAGCAATTTTTCCTTCTTCAGCAAGGAGATTTTTATGTACTTCTTTGGACACAAACAAAAAATGAACTGTAAAGGAAACAAGAAATCAATAAAATATGGGCAGCAGAGCACATCGTTGAGGTCTCTCAAGTAAGGATACTTTCTTAAGTATTTCTTTTTTCTTTGCAGCTTTCAATGCCAAAGGAAAATTTGAGGTGATCTTGCAGCAGTGTCTGGGGATATGTTTCAAACAGTAAGTTATGGGTAGTATAATTTGACTAAACTAGACTCTACTTTTAATATAGAATAAAAAATGTTATCCTACAGCTGTTAAAACATGCTAATAATTTCATGGTGCTTTCCATTCCTTGTGTAATCCCCTTTTCTTGTCTTCTTCAGATACTTTCTTATTTCTGCTCCTTGCTAATAAAACCTGGTTTAATTTGTCATTCTCAGTTATTATAGAGCATACTATGATCATTTTACACGTTCTTCTAATTGCATCATAAAATTTGAACAGTTCCTAATAGGAAGAAAGTATTTATCTAATTAAGAAATATATAGCTGATGACATTTATCGTGAATTATTATTGTAGGGATCACTATGTGGGCTCTTGCATTGTACTGTGTGCCATCAGTAAGTCCAAAAAAATACCAAGTCAAATTAATTGCTAGTAAACTTTGTAGTAGTTGAACTGAGATTGAATTAGTCATGCTGATTCTGGCTACCCCTAAGTAAATATGTATTCAGAGATAGAGGGAGAGGTGGTCAGATCCACCAGGCCAGTGGATAGCAAATAATCCAGGACACCTTTAGACTGTCAGTATTAAGAAAAGAAGGTAGGAAATTAATCTCATGTAATCTTACTAAAATGATATATGATACTAGTATTAATAGAATTAAAAATCCTGATTGTATTCTAGCTCCTGTATTTGGCTTTTGACTCTTGGCTGGTGCCAGGTATGAGCATTAACTATTAGTCTGTACTGCTCACGCCCCTTGCCTCTTTCTCTACTAGTATAGCTATAGAGGGAAAAGACACAGTTTCTGGCATTCACAGAATAGGCATAAAATGTACTGACTTGTGCAGTTTTTCCAGCATAGCTACACCAGCAACTATGTTAGTACAGAAAAAGAAGGGAAGTTGTACTCTCAGGTATGGGCTCCACAATTGTTTTACTGCTTTAGCTGAATTGTCAATTCTAGAACATTTTGTGATTATTATAACCAGAGTAATATGTTTATTATAACACTCTGATATAGGATATTACTATACTGGAAGGGAAGTAGATTATGTTGGTGGAACCAGTTAATCACATCTTCAATTGTGACCCGGCCACAGGGTCACAACTTAAGGGGCACATGGTGCACCTCCGTGGCTGGGAGCCTGGATCAGCTGTGGGCTTCCAGCCTTGGGGGTTCATGGTGTGCTCCCACAGCTGGTAGCCCCACCAGCTGACAGAGGAGCCCCCAGCCATAGGAGCTTGTTATTTGCTACGGCACCAGCAATAAGGTATGATAGGTTCTGATGCATGACCTCACAATCACACCTTCTGTCATGATGCGTGGTGTGGTCGGAAGTGCAGTTGTGTGGATCATGCGTCAGATCCCATTGTGCCTTTACCTAAATGTCTTTGGACTTTCTTTACCTGAATGTCTGGCAAGGGCCTAAGATTTTATGGATTCACAGAAAATAAAATGATAGTAATAAAAATATATCATCCCCTACATGGACTGCTACACATATTGTGGGGCTCATTTTCAATATTCTTATCCATATGGAAACACAGTTGTCAGGCCATAGGTTAGAGTGTATTGAGACTGAGTTGGGCTAGCTACCTAAACAGTGAAGAAGACTTTATGGGGAAATCTCCTAGAGAGGAAATAGGAAGAAACGGTCTGAAGCATTAGGAGACCTTGAATCTAGGGTCCTGAAAACAAAGAAATAATTGAGTAGTGTGATAGCTGGGCACATATGCTAACTGTGAATGTAGGGCTGCCTTAAAACTATCTGCCTTAAGGGAGATGCAGACAAACATCAGCAGGGCATATTATCAGTTTTGACCAGAATGAGACCTGGGCCATGGAGTTAGCGCAAAGACAACTTTCCCTATAACCCATCCGCGCTCCCCTGTGGGTGCATCTACATGAGATGCTGACTGTGCAGTAGCCTAATACCACTGCACAGTAATACGCCAGGCAAAACCTGAGCTAATACACTACTGCGCAGTAGTATTAGGCTATTGTGCAGTTAGCATCTGAAAGAAACCCATGCACCAGCACTACAGCGCAGTAGTGCAAGTTACTCAGCATTGATTTAGTACTTGGTTATCCAAGTACTAAACTTAATGCACAGTAACTACAGTGCATTAAAGAACATATAGTTGCACCCTGTGTATAACAAATCCTGGAAATGAGGCAGGATAGCCACCTTAGAATTAAGCAGCACACCCAAGGCAGAGAGAGAGCAATGTGGGATGTGTGCTTAAGGCTGCTCTAAGCTAGCTTTACTGATTCATTTCTGGTACTTGGCAGGTGTTCAGCAGGAGCAACTAAGTAGGGTAGCTGTGCTTTTCAATGGCATTCCCAGGCTCAACAAGCCCTTGGCTCTGTTCTGTTCTGTAATTAAGAAGAAAGTCTATTTAATTGAGTCTAGTTGATAGTGAAGTGTAAGATTAGATGAGAAACAACATCCATGTAACCTGTTTGCTGTTTGGAAATCCTGTTTTCCCTCTGTTCCACCTACAAAAGAAAGGAAACTTTTGGGCAATTACACTAGTCACAAGTTCTCAAAGGCGGCTGATAAGTAATGTGGGGCTACGTACCCAGGAACCACTAGACTCCATTCTGGACAACACCTGGCTGGGATCATCTGATTCCCGGGCTCTTTCCTGCCCAGGACAGGGGGTCGAACTCGATGACCTACTGAGGTCCCTTCCGACCCTAACGTCTATGAATCTATGAATCCCAAGGCTACCCGAGAAGGATTAAAAACGCAAGGCCTGAAATGAGCAAACTCAGCGAGACCAGAAAGAAGAATCGTGGTGCAGCTAACTCCATCGTCCTTTTACTTACCGACCTCAATATGTTTGTAAAACAAAATGATGTCATAGAAGCATTGCTTAATATTATACTTTTATCTCCTTTAACTGGGAGCGAAAGACTCTGTGGAGCACATCTTCCAGCTGGTATAAATGACCTAAAGAGAGTTATGCCAAGTTATAACAGCTGAGACTCTCCATCCCACATCAGCCCTGCTCTGTCTTGCAGTGACTTTCATAGTCTTCTGTTGAAGTAAAGCAACACCTGAGTTAGATTGTGTTTGGTCATTTTATCCTGTAGCATAGAACCTGGTGGATTTGGAAATAGGTACTGAGCTACTTTAAAAAAATGAAGCCCAGTGAAATCAGTGGAGCTGTGCAGTTTTACACTATCTGAAGATCTGGCTCATTACCCATTGTTGCCCTAGGTAGAGAAGTATGTATCATAATGTGTCAGTTATATTTCAGCAGCAGGTAGATATGCATAATTATTTATGAATGGCAGTTAATTCTTCTCATACACACTGGCAGAAATGATTAGTGGGTAAACTAACGAATGAGTGACATATCACTGCTTAATAATGTCGCTCTCTAATTAGCTCCACACCAAGGGTCAAGCAAGTGATAGAGGTGTCACATTACTAGACAAATTCAGGAAACTTTTGCCTTCGACAAGTGCTCAGCAACGTTCACACTAGTTCAGCCATTCATTGTATCACCATTATATCAACCAGATTTGGTTGAATGCTATTGACAGACTAAATTATTCAATGCCATGACACTTTTCAAATAAGTTATTGGACTCTGTTTTAATTATTCGCTGAGCTCTAATCACACTGCTCCAACTTGGCAATAGATACAATGTTTGCAGGGATTTGGCACAAGAATTAGAATGACAATTAGTATTATGACAACATGGTTTCAATAAAATAATTGTGTCCAATTTAGGCTCTCAAATTGCCAGGTTAAATCAATATATTTTTAAGAAATATGTCATTTACCCTGGCATGTGAAGCAAATTGACATTCTAGGCAGATAAACTTTGTACAACTGGGCAGAAGTGGAGACATTTGGAAAATGCCCAGGCCACAGAAAAAGCATTAGCCCCCAAATCTGGGCAATGTGGTTTAGCAGTTAGAGCAACCAAACATAAAATACAAGAGTAATAGTAGTCATTTACTATAAGAGATTCAGCCAGACTGTAAAAATAGTGTTATCAGCACATAATTATCAAAAAGCTATGGTTAAGGTTGCCTAATTGTTTTCATTATAAGCCCCTGTTTCTCTTCACTTACCCCATTTCCAGACGTCAACCACTTGTTCTAAAATTTCAAGTGCAGCTTCAACCTCAGGCTGACTGGTTTTATTTTAAACAATAATTTTAGAAAATTGTTCAGCTGTTCCAAATATGGGGGAAGAGGCGGGGTGGGGGGGAGTGGAGCGGGCAAAGAGTTGGGCAAAGAGTTGGGAAAGAGGCAGTTTCGTTAATGTTACCTAGTTTTCTAATTGTTCTTCGGAGATTTAAAACATCTTCAGAGGAGAGGAATTGTTGGGGCTGGGAGGTTAGTCACTTGTTGACCTGGTAATTTCTGGGAGCTTGACTTTGCAAACTTAGTTTTCTTCTCCACCTGAGAAGGGATTCTGGAACGTGATGTGTGTTTGCAGATGTGTGTTTCTCTCTTTTTATACGTGACTGTCTAATACAAAGTACAGGAATGTGAGTACAGGAAAGAGAGAACAGCAGCCAGAACTGGTGACTCCCCTATCAGGCGAGTGTCCTGACTATTAGGGTCTCTTGCCCTTTCTTTCTATCTTGTTGCTTTGAATCTGGGATCCTTTTCAGCACAGCATCACCAGAAGAACTGTCTGTCGCTTGATGGCTGGACACTCTGTCATTAAGTCTGAGATGTGTTTCTTCTCACAAGGAATTGAATCTGGATCGTGGGCCAGCCCAGCCCATGGCATCAGAGGGCATTGCTGGTGCTACCTCCACTGGCTCTCTCTTAAAAGAAAAGAGTAAACACTGCTCAGTTCTTTGATGAAGTATATCTGCCATCTGAGTGGTGCATCCCAACTGGTTTGAACCCCTGATTTCTGAAAGGGGTGCTCAAACCCAAGCACAGGAGGGGATTCCAGAAAACTCTTCTGATTGTTGCCCTATTGACTGGCTTTCGCAATGGCCTGCATAGGCCTTTACGGGCATGAATCCCATTCTGAAGGATCTAACTCTTCCATTCCATTATGTAAGGAAATCAGGGGCTTAATATAGGCTCCTGATGATACTTCATGGGCCAGGTGCCTGAAAGCTAGGTGCTAATGTGCCTACATTTTGGGCACCTAAATCCTGTATTAGATCTAGCCCTGCATGACTTTGCTTACCGTGCTTGACCTAAGTGTCATGAAACTGTGCACGTGCCGTTGCTCAGACTGGAAGCAGGTTATCTATGCAGGTGCCAAGGGCACATGTGGGTGTCCAAGAGAGACTAAGCCAGCCCTGACAGTAGTATAGGTAGGCATGTCTGCTGCCACTGCTGGAGTCATGGCAAGCTGCAATCTAGTCGAGGAGTTGGAAGGTAAAGTCCCATTGTCCAAAGTTACTTCAGCATTTATGTACAGCTTTAAAAGGATCTTTAGGCTTCTAACTCTGATTAAACTAAGGAGAGTTAGACAATAAATACCTCTGAGGATCTGGGCCTTAGGCCATATAATGCTGAGCAGTGCCATACCTAAATACCTTTAAAAATCTGGGTCTCCATGCCACAGTTCACCAGCTGTAAAATGAGGATAATAGCATTGCCTCATTACCTCACAAGGGTGTTGTGAGAATAAATACATGAAAGATGGTGAGCTGTGAAAGCATTATGGTAATAGGGCTATCTTAGATATATTGCAAGCATGTTCTGATAACTGTAATTATGTTCCTTTCTCCTTCCTTTAATACTTTAGGTAAAAGCAGAGAGTTGTTCAAGCTCTGTTCAGATCAGTACCTCAGATCTAGCACTATCCATCCTTATCATAACTTTTTGTGTTATTTTTAATTTAATAAAATAAACTATTAATGTTAATAGCGGCTGATGTTATTTTTCCTGAATAAATTACCATCTAGACTGGTAGGACAACAAATCTCCTCTGGTGTGTAACCAGTAATAGCTCAAGGAAAACACCTATGTGGTTGGGAGGCAGTTACTAGATTTTCTGTTATTATTTTTCAATTATTTTTTTCTCAAGTATATCCTGCAGCCACTTCTTTCTATCCCTCCTGTTCAGTTTTATTTTATACTGCTTCTAGCTAAGAAAGGCTATTTCATACTCAACATTTGAAGCTTCTCAGTGCTTGTTATTGATCATGTGTAAGTCTTGAAAAAAGAATGGGCATAACAATTAGAACGACACATAGAAATGTAAAAAAATATTTCCAAGGACATTGTTGTTGTATGCAGTCATCTCAGCACTTGAGGCTTGTCAGATCACAGTGGAGCTGGATGTGGTCAAATTTAGATGGTAGACCTTGAGTATCCAGTATAATTTCAGGTTCTGCAGGAAGTATTGTTGACGGTATAATAGAAGTTGGTCTTTCCTTTCAGAATTAATGGAGCTCCAAAATGATGGTAAGGGTCATTGTGTATCTCTAAATAGTGTTGTCTAATAGAGGAACAGCAGGGAATTTCCAGTATGCCAGAGTGTGCATTGTATCAAAGTGCCTTAGGCAAGTCACTTTCCCCAGAGTAAAGTCCACTTTCCCATGAGTAAAGTAGGAATAATAAAAGTTCCTTTTTTCTTTTTTTGCAAAGTACTTGAAAATCTCTGGCTTGAAAGGGCTATAAAGACATTCAGTGTAAATTGTACTTCTAATACTTACTTGTTGGGGAATTGGGAAGATTAGTTGGTTGATGTTTACTTTGTTAATGTTTAATTTACATCAGTATGAATTACCATCTTTTGGAAGTGACTGTAAAGGAGTTTTTGACCTCTACTGGTCATGGATTGTGCTAGACAACATTTTATAAGAGTAGTGTCTGGTAACACTGGTGCCATTTTTCAGTCTGAGGACTTGTATTTTATGTGCCTAGAATTCCTTCTAGAGCAAGGGTGGGCAAAATGGTGGACCCAGCCAGTGCCCGGTCTCCATTCCTCAGCAGGCCCTGCCCATGTTGCTATGGCCAGCTTTTATGGAGACTGCAGCAGCAGTGGCAGTGTTACAAGAAGGGCTAGGGTTTCCATAGAGACTGGCCCCAGCCGCGCTGGCAGGATGAACTGCAGGCTAGGGAGCTGCTCCGCAGCTGGGACTGGGATCCTGCAGCAGTAACAGCATGGCCTGCAGCTGGGGCAGAGCCATGGAATCCTGCTGGAGTGACACAGGCAGGGGCTGCTGGGAAATGGAGTTTCCCGTGAGCCAAATCGAACCTTCAGGCCGCCCCTGTTCTAGAATGTCAACTTGATAAGTTAGTCTTCACTTTATGCTGGAAATTGCTATGAAAAGTTATTTTGAGATGCTTGTAGTTGCCCACAGTTCACTTCAGATGCAGGTTTTATCTCAGTCATGGATGAAATGATTCTTGGGCATGGCCAAAATCCAACTTTGGCAGTATCTGCTCAACCACAGAGAATTCAAGTGAGTTTGGAGGATGTCAACAAGGTCATAGCCTGTCAGTTTTATCTTATGCTTTGGGATCTTCTTGGATGGAAAAATGCAAAAGTGAGTGGCATGCCTCTATATTTTAGTGAGAAACTGTAAAAGGTATGAAAAGCACAGGTAACTGTACAGCAGTTCCATGCCCCAGTCTAACCTAGATCAAGTGAACTTGATACTACATTATTACAAGTCTATCTTAAATCAGGCTCCACAATTTTTAGACTGGTCTGTTTGCCCAGAACTTCTGTACTGTTATGATTGATTTCCAATCACTGAAACCAGGTCTGAGTATAAGGTCTGCACTCAGGGCAAACTAAGTTACATCAGGTGGCTATTTTGAACCCAATATAACATCCCCCAAACTCCCATGAATGTCTGCACTTAGCCTTAGACTGGGTAGAAAATCAGTCGTAGATTGCATGGTATCCATGGAGTCTTTAATGTCATCTGCTCTGTATTAACCATCTTCAGCTGTCTTTAATGTCCCCATCCTAACCTCTTGCTATTGGCAATAATGCCTGGTGCTTGTCTTTTGAAGAATTAGGTAGTTAATTTATAGAAAGTGAAATACCCCTCTCCCCACCCCCTCCCACTCATTATACTTATTATACTTCATCTTGTTGGAACGAGATGAAAGAATAGAATATGCAACTAGGGAGGAAAACATGCAATACCTGAGAGGGAAAATATAATGAATCCTTTAAAAACCAGTGTAATCTCTTCCTTAAAAGGAAGAAAAATCTTATCTCTACAATCTTTTAACATGATAACTTTAATAATAGCAACATATATGTCTGCATATAGCAGAAATAAGTATATGCTGGTCATGACAGTCCCACCTTTCTCTCCCGTTGTGGAAGATAAATAAAAGCAACATAAGCTGCATGTAGTAAAATACATCACACAGCAAAAACATCAAGAAACTCTTCAAGAAGAGTAGCCAATATGTGGATCAAAACAGTTTGATGTATGATTCATGCATTGCTGAAATCAAGTCTTGAATTCAATGCTACTATTAAAAGAAAAGGCCACTGGGACAAAAATTTGTTTCCTTTGGTGATGCAAATGACAGAAGCATACTAACACTAGTACTGGCACAGCTACCAGAAGGAAACTATCTGTACCTTTTAGTATTCAAGACATTGCTCTGTTGCCTTGTTCATATGAAATTCAGCATCTCTTTTGAAAACAACAAAACAGTGACTTTGTCTCTATTTTAATTTGGATGGAGTCCAAATTAAGCTATTATGAGAGATAAATGATATAATGAGAGCTGCATGCAATTTACTGTAAAGAATGAACAAGCAAAATGACCTCGCAGATGTTTGCATTTTTCTTCCTTGAACTTATTGAAATTTTAATGTTTTAGGTAGTGAAGTCAAGTTTCATATTCAGCTATCCTGTTAATGTTAACATGCACATGACAGATTCCAGCTAAGCAGAAAAATAGGACATTAGGATGCCAAGCTAGCCTTCCATTATTATCAAGAATAAATGAACTCAATTTACATCCAATTTTTCTATTAACTCTTTGAAGAACACATGGGTGTATAAAGCATAGCCTTCTACAATTCTGTCTGGCATATATTAAGTGTTTTGACAGTTAAAAGAAATGCCAGTGGCCTTTCTGATGATTGTGAGTCTCTAGTCATAGAAGAAAATGCAGCAAGAATAATAGTGAAAGTTGTGGATCTTGGATCTTCATCTCACTAAGCTCTTCAGCAGAAAAGTCTGCCAGCCCATAGTAAATGCCATCTTCAGCTTTACAGCTCCGGGCTTTTAATCCTGTCTAAGTGATCCGATCAGATCCATATTAAATGATGAACATATTATGTTAATAAGTATAATTATGCTAATGAATATCCCTTCAAGGAAACGTTATTCCTGATTCATCAGTTAGATATTATCATCTGAAACCACTGAAAAGTGTTTTGAAAAACTGGATTAACCCCTCTAGGGCAATCACAGACCTCAAAAAGAGTGTCTTTGAACACTACTTCTTCTATTTATTTGTAAGACCTATATAGTAAATATAGTATATATAGTAGGCATCCTATGACCCCAGCTGACTTCCTGCCCTTTGGGCGAGGGGCTAGACTTGATGATCCCTTCCAGCCCAGTCTATGAAATCTATGAAATCTATGAAATAAAATCTCTTCATCATAAGCAACAGCTCCGTAGGGCTTCCCTGCCTTTACTAACTTCTTAATTTGCTTTCAGTATTAATTGTTCTTCTCCTAACAGGGTGCATCTATATGTTCATTAATGTGCAGTCGTTATTGTGCATTTAATTCAATACTCAGTTAATGAAGTACTAACTAAATGCACGTTAACTAGAGTTACTGCACAGTAGTGTAGGTGAACGCCTTTTTAGTGACACTATTGTGCAGTAGCCTAATAATACTGTGCAGTAGGGTATTACAACTGTTTGTGTTTGATGCGCTACTGCACAGTGTTATTAGGCTACTGTGCATTAAGCATCTCATGTGGCACCCGCAGGCGCTTTACTTTTACACAAACACATATTATATATTAGGCCTGTGCAAAGTGGCTAGTATTCACTTCAGATTCGAATTCGGCATTGTAAGAATCCTAGAAAATTGCAGGAAGTTGATAGGTTTTGTGTATGGACACCCACCCAGGTTTACAGGTTGCTTTTGCACATTGCCATGGTATCTCCTGCATGTGCAGGTAGTAGTAGTATCCACATGCAATGCACACATAAATGAATTGAACCCTGAAATCCCACATTTTACTGGACTCTCGTTAGGTGTAAATCAGTTCCTTTCCAATGAAGTAAATGCTACTTCACACCAGCTGAGGATCTGGCACTATATGCTTCTAAAAGAGGCAGTTTTTGATACCCAACCAAAGTTTTCTTTGGATGAGATGCAGTCAGAGCTTTCACGCTGTGCAAATGAGTTTGTACAAATTTGCGTAATCAGCAGAGTGAATATGCTTTTGGAAAGAATGGTATTATAAAGTAAAATATGGTGCTGGTAGTTCACATTGTGAATGTATACATGCAGGCACGCACACACACATGCAAGCATGCTTGCGTGCACACACTTGGAAGCACTTTTCTGTGGTAAGCTATGGAAGCCCATAGAGTTCATAACACAGACTGATTTATGTAAAGTGAGATCTGGTTGTGCATATGAAAATTGCTATCCAGTGCAGCTTAGGTTTTTCAAAAATATTCCTTGCAGAACAGACAAGAGAAATCATTTTCCTTTCTTAACCTTATTCAAGAAAAATGCAAGGCCACCGGAAAAGGATACAGAATAAATAAATAGGGAAAACGTTATGTTGAGACATTTTTTAAATGGCAGTCTACCGGATATTAAGCTTGTAGTTTAATACGTAAAGAAAATGAATGAGCTGGGGAATCTTTAGTAGTTTAGAAAATGGGATTTGAGATTGCTTTAAATGAGGTCATAAAGACCTTTCCACCTTTCTTTTAATTTTTTTATTTTTATAAATGTATTGATTGGCTTGACAGTACATCACAGATAAATATCTACATGCTTCACATAATGAAACAGTGTCATTACTTTATCTTGACAAACTCCCAGTGTAATTGTAACCAAAATAAGTGATCACTGAGACTGCAAAGAAGTGTCAAAACAGGAAATAGAATAGCACAGACCTGAGATATTTTCCATTTGCAGACCTTCATATGAGTGTCTTTTTTCATATTTTTAGCCATAAATTGAAGGGCATAATTTGATGATAGACGTGAAACTGTGTATTAGTTTTTATTTTGACAAAATCATTAAACATCACATAGCTTGAAAAATGAACCATGAGGCACTAAGCCAGCTTGAGAAGATTGCACTTCATAAACTGAATTGCACACATGGGCAACATTTGGGTGGAAGTTATAGATTTTCTAGCATATCCCTGATAGATAGCACTAATATAACTTCAATAAAAACTCCGGATATGTCAATATAAAATTTTTTCTAGCATTGAAAGATGTAAGATACTTCAGCTAATAAATTGGAAGACTACCTATTCCTCAAGGTACACTAACTTACACATTGGATTACAACAAGTAACAAAACCACCTAAGTTATAGTAGGCATCTGAAGGTGTGCTGTTTATAAAAGTTGCACCAAGTTAAGCTACGGATGCACAGAAGGATTGTAATTGGAATTTCAAGGCTTGGAAAAAATACTTTGGAGCAAATTTCCCATCTTTGTTATTTAGTTTATTTATTTATTTTTGGGCTGTTTCTGTTTTAATGGCTAGATGCAACATACTTTTTTTAAGGGAAAACAGTATTTTTCATATACAATCTTTTCTCTGTGTGTGTTCCCATCACTTGATCTTTCACTTACCTCCTTGATCTCTGCTCACTTTTGCTACATTGCTGCCACTTCACAATTGCTGCTCTTCTAGGAGTGTGAGCAGATAGTCTGCACTGAAAAATGAAGCAGATACAATATGTGGAAAAATGTGAATTCATAGATATGCAGGTCCAGATTTTCTAAAGTTTAAACACCTTAAATTTTAAATCTATTTATGCACCTAATCTACACTTCAGCAGAAGGCAGAAGCACATAACTGAGACTGAAAAGGGCTGCATAGCTGGTTTTTACACGTGCAATTACCAGCAGTTACATGCAGAAATGAGGCATGAAAATGCATGAACGTTTGTATGGTTAAATTTTTGCAATCCAAATGAGATGTAAATAGCAAAGAGATCAGTGCTGGGTGCTGAACAGAATCCAAAGGAGATTATCTAGAATTATGTACAGTACTGCTTTATAGTCTATATCGAACAAAAGTTCGGGACAATACAGAAGCTAAAATAAAAATGCAGAACTCCCAGTCACTTTCTCAGGGGGGGATAATTGAACTTAGTTTTGTGAGATTTAGGACAGATCTCTTAGAAAATCTTCCTGAGGAGTTGTATTGACTTGACATAATTATACAAAAGCACTGAACAACAAATGCGGCATTATAAATCACATACTCTATTATGCGCCTATGTAAGTTATGTTAATGAGGTGTTAATATCATACAGTCAAGTGATACTCCCTTGCTACACAGCTAATGAATCTGCAGAGTTTAATGGAACCCATCCATGTGCACTCCCCAAACTCTAGTTAGGTGCAGAGCTATCAACTAAGCCACTTCCTGTGGAACATGCCAAGTCCTGCATTTTCCTCAAAAGTGAAGATTTTGTGAACATTAAATCTACTTAATTAAAATTCCCATTGCTTACACTTTATGATACAAGTCTTTAATTATGTAATTGTGAGGAAATGAAATGGCTTAAAGGACTCAAAGACATCATAATGCCTGAATACCAGGGCACTGAGGATTTTTTTTTTCATTCAGCCATCTCTCTCACATCCCCTGACTATCATCCATGCAACATTAAGTTTGCATGCCTATAGCTTTTTGGGTTTTTCTTCTTAAGATTATATGCACAGCTCTACCTTTTTTTTTTTTTTTCATTTAAGGTCTTCCTTCTGCAAACTTTCCCACATGTGCTCAACTTTATTTATGTGAACAGTCTCCTGGACTTAAATGAGAGTGTATTTAAAAGTACATACAACAAGTATTTTAGGTTCTTAAGACTTTTTTTTAAAGGCAATTGAAGGAGTAAAGGAAGTTATGGCCTCCCAGTGACATAATGAACACAGACAGGAGGAGAAGTCATTTCATACCAATATATTAAAGCAACTGGTTTGAGCAGGGGCAGCCAGTACCTCTGGAAAAAAACTCAGACCTAAGCACATAGTCCAAAGACCATGTAAATCCTACTTAACCCAATGATATTGAGTTTAAATGGGACTTCAGGGGTGCATCCACATGAGCAGGGGCATGTGTTTGCAGCAGCACAAATAGTAGTGGCACAAATTTATCCTGCTACTTTTGGGCCCCTGCCCATGCACTTTGCCAATTCCTGTATTTTCAAATGTTTATATAATTCCTTTTTTAAAGCCACTGCATGTGATTCTCAAACCTTGGAAGGGTGAGCATTTATGCTCACATTAACATATGTTTCTTTTAAAACTGTTCACAGAGCTGTGGGTAAACCGGTCCCAAATTTCTCATTATCCTGATTGGCTAGATGGTTATCTACCTCCGGGAATTCAGGATCTACACAGGCAAACTTTAACATGCACAAAACAAACACATGTTTATTATGGGCTAAAACTGCTACCTTTTATTTAACAAAGATTTTCTTGGCTTAATGGTTCATGTTCCTTTTAGAAATGTGTCCACAATTGTGTTTGCTTAGCATTCTGAGCACCTGACCCATGATGCTTTATACAAATTGTTTAAATGAGAAAGTTAGTCTGTTTTGGACCAGTCCAGTGGACAAAAAAAAAAAAAATGAGTGGCATTTCCTTACATTATCAGTGGGAGAAAAATGTCCAGACTGTCTATGGGACTTTGCTCAGGGTTTGAATTGAAACATACAGCACAAAGCCACCAAGACTAAATCTGGCAGTTTTTAGTTCAAAGGCATTTTAGACACTTGGTTTTTGGAAAGGAGCTTTTCAAATTTACTGTGTCATGCTCAAAACCAAAGAAGAGAGACTGTACAGATTAGGCCCAGCAAACTGCCAGCAATGCATCTCCAAGTAAAGAAAGTGTGTTAATGTCTACAATTTGTTTGTCTTGTTTAATATGGGAAAGGACAAATCTGAGGAGCAAATCTCTTGAAAGAAAGAGAATATGATTTCCAAATACATCAGCACTTATTTTTCCCGCTTAAAAATCAAAGCAATGGAAAATGATATTCTCCCAGACCCTAAGGCTTATTTCCCTTGGTACACATCAACATGAACTCCTGGGAAATATTCAAAACGTAATAAGAGCAGTAAATATGTAAAAGCAGAGCTTTCATTCACACAGACAAAATATCCATTGATTCATATGGAGAAAACATCCATTGATTCCTATATCTGGCTATTCCTCAATAATGTATATTCTAATTCCCTAAGACGTATCTAGTATTCCCAGGACACCATAGTCTAAATATGGAGTTAGATAGCATGGGTCTCTGCCTCTGATCACCCAAAATAACCTGAGAATATTATTAAGAAAGATTATCCCATTTGGAGTAAAACAACTATGAAAGGAAAAGTAGACCCTGAAATTTGCCTTAAGAGAGACAAGTAAGGTGCTTCTCTTCGATGATATCATCACAGACTCTCAGTGTGAGCTACAACCAATTGCTCTGGTCACAACGAAGGTTGAGGCTGTATGTAAGGAAAAAGACATGTTTCTCTAAATGTTGTTAATGGAGGCAACAGGTTCATTTATGACCATAGACACTGGTGATGACATTTAGTCTAGTTCCCTGAAAACAATGTGCAAGCCCACACTAAGCAGGTACATGCATAAAGTACCTGGGATCAGAGCTGGATTGAGTAGGAACTGCGTTCTGCATACCAGTAGAAAGTATAATCAATGTAAACTAGAAGACAAGAAGATAAGGCCAACTGATTTGATTACTGTACTTGGACATGGCTTGGAGTTGAACAAAGAAATGTGTTATTATTGGAGTACCCATGACTGGCAGTGCAGTGTATATAGCCCCAATTAGATCACTTCCAAATACTGAGAAAAAGAGATGTAGCAATGAAGTGCAGTGTCTGGAATAATATGTCCTGAGACCGTTAGGGGAGCCTGCTGGGTAATATCTCTGGTCACAGTTACTGAAGAGGTATCCTTTGTGCTTCTCCAGGACACAGAAGACACAGAGGGATGGAGCTATGGGCCATTAGCACTTCCTCATCTTACCTAGACATGACCTTACTGGCCCCTCCGGCTAAGGGAAGAACAGTGTTTTTTCTTCCTTGTTTCTCAGTGCAGCCATGACGAAATGAGATTATTAGTCTTTCATACACTTCTCTAGTAATCCATATTGATGGACACAAAGCAAAGTGAACTATTATATAGTTGACATTAGACCTTACTATTTATTAGGGCTAGAAACACCTCATAATAATATACCTGGATGGTATTCACTAATTTATTTTTGTGCTGTAATTTCACTGCATCCAAATGGTCAGATTCTGATAAAAAAAAATCTCTAACTTCTTGACCATACAGATTGGCCTGGAGAGGGAACAACATTTCACATTTCTTTTTTGGGGGGGGAGGTTTTTTTTTTTTCCTTCTAAGTACAAGATTTTCTTTCTTTTTGTTTTAATCCTGTCTAGTACCAGCAAATGTAAGGCAAATAAAAAGCATCAACCCTCTAAATAGGAATGAATATTGTTTGTTTGGGTTTTGCATAAATCCTTAAGTCGGTTCTTTTCTTACCTGAACCAGATAAATCATTCCTTATAAATTATCCATGGGCTGTAGAAATATACAACACGTGAATCCCATTACATTTTGTGTCTTGGACAAGGCAGATTACCCTGATGCCTACTTTGCATTTCCTTCCAGTGTGATTATTTCCCTCCTGGTGAATTCAGCTGACAGGCCTCATACATTATGGCACTAATACCATTCTGATTTTATTACCTATATATATGGTCCTTAGGGAGCTATTCCCAAATTGAGGATCAGGAGTGAACTTTTAGCTGAAGTAGAGAACAACTTGTTCACAGGATCTCTGCAAGAAGGTAAAATTCGAGGCGCTACCAGCTTTTCGAGCTCACCGTGTGTGAGGCATTCCCATGATATCCCGATAACTCGAGATCCCTTCGTTCTCAACACATTTTCTTTTGCATGCACTGTATCTATGCATTTTTTTGGGGAAAAAAAAACAAGAGAGGCATCACTTTGAAGCTAAGGCGTCTTTTGAAGCTGTAGAGTTGATAAAAATCAGCCTCTGGGGAATACAGCCAGGAAGGCTTAGAAAAATATTCTGGTGGTATAGTTGCCAAGGACACGCAATAGTTGGCCTTGGTTTGTTCTTGTCTTATAGGAAGGAAGCGAAATCAGTTATTTGTATGTCAATTTTTGTTTGATTTTGTATCTAATAACATAAAACGTGAAGCAAAGCTCTGGAAAGTCCATCACTCCATCAATTTGCAGATCTCAAAAGAATTATGGGCCTAGACACACTACAAAAAAAGCTCTTGTAATACTGAGGATGGACCTCTATATCGGGTTTGAATTGGTAGTAATGAGGTCCCCAAAATTATGAAAACCCTTTCTCTCACTAGGATGCCATGCTTAGAACAGAGCTTGGCATGACATGTGCGTGGTGCCCTGCTTGCATGGAAATAATAGAGACATCTGGAGGACATGCATGTGAAGTGAGCTATGGTCACAGCAGAGCAGAATAGCTGTCACCTCTCCCAAGCTCTGACATGATTCATAATGGTGCCGAGTTGCCCTAAGATGAGAAGTTATCTTGAGTTAAACTGGGGAAGACATTCCCATGACATGGAGATTTAGAAAAAAAGTGGATGCATATTATACGCCCAGGATGACAGTAAAAGAAAAATAGTTACAATTTTTATAAGCATTGTTATGTATGAAAAAGCAGGCCAAAAAGGATCTGGGATGCCTTACGGCTAGCTACGCATTTGCCCTTCACAATGTGAGGTATGCTGGCTACAATTCAAATTTTTAATTTCAAACTGAATAAAACATAGTCCCGTTCACACTGTAGGAGCAGTATTTCAAATTTTCACTTTTTGGTTGGCAAATGCATATTGTGAATGCCTATTTCCTAGCTTGAAGATTTACAGAAATTATTTTGGACATCACAACTGTTAAAAATGTATGCAGACACAGAAAAAGAATAATGTTGCTGCATGTTTAATGCTATTCGTTTCCAGCACTGCCTATGAGTAAATAGGAATGACAGATCCCTTTCTGATTATGGGTTGTGAGTAAGAGCAGCCGGCTTCTTCATGCTAATTTCTCTGTTCTGCATGTTTTTCTCATAAACCTTCATATGCTTCAGTCCTGCTACTGCCTACCATATGGTTTGCTTGCGAGCAAATGTACTTAGCTACAGGAAGAGTGAAGTGTTTGATTTTATTCTATGCATTGTTTTCCCTACAAGCAGAAGCTTTTTTTTTTTTCCTTTTTGTGCTGGCCTGGACACCTAATGATCTCTAAACACGCTAATTGCTTTATAATTTTTTCCTTCGTGGTTTTAGCTATGCGCTACATTGTCACATATTCTTTTTCTCATTACAATATATAAAAAAAAAAAACCTCAGAGCAAGAATTATAACAGGATGACTTTGCTGTTTATTCTGGAATTTACTTACTGTCCTGCATGGTATTAGGCTTGCATGTATCATCTTTGGATTGCTTTTTCCAGTTTGTCTTGACCTAATGGGAAGCTGTAATTGAAATTTGATTTTCATATTCAGTTTAAACTAGATATGACTTTTGGGCTTAATCATATTTTGTTCATCTAGCTTTACAGACAAACAGTTTGAAGGCTGAATATATGAGTAGGGCTTTAGTGGTGTGTTTTAATGCCCACCCAGGCATTCTTCAGTGGGATGGTTCAATGTGTTGATTTTGACTAAATGAAGCTGTAAATCAGACTTTTTTTTTTTAATATACCACCTCAGCATGCACATTTGCTGATCTGTGTTAATTAGTTCTATATTGTCCAGTTTGTAATCTGCATATGTTTTATGGGGATGTAATGGTAAAACATTAGCATGTGTAATCTTTCTCTGGGAAGCTTCTGCTGAGCAAGTGACCAATAAATTGCAGTTAATGTAAACATTAATCAAGTTGAACGCCAGTATGTAAAGGGTCTCAGCTTCAAGGGAAAATCAACTCTCTTTCTATCCATGCACCTTTCTGATGAATTGCAATTAAGCATGAAGGTAATACGTTCTGAATGTTTGATGACAGCCAAATAAATACAGTTGTTTTAATACTCTACTGCTACAGCTTCACATTTACCAATCTGGAAGAGATAATAATTTGAACATTAGATCAAATACACAGTATTGAGTCTGCATGAAAACAGCAAGGACATGGAAGACAGCATATGGCTTTGCACGTGTAATCTATTGAAGGGGAGTTTAGCATATTTTTGGATAAGAAGGTCAGTATTTTAAGACATAAACATTGTGTGTTTCACAGAAAAAAATGAACACAAATCATGCCAAATCTGTATTTGGTCTGAACAAGATATATTCATTGAGTGTATAGTATTAAACTATTGCAGATATATGTGGATTTACCATCATTATGGATAAATAGTACCACACACACGAAGCACAGCAGGTGGTACTGAAAAACGAAGACATCTCAATTATAATGGTTCAGTATAAAATCATTGCAGTCCTCACCCTTCAAATTTTCTCCTCTTTTTTTCTGGGATTTTCTGTCCAGCAGGAAGAACCGCTAGTGAAGTCAATGGAGCTGAAAATATGGCCTTTTGTGCATACGCCGTCGCCAGGAGATTCCCATTTACTTATGGAATTGAACTTCATACAGGAAAAAATGTTTACTTTTAGGGCTGGCTAAGAAAATAAAGCTTAAGTGACAGCTCACTCATTTCCTATCTCCCTTCCTTGCCAGCTGCTGATCTAGAAACTGGCAAAGAAAGGGCCAAATTCTGTTTCACTTACATGCCCAGATGGAAGCTTTCTGGCTACGAAAGTGGCATTTCTGGCCCTCACTCCCAGCCACGCTGCAAATAAAAGAGAGGAAGGTGGCAGGAGGCCTTAAGGCAAGGTAGATCGCCAGGAATCCTTGAAAGAATACAGCAGGAGGTCATTCATATTTTGATAAAATACACCCTTTGGTGGCAATTCAGGCAGATACAACAACCCCATGTACCACCCTCCCCCCCCCACACACACACACACACAGACTATCAACTAATATGTTCTTCTTAAATAGTTTATCTGTACAAAACTGCCTCGGACAATGATCGACTGAGCAGATGAGGCTTAACCTGCTATCTGAAAGGCAGAAAATTTGAGGTTCTGTTTGTCCAGCACAGGAAACCCTCAACCAAGAACGCCCTACCTCTTCTCTTCAGTATGCCATTTTGGGTACCATTAGCAGAAGACTCCAAATTGTTCTCAGCTGCCAGGATGATCGATAGGAACAGAGGTTAGCAGAGAGAGAGGGAACATCGCAATTGAGAAGGAGGGATATAGGCCAACCGAAAATGATGAATGAGGCCTTGGAAGAAGCATGAGAGACAATGACAACATGACAGAGAAGAGGAGAGGGACCTAGTAGTTGAAATGAGAAAAGAGACGGATAAATCCTTGATAAATAATGGAGGAGATAAATAGAGCATGTACCAATGAAAGAGATAGAAGCTAGAGACCCCCTCAACATCTATTCATTTCAATGGGAGTTGAGAGGGCATAACACCTTGAAGGATTTGAGTCATCAGTGAACAGAATGGGAAAAAAAAATGTTTAAACCAAGAGACATGGACAGCATAACTTAATGAGAAAAAAAGAGAAAATGCTCATTCTAAAACAGAAATAAGAGGGAGTTGGAGGTCTTGCAAAGAGAGGAAATAGTGTCAGAGATGATCCCGGGCATCCCTGAGAGGAACCAGCCAAGGGGAGGTTAAGATAGAAGTGCTTCCCCCACTGTTCCTACCAATTCCTATTTAGCTTCCTGAAGCTACAAATTGAAAGTTCAGTTTGGACTAGTGGGAAGTATTTTGTTTCGTTACATTTGAGTTAGTTACTTTACAAAAGAACATACTATGGCTCAAGAAGTGCTTAATGTTACACAAAACAAGTAGAGTTTTGGTGTGAGCATGGCTAACAAGTGACACAATAAATGCTAATTAGAGAAAGTCCTGACTTTTATGAGAAAAGAAGTAGCTTCTCTCTTTATTGTGTTTCCAAGTCAGATGACTTTTGTGCTCAATGAAACATGCCATAGCCATAATTAATACACTGTTTTAAAGTGTATCTTATGCAATTTAGTTGGGCTTTTTGGCTTTGACTTTCAGGTGTGCCTCAAAGGACAATTATGAAAAGGATCTTGCTCTTAAAAATGAAACAAAACAAAAAGGTAAGGGAAGGAAAGGAAAGGAAAGGAAAGGAAAGGAAAAACAAGTTGTTGAACAGAAATATTTTTGTTTCCAGTCAGGACTTCATTAAATGCCAAGCATAATATTTATGGCTACGATAGAGCACCGATACTTAATGTTCTAGCTGTTGTAGCATATGCATATATAATATACAGCTCATGCAACTTTCATAAACTCCTCTCTGCTGACTCCCTTCTAATACCTCTCTAAAGACATTTGCGGTATCATTCTTCATTTATTTTGCATGCTGCTTGCACCCACTGTGGATAAACATGAATAAAAAATTCTGGAGGTAAGAGCAGTTATCCGTGCTGAGGATTGGTTAGCTTTGAATAAAATATACATAACACAAGCTGGCAAACACGGATTCATGCGAGTCATGGAGCTATGATGAGGTAGAAATACAATTATTATTATATGAGAGTGGCTCAATAAGTAATTAAATTAATTATACAGTATAAGAACTTAGAACAGTGTTGCAAATGTTTTATTTTTTTAAAGGAAAAAAAAAATCCAGAACACTTGCCAAGCCTGAGAATTTACAGAGAGTTTAATTAAAATCAATTGAAAAAGGGAAAAACATTGTGAAAGGTGGAAAAGCACTTTTCTTAATATATATAAGAAGAGGTGAATTTTACAGTGGATTTTTCTGCTTAATGGATCTTTTTCTCCACCAAGCCAAATTAAAGTGGCTAGCCTATGATATGTCCAGAAGAGTGAAGAACAGATATGTACATACAGCACATACAGCAAAAAATACACTATGTGTATATGTGTCTGTATACTGTGTGGGTGAGTGCATGTGTATATTCTCACACACACACACACACACACACACACATGTATTCATATAGAGTAAATCAATGTTTAGGTTTGTCGGTCTGTTGCTTCCCAAATTATTCCTGTAGTTATGAAAATATCTTAGCAAAGTATGTAGACCTTGGAACCCCCAAAGAAGACTGGAACTGAAGTGATAATTTGTGAGGCTGAAATGAGTGAAAATATGTGCTGGACACTAAACCTGAAGCTCTGATTAGTTCACACCACGGTTGAAACATGGGCACCGAACTGTAACAGGCAGAAGAGGAGTCATAGAATGTATTGCTCGATCTTTTTTTTTCCCAAAAGTTTCCACACAGCTCATTTACAAACTGCCTTTCCAAATGTTTGAAGCTCAAGAAGGTTATTTCTGCATGAGACCACAACATGGAGAGCATAGCTGGTGAAGACTACTCATGAAGCAATTCTAGGCTTAGACGTTGGAATAGGGAAGTCACTGGTGAGTCCACAAATGACTGAAGAGTTTGGTCTGAGATGCACGTGTCTGACTGCAAAGCGGAGTGGATCCTGCTCAGTCATGATTGCCACTGCTGCACTACAGACCTACCTCAGTTCCACGTACAAAACAACCACCATGCAGTCATCGCCTCTGTGTAGGTCCACAACAAGTGGCTTCCAGTTAATCACTAGCACCTGCCTTTATTGCCACTTGCCCATCCCTGTAGGACAGGGTGGGCAAAATGGTGGATCCGGCTGGTGCCCAGACTCCATTTCCCAGCAGCCCCTGCCCACGTGGTTTCCATGGAGACTCTAGCACCAACCACGCTGTTATAGCATGGGACTGGGGTTTCCGCCCGGACCACACTGTCACTGCTGCAAGATCCCAGCCTGGCCCTGGAGCAGCTCCC
>NW_017728915.1:30036843-30038492 GCF_001723895.1 Crocodylus porosus | reverse complement strand
CATCCTGCCGGTCTCCACGGAAACCCCCACCCCATGCTATCACAGTGCGGCTGCTGCTGGGGTCTCCATGGAAACCAGCCCCAGCCACACGTCCAAGAGCTGTTGGGATATGGAGTCCACTGCTAGGTGGATCCAGCCCATGAGCCAGACTTTGCCTACCCCTGCTGTAGGACTTGTTCATTCAGGAAGATGTCTTCATGTGTTTTCTTTCAACATGGAGATGCTATCGCATATCAGCAACCATATACCATTTAACAGGAAGGAAACATTAATCCTATAACAAGAGAAAACTAGATGACCAGAGAGCTATGTTCCATTGAAGCCTTTTTCTGCCTTTGCGGCCATTGTGAAGTACTCTTACGTCATCTACCTTTGAGTGTATAGGTCTTAGAGATTCTCTCTATCAGGTTCTCATTGTTAAAATGTGGATAATAGCATTTTCCTAACTCATAGAGCCATTTTGAGAATACACATATTGAAGATGGAGGGGTGCTCACATATTATGTGTAATGGGGGTCCATATGTACATCTAAGATTAACTTTCTCTTCCTACAAAATTCTTTAAGTTAAATCTTTGTGCAAATGGTAGTAAGACTGCTATTATGGGCTGGATTCCAGGACCACTGAAGGTGTTCCAAGTGGAAACTTTATCCCAACTTTGGACCTCTCAATAGCCATGTATTTCCTCAAACACTTTTACCAATAAGGAAACACATTTCTTATTTGAGTCTTTCCACATTTCCTCTAATACTATTATAGGTCACAATAGATGGTTTAACCCACCCAATGCACTTACCTCTGTTTGGGAAATAAGCTTGTGTTTTGCTAATTGAACCAGGACTGTAATGTACTGGCAGCACAGCTGTGTTCGTGATTGCAACACTATCTGTGAACTTCAGTTTTATCTTTTCTGTTTTTTTTAATCGGACACAACAAGAACCTTTTAAAAGCAAAGCTATTTGTGTTTGTGCACATAATCCATTTTTTGGACAACTGACCTTTTAACACTTTCATAAAAGCACCCTAACTATAGAGCAATACGGCTTTCACTTCAACATAGCACATGGCTTTTCCTGGATGTATGATATATGGTAATTTTAGCTGTCCTCTAGAAAATTCAAAGCTTCCACACTTTATACATACAACAGCAATAAGCCTTAAGTAACTTTATCTGTACAAACTGAGAGAGGTTCTCAGATAACTGCCTCGCTACACAAAATTTACTCTGAATTATGCATCAAGAAAAAGTCAGCATTTTCACTTAAAGGAGGAAAGTTGTTTTTTTCTTCTCAAAAAGTAGAAGTATTCCTAGTGTTCAAAGTTAAAGGTATTTTTCAGGAAGGGAAGCAGTTAAAGTCTTTCTTTTCTTGTCATTTCTCTGTACTATTGCAATTTGGAGTGAAAAACACTACTGGTTGCAGAAGAACTAAAACTTCAAAATCCTGGAAGGACAGGATATCTTAAATATCTTAAGATATTTCTGGCATAAGGGAAGAGGAAAGTATATGAAATCATGTACGAAAGACTTTTCTCAAGAGCAGTGATAATGTGTAGTGGTGAATGTGCAACCCCTGAGAGCGCTGGTGCACCCCTGATAGCTAGCATTGCTGGGCAGAGGGACCAGGTGAGAGCACTGGTGCCCCCCCCCC
>NW_017728915.1:30024015-30036483 GCF_001723895.1 Crocodylus porosus | reverse complement strand
AGACTCCTTGTTGACCCTGGTTGATTTTACAGGGGTCCGACCGTACAATTTACAAGATTAAGATCAAAGTGTAAATAATTGTTATGCGGAAGAGTTCTTTTCTGGGACAGAAAACAGAAATAAGTATTGTATTCACTCGTATTCTTTTGTTCCAGATCACCTAGTTGCGTGCAAGAAGGCGCATTAATGCAAGAAAAGGTAGAGGCTAAAATACCACTTAGGATGAAGGCTAAAATAACCATGCAAATGAAAATGTTGAGGAAAGATGCACTTAAGGATTTTTTTTAAAGTTCACAGAGCAACTCCCTGTGACATTTTATTATTTAAATCTGACAAGAACGCTAAAAGTCTAAACTGTAAAAATAATAAGAGATGCATTTTGCAAATGCAGAACACACTCAGGTGAAACTGAAATTGTATTTCTAGATGGAACTCTGCAGCACCTTGTAAAGCTACCTAAATCAAAGAGACAGTCAGGCCAAAGAACTGAGAAAGATGTCACAACAAATTCCTTTTAAATACAAAATAATTTCGGATGCTTGCCAGACTCCACCACTTTGTAGTTTTAAAGAGATTTGAGGGCAACCCTTACATTGGGGGTTATATTTCAACTGTTCTTTGCTCTTCTGCCATCAGATATTTTAGGCATTAATACATTTCACTTTATTGCCATATTTATCACAAATAAATCTTAAAAGATATGTGATGTTTCCTGTGGGTTTGTAATCTTAGGGAAATCTTTCTTTATTTTATGCTGCATTTGCATTTTTTTCTTATTATTATTTTACTGAGATTAACCTGTGTTAGTCCTTTTGTGAAAAGAATCTTTTATCTCCGGGAAAATTAGAATTATTTTTTAGATCATTGAGTAGTGTGTAATCTTCAAATGGGACATTAAAACTGTAATCAGTGACATCACCATGACAACCGATTAAGAAATGTCTAAAGAAGCTTCTGAAAATGTAATTTTTAAATATAATACATGTAAATGAGTTCATCAGAACAAAGAGACCTAAGTAGATTTATTGTGAATTGCACCATCTAGAAATAATTATCTATTCAATGAACACTAAATTCACTCACTGTGACTTCAGTGGATTTACCCCATCTTTACACCACGAGAAAAAAGCTGGCCCTATGACTATAATAATGAGCCAACATCTTCTTCTGTGAAGCAGAGTAAAAATGAGTTGTTGCTTGTTTGGGAGCCACTTCTTCCACCTCTGGTCATGTGAGCAGTACGTGCTATCAGGATCAGCCTCATTTAGTTGAATGATACTTCTCCGAAGGGCACCTCAGAGCTTGATCTACAAAGGGACTGAGGGCACTTAGCTGTTACTGAAGGCAACCAAATCCAACGTTTAGTTCCTCCAAACCCCCACTCAGCTGCCTCTTCTCCCTGACAACACTGAGGGTAAGTACAGACATTTAAAAAAGCCCAGGCAGAATTGATCTACATTTTGTGGGTGTCTGTAAGCGGCGTAGTTTAGGTCGGTAGCGAACAGAACATGTTTGCCCTTTGCTGCGGAGGCACACAGGCTGCCCACAGTGGCTGAAGCCAATAGATGGGGGCACTCCTTCATGTCTTCCACCATTGTCCGCTGGCTCCGAGGGCTGCCAGAGCCTGCCGAGCGCAGCTGAGCTCCAGGGCCACCCCTGAATGGCTGCCAGCCATGAGTAAGCATGCCCCCCTCTGCTTGCTGCGTCACCTGGTCAGCCGCAGGCATCTGTCAGCTGCAGGCAGGCAGTACAGGAGCGGGAAAGGGAGGCATCTTGTTCCTGCACGAACCCTATTATAAACCCTTTCTCCCTTGCACTGTCTGCCTGCATCTGACAGCTGGCCACAGGCAGGAAGCAGGGCTATGGAAAGGGTCTGTGCTGACATGGCTCTGAGAGAGCTTGGGGTGCTCAGCCAGAGCAGCCGAGTGCAGGGCGAGTGCCAGCGTGCCTCCCTGCAAAGAAGGGCTAAAGGGAAGAAGGTCCCCTCCAACCCTAATTTTCTATGATTTTATGGGTGCCTGTGTATGGGCCAGGAGCCTGCTCCGAGACACTTTAAAAGTGTGCTAATCAGCATACTCCAGATAGCCTCTGCATCTCATGTAGCCGTGGCCCTGCGCTTCAAAATGCTGGGGGATGCCCCCACCACTATTCTGAAGTGCAGGGACGCTGATACACCAGATGCTCCAGGCACTTTAATTAAAGGGGCTCTGAGAGCTGCTCTAATTAAAGTGCCCCCTCCCACCTCTGGAGCACATGTGAAAACACCCTATGATTCTGTGAAAGGAGCCTAGGATGCCAGGGGACAGTAACCTAACATGAATTGGTAGGGCATCTGATACTGAAGTCTGATTCACCAATCTAACCTAAATCAATTAAGCTTGAGTCCACATCAATCCACGTCTATCTTAGACCAGGTTCCACCCTTTTTAAACCAGTCTATATGCGCTGAACTTCTGTTCTGTTACAGGTATATGCAGGTTTCTGATCGCTGATGTCAGTAGAAGTGTGATGTCTGCACCTGGCTCTAAAGTCTCTGCACCCCAAAGTCCCTGAATCTGACAGAGGCTCTACATTTCTGCCACTGGACATGTACAAAACCACCTAAGTTCTGAAAGTGGACAGTTCGTGATATGCCTGAGCCCTGGTGGGGATCACCGTCCCTGCCCTTCCCCTCTCCTCAGTATTTTGAACTAGCCAGGTGAGATGGTTCAGCATGCTTTTGCAAAATCCATTCTTGATCCCTAACTCTCCCCATACATTGCAAAGGGAGCCGGACCACCTGCCTAGAGGTGATGGACTCCACTAGGTGGCAGGGCATCTGAGAGTTAGACATTTGAGAGTTAGACATCCACAAGTCCCCTTTGTGGATTTACCCTCAAGTTATTACAAGAAGCTTTGCTTTTTGTCCCACCTGCTCTAAATGAGTGAAATTGGAAGCAACAGAAACATCATTATGACACATTACACATTACAACAACAGTAAAATATAAATAAAACATGCCCATAAAGTGCCTTCCTGCAGTATATTGTGTTACAAGGTTGTATAAATTATATGTTCAGTAATTTAGGAAATGGCACACCTGAGAGTGAAAAGGCACTAATCAAAATAAGTGTGTGTGTGTGTGTGTGTGTGTGTGTGTGTGTCTGTGTGTCTGTGTGTGTCTGTGTATCAGAAGCTGGAAGAGAATGAAAACATTTTATAGATAACCTGCATGAGAAGGTTAGACTTGTCTCTCACAA
This sequence comes from Crocodylus porosus, assembly GCF_001723895.1. NCBI lineage: Eukaryota > Metazoa > Chordata > Crocodylia > Crocodylidae > Crocodylus > Crocodylus porosus. The sequence goes on along the minus strand of NW_017728915.1, from coordinate 30,033,243 downwards.
GAGTTATTTAGCTAGCATGCTTGCTGTTCAGTCCTCCCGACTCAGCTTTAGGAAAGCTAAAATAAAATAAGTAGATTTTTTTCCTAACAGCTCCAGGTGTCCAATCTGCCCATTCAAGTTACGTGATGCTCTGTTATTATGGTTCGTTCTTGTCTTTTATGTGCATGTCTCCCAGTTTTGTCAGTTCTGTTTGTTATGCTCTTTTGTAGAGAGGATTTCTTGTTAGTTACTCTCTAGCCTTAGCGGAAAATGCTTATAAAAACAATCTATTTTCCAAAATATTCGGTTGTGATAAATGTTATATTTTTATCTGCTTCCTGCAGAATGTGAGGCTTCCACTTAAAAGAGAATTTTTTTGGCCTTTTTCTATTGCAAACTGTTTGCAATAGGACTAGATTCTCAGCTGATGTAAACTAGCACAATTCCATTGTAATTCCCAGTGGCTATGATCGTTTATGCCTGCTGAGACTCTAGCCCAATAACCCAATATGCTATTGTCTTATTAAGCTGTCCACGTTCAAAGTCTTAAGAGAGGGGTCAGCCAAAGCCACCACCAATTTTGGTTAAGATTGTCAAAAATGTGCAATGATTTGAGGAGACTGAGATGGTTCAGAAAAGGACACCCTGCACTTTTGGAAAATTAGGCTCCTTGCAGATGCTTCAGTTTAGTACCTAAACACTGACGCACCCCAAATCATTAGACATTTTTGAGCACCTAAGCCCTTCTACTCACTAAATTCTGACTCTCTATTAAACTCCTTGTTATTCTTTTACTAATGAGACACTTTACCAGCTTGTCATCACCTGCTGTGATTAATTCTCTACTTGTAAAAATTTTAGCTCTCTCTCTGCTGCTGATGTTAATGTGTTTTGTACCAAATAAAAATGAAGTTGATGTTTACAAATCTTGTCTGAAGGTTGCTTTAAAGGCATTTTTTTTAGCTTACATTAATTAGGCGAAATACACTGTTTTTTGTAAGTAGTTGGCCTGGGTAATTAAATATTGGCACAGCTTATAAGGGGAAGTGATGGAGTCATAACTGCTTGGGGTCTTAAAACAAGATTACTAAATGCTTTAATTCAGCATCTGAGAAAAAAATTCTATGGGCTTTATATAAAAGAGCACAAATTAGATTAGTATAATGGTTCTTTTGAAGTTAGAGTTCATGAAACTAGAAATAACAGGACACCAAGTTCTCTTAAATTTAGGATTTCAATGGCCCAGTAGGTCCAGGCTAATCCCCTCCTTCAGAACAACTGGCAACAGAAGGTTGTGGGAAAAAAGTCTGACAAGAGCTTCTCCACGTCATTTTGTTTGAAAGGTGGGTGGAATACAGTATTATGTGGAATAGGGAATGAGAGCTGCCTATATCCACCTATATCCTGGAGACCTTTAAGAATGACTTGACATGCACCTTGTTGGGGTCATCTGACCCCAGCAGTCTTTTCTACCCAAGTGCAGGGGGGCTGGACTTAATGACCTCATGAGGTCCCTTCCATCCCCTAATATCTATGAATATATGAATGAATCTATATAGGAGTCAAGTGTCACTTCTATATGTCCATAGCCCCTAGCAACCCGGTTCTTTTAAAATGGAGCTACCATTTTCTTCCTTAATTGGAGTGGTACCAATTTCTATAGGTTCCTTTGAAGGCCGTAGGGACAGAGGGATGGAAAAGGACATTCCATGACATTGACTAATCCCCATTTGTGCATAGAAATGATCCCAAAAAAAAGATTATCTAAATTTTTTTGAAGACAAATGTGCATCTGCTCTGGTCTCTATAACCTGTTTCTCAGGCTCTTTCACTAACTCTCAATCCATGTCCCTGTACAAACCCAAATTTATGTACCCTCCTTTGGCTATTAAGGAAGGCAGAGGGATACCATGAAAGTGGAACCAATCTGTAGGATGATCTAGGACTTACTGTAGAAAATCTACAGAGATTTCACGAATAAGAGGAAAAATAGCACTAAATTATTCCTCGGCTATTATGCATCACTTTCCTTGCACAAGACGACTGGGTGTCTGGATGTTCTGTTGTATTAAATAAAGGAAATTCAGAGTCTTGAAAGTCTGCTAAGATGACAGAAGCAAGACCTAATCCATCTAAAAAGCACAGTGACAGTGTTCAGTTTCCAGGCTACTCAAGAGCTAATGTATTTAGGGAGCTTTTCTGCTAGAGACAGCTAACTTTTCCCCTTTTTCATACTAAATATATTTCAGTAAATTAAATAACATAAAGCCATCTGCTTTTTATAAAAAAAACCCAAAAACTTATTTTATTGCCTTACAAATCTGAAAAGTCAAAAAATAACTGTCTAGGTATATTATGTGGCTCCTACATGAACACTGATTTCTAATTCTATTATTGCTTTGCTATATTTTTATTTACAAAGAGGAAATAACGTCACACTTTTATCTAGTGATTGAATACTGTAGTTTCTCCTGCTTTCCTGAGCTAGGGACAGAAAATACGCATAAAGTGGTGTAAGTGATTGGAAACCAGTTCAACTCTGTAATGCAACAGAAGTGCTGAGCACATAAACCACTTTCAAACTGATTTAAGTTTAATCAGTTCATTGAACTTCTGTCCCAGATCCCCTCCATATTCAAGTTAACTCACAATCCCCCAATAGCCCATGATGCACCTCCTCCACAAACGACCTCCTCACAGGGTGGGCAGGCTATCCTTGGCCAAAGCTGTCTACCCCAGCTGAGGAAGGAGGTGTGCGCTACCATCCCACATTTTCTGACGTGGGCCACTGCAGTCATGTGGCTGCATTTACAGAATGAAAAGTGAATGTCTGTTCACTGCTTACTGGTTCAATCTACACAGCTTGGACCAACCTGCAAAGATTGAATCGATTTAGCCTCAGGCTTTTTGACTGCCTGTACTTAGCTCTCAAGTCAGACAATAAGCCCCATAGCTTTCATGGAAAGATACTCCATTGACAAAAATCAGAACAAGTAGATGGACCTAACCCTCCCCATATACTGGGGAGTATTTTTAAGTTTGCTTTAAAAATAAAGGATTCATGGTAGGAAGAACTCTAGGAAATAATAAACAGGTATATTTAAATGACCATACATCACTAAAAAAGAAACTAAAGAACGTGAAAGATGGAACAAAGAAAGTAGTATGTTTGTCCATGCCCACAATCACTTAAAAAAAAACAAACTACTTATTGAATTTCAAGACTTGCTTTTTTCTTCTCCAAAGCAAAGTAAAACCCACAGCCACCTCCTTCTGCTTGAAATCTAAAGCAACCCTCAGAATCACAGAAGTCTGCAAAATCAATTAAAAAGACATTCGAGTGTCTCAGTGGAATGATTTCTAGCTAAAAGACATAGTTGAGAACAAGTAATATCCCTTGGAGGAATTTATACATTTACTGAAGAAAATGACCTGACTCCCCCTCACCCTTACCGCATGGATCCCAGGACCTGACTCCCCTCTCCCCAAAAAATGAAGAGGCCTTTGGTGAATATGTTTAAAAGGCTCATGAATACTGAAAAATAATTGCCGATTTTAATGACATTGCTTAAATATAAACACATTATTTAGAAGATAGAAATTACAGTGGCTAATTTGTTCTGACTTGACTCAACAAAAATGTTGATGCTGGCTTCAAAGAGAGCAGGGTGAGATCCTGAGTAATGCAAGTAATTCCATTAAAGGCATACCTGCCTTATCACAATGCCAGTGCCACCCGGCACCATCTCAAAATTAAAACGTTCCTTCCTCCACACCTTTAAAAAAATGAATTGGTTCCTGCTCTGAATTTTTCAGCCCAGGTGCTACTTGTGGGTGGTGGCTTTGGGTGATATATGGCCACAAGGATTTAAAGTGAAATCAGCAAGGTCTTCCACGAAAGTTTGGGAGCAGCTCTCAGGATTTCCATTCGCTGCTGACCTGTGTGGATCTAAATTTCCTTCCTCTGCCATCCAGTAGTTTTTTAAATCCTTTTTTACGGCTTCATATTTCCGAGGCTTATATAGAAACTAGGTTTCAGATATATCTTTGTGTTGTATTGCTTACTGAAAACAAGGATTCCAGACTTGCAATGTAGACCCTAAGGAACAGAGGCCCCTAGGCCCCATACCCCAAACGCTCGTCAGCAGGTGAAGTGCTCATGCTAGCTCATGCAGCTGCTGCTGAAATTTCTCGGAGTGGTAATTACCATATTCTTTCAGGTGTTTTTTTGAACTGATGCTGTTCCCAGTGGAGTACACATGAACACTTCCATTCCCTTCATTGGGAGAAGTCAGGCGCTAAAATGCTGATCGTTGCATATTGCTTGTTTATTTTTCTATGTCATTGTGTTTGCATTAAAATTTTCAGCCTTCCTTTCCGAGAAACCTGTCACATTGATATGAATATGCCTTCCTGCTACTTTCACAAGGTAAGCAAATTGCCTTTTGTCTTTTAAGTATTTTGACATTTTAATTAAAACAAAATTACTGTTTGCTATAAAGGTACAGCTTTAAGTAATTTTGTGTGCTTAATAAACTGTTAAAGAACTATGATAAAGCAGCAAATATTCTAGGGAAGGCAGTCTCTGGAAGTTTTGAATGCTCTGCAAGTTTAGCCTCTTGTAGTGCATTTTAATACATTTATTTTGTGACAATGCGAAAGGAAGAGTTTTGTAAGCAGATTCATTCGACAGTTATTTATTCAGTGATATTCACTGTGCAGTTCCAAAAATGGAGCATAATATCTGAGAGCTGCATTGGATTAGTTACCCAACATCTTTTCAGGTCTCCGCAGGCCCGTCTCCAACAGTGTAATCAGCCCCTGAGAAGCCTTCCACTTTTGTGCTTTCCTATTGAAGTCAGTGGGGCTCAGTGGGTGTTCGAGGCCATGCTAGCTGATTGCACTTCAGGATTAGTGCCAGGGTTGCTAAGGTTTTATTTTTTCCTTTTCCCCACCATCGAACTAATGCAGGGACACCAAAGCACTAAACATCATAAATAGTAAATACCAGCATCACCATAAACTAAGGCAACACTTTTGAACACTTTAATAATTGATATGTTAACATAGGCACTGCTTTTAATTAAATGACTGCAAGAGATGCCATGTTGGAAAGAGATACATAAATAATAATAAAATACTAAATAATGTTATTCCTTACACGGTGCTTCTTTCAGAGATTGTTAGTTTTTTCAATGTCTGCACAACTTATGTCTCAATAATTAGGGAAAAAATTATTAATCATTTAGTAATTACAACTAAAGTATGTAAGTAAATATAATACATTTTAGGTGTTATTTAAAAATAAATTTATTCTTGAAGACAAAGATCTGTTAATTTTAATATTTATTCTCTGCTTATACATTTATAAGCTTAACAACATCTTGACATAATCTTATGTGACTGGGATTGCAAGGAACTTCTAAGACTGTCAAAGAAATAAATCATCAAGTGCTTCTACCTTTTAGAAAAGTATAAAGCTTTAATTGCAGCTCTCCCACCCCTCTTTGTTGTGTTAAAGAGCAGATCTTGAGGTGCAATGATGTCCTTGAAAATTTGAAAATTGTTTTTTCTTGGGGGACAAAAGCAGGCCTGTAGGAAAAGAAGTGAGATCCTCCGCTATGGTAAAACACCATAACTCAGTTTTGAGTCAGTGGTTAAATTCAAACTGTGGAGGACCATTTAGATGTTCAGGTTTTGCATTAGTCTAGTGGTCTACCCAGGTTTTTCATGGTCTAACGGCTACTGAAGTCAGTAGGACATTTTGTTCAATGAGCAATGAGAGGTGATTGGGTCTTTGGATAGGTCGTCGAAAGATTTCAGCATAAAAGCTGTTTCCCCCCCTTTCTTTGGTAGATATAGACAGGGATAAAATACGTTAGTGGTGATGTGAGCACTAAGGATGCCAACACTAAAGCTAAAACTTAGACTCAGGCTGCAATTCTCAAAGTATGGACACAGGTGTATTTGGAGCTGTTTCAAAAGGGCAGAGAAGACTCTTGCTCTGAACCAGCCAGCAGCTGTTACATTTCAACAAATACCTGTGGAAAAGCAGGCGGTGATACAAATGTTGTGAAACAGCCCCAACTTCATCCAGGGTTCACATTGGACCAGATCTACTCCATCTGCTCCCAACGTGTGCACATGGAGTACGTACCAGGTGCTGTGCGCTCCCACTCAGCGGCTCCCCTTTTGAAAGGTTTCCCTTTTGAAATGGCTGCCCATGTAGATTTGTCCACACCTGCAGACTCTCATTTTCCAGATATCTAGGTTTAAAAGTGTTAGAGGTACAGTTTGGCTCAGCTCCGTCTGTGCGGTTAGCAGGAGACTACCCACTAGACATGGTCATGTGTAGATGTAGGCTCAACTGTAGATTTGCAACAAGCCCCATGGCAGTAACAGCTGACCGCTCTGCTATTTCCAAGGCTAATTAGGACCCAGGATAAGTGGCGGTCAGCGTGTGATCTTCTCTTGCTTCAGGGATGGTAGGATAGAAGCAACCTTATGTCAGACATTTGACCTAACTGAGGCTGACTTCTTTCCCCTCCCTACAGGTCAGCTATGCCGGCTAGCATATGATCTACTCTATTCCTACTTGGGTAGAAAACGTGGGTGCCTACCCACCTACCCTGCTATCCACAATACATATGGTCAGCAGAGGGGAGGCGGAATAGGTGCATGAGCCCCGTATGGAGAGAGTCTGACATAAAGCGAGTTGCTAACATTTTAAAATTGTATTTACTTTTATGTTTTTTCTATGGCAACCTGGAGGAGGAAGATGCATCCAGCACCAAAACACATCAGCTGTACTTTTATCAGCTGCAGTGCTAGAGATGATTTCCCTCAGGCAGTCAGTTTGATACTATAGATAGCTTCTTTGAGCTATCAGCAGAGTCACCAACTGAAGTAAAAGAAGTTTCCAAGTGTTTCTTCTTCAGCCAGTTTTATCATCTGCTTTTTTTTAAAGCGTTACTTCATTTCTGTTGATTACACAGAGCCTTCTCAGTGAGAAGACTGTGAATTCATATAATTTATATTCTCTTTGAATGCAGAAGTATGGAAATCCTGAAAAAAAAACCAACCCTTACTTTTAGGCAAAATATTTTTCCTTTAGTAAAAGTAACTTTTTCTCAGTCTATTTCTTTGTACATTAAATGATTTTCTGACAAAAGCACCCTTTGGTGAGCTGCACCTGCTCACCACAATAGCTCAGTTAAATATTGCCTAATAAATAACCAGGCTCATATGTTCCCTAATGCTACTTCTTGGTTTATATGCAGACTTTGTTCCTTTTTTTATATTTTGAATTTCCTCAGGATACTCTCTCCTTCATACTGCTTTCTGAAACATAACAAAAATCCAGCAAGTTATGTTTCCTTAAACTATACACTACAGTGTGTAACAAAATGGAGCATACTGCAACCCTGATGTTAGTACTCCTAGGAGTGACTTTACAACAAAATTGTGGGCAAATCTCAGAAGGCTTTGAAGCTCATTCCAAATAAAAATCTGAAACGCATTCTACTCTTTTAATTTAGTATCACAATTGTCATGGTTTCTAGATGGTAATAATACCTAATGCTTTATAGGCTGGGAAGGATAGTTTTGAGATACAGCCTCGTTTAATCAATGGGGAAACTGAGGCAAGAAGTCAAATGACTTGCTTAAGTCCACACTTTTGTAAAAGCAGGGTTAGGACTCAGGGTTTTTCAATCCCCATCACTATCCTTAGGTTTCCAGATTGGGCTTGTTTCCAAATGTTTTTATACCAGCTAGCCAAACCTCTTCATTCTGCAAATGTGAGCTAATGTGAGTAATGCCTTGCACATCTTGCTGTTCAATTAAGTTGGAAATAGCACAAGCTGCAGCCGGGAACAAACTGAGAGTTTTGTTGGGAAGAGAACAAAGAACACTAAGCCATAATGGGACTTGTTGAAAATGGATTTCTTTGGGAAAAGTCTCAGGTTGATCTCTATTTTTTTTTAGCTCACCCAGCTGCATTTAGTGCCCTATCCCAATGGTTTTCAAGCGTCCTAGTCATGGAACCCTGTCATATCACTTATTCTGTAATGGAGCTTCTTACCCCTATCCTGTGAGCTGATACAGAACCAGGTGACCCTGCCCAGCTGTGGTGGCACACCACATTGCCCCCAGTCTCTTTGCAGACCCCCTGATGACCTCTCGCAGCACCCCAGGGTACTGCAGCATGCAGTTCAAAAACCACTGTCCTCCACACGAATTTGACTATGCCGGTCTTTCTAAGCCAAGTCCTTTAAGTGCTCTGACATCTTTCAGGAAATTATACAGCACCGTTTACCCCATGTAACTGAAATACTTTAGGAGCCAAATTATATATTCTGTATTTGTGATGGCACTAGGAAGGGCAGTGCTCACTTAAAGCAGATTTCTGCGACTGTTCTCATTCTTACAAAACCAAACACTTAATAGTTGTACCAGAAGGAATATTGCTTCACAGAGGCAAGCAGGTGCCTACATTTTGCATTTATGAGTTCATCTTCTGTATGTCCTATATGTTCATTGACAGTGAATGAAAGATGAGTGAGGCCTGAGACAGATTAGGCATCTCAGTCTAGCTTCTGCTGAGAATATATCCAAATAAGATTCCACCCCGACCTCTAGCTGTAGCCGGCCTCCTTATTGAACAAAGTAAAAGAAGATCCAAGGGTTTTATAGTCTTGGAGACTGAACTGCTTTCTCTTACACTGCAGGCATATTGACGAGGCAATAGGGAACCTTGCGTAGCCATTGACAACAGTGTACCAGGCATGTAGATAAACGGAGAGATTTCATTTTCCAGGGTGTCGATCGGGCACTTTCTACAAGCAGCAAGTTCACTAAAAAGACAGGCAAAACTCCTTATGGAAGTGTCAGGGAAGTAGTAGTAATCATAGTAACAACAAAAACATAATAATTAATAATAATAGCCAGGTTTCCATTCTTCATTTTTGCCACAAATAAAACAGGAAAATCTATCACAGAGGGGGTTTTTTTCTACCACTCAGCCTAGTTAAAGAGAATCCACTATATCTGGAGGGCAAATGAGTAATGCAGCATTGCATTGAAATTAAAATGAATCTTTGTACTATGGCATCACAAGTCCTATATTTAATCAGTGTCTGCACTTCAAGCAGTTTCATAGATTTCATAGATTTCATAGACATCAGGGCTGGAAGGGACCTCGGGAGATCATCGAGTCCAGCCCCCTGCCCAAAGGGCAGGAAGTCAGCT
>NW_017728915.1:30007118-30023587 GCF_001723895.1 Crocodylus porosus | reverse complement strand
GCCTCGCCAAGGCCGAGTACAAGGGGAGAATGACGTCCCGGGATTTGCTCGAGAAGCATCTATGGATGCACGCCAGCAACAACTGCGTAGAATGCTAGATAAAATTAAATAAATATCTATCAGACAGTGAAGGTTTCAATATAGTTAACCATTAGGAAAAGAAAATGTACACGTATTGTAAAGGCCTAGCTGTTGAAAAATTTATCAAGAGACCTTGTGGGACTTACTACAAAAATCACATGCTGATGCTATTTTATTTTATGGGTAGAAAAGATGAAATGACCCCAAAGACATTGTCAGAAAAAAAAAAAAGAGAGATATCGTAGTAATCAGCTGAAGTTTATGCTGTGGGAGAGGACAGAGGCATATGGGCTTTTTGGTGTTAATCAACAGGTAACTTAATGTCCTACCATGGAAGAGCTGTTTTAGAAGAGCTCCATTAGTTAATGGAGAGCGGCTTTGTTTTCTTAATGGGTTGATAAGCACTGAGTTAGGGGTGATAAACATTCCCTGTTGGGCCTAGCTGGAAAGATGTACCAAAATCTCTAAAGATGACTAATTTCCTCAGATTTGTGACAGCTCCATTTTGGGAGACCAAGAAGTTGTATCATTGACATGAATTTCACAAAACAATAAGGCTTTGGCTTGTGAGTAGACTGAATTGCTGAAACTTTTTATATGCTCCCATTGTTTAGTATAAAGGATTACTTCTTTCGGTCATATCATCTTTAGGAGGGATACACTAAAGATAACTGTATCTAAGTCACCTGTACCTGAAGAATGCTTGACCTGAAGTAGACATGTGGTTTCTATCACAACTAATATGCACTCTAGCACTCGATCAATGGATTGCACAGCTGTGAAGATATACAGGGCAGTTTGTCAGTAAGATGACCTTTCTGTCACCCACTCAGAGTTTTAGAATTTGTCATTCTGGAGGCTACAATCTCCAGACTGAATAGCAGTGCCATTCATTGCATAAAGATACCCTAGGAGAAGAGACTTTCACAGGCTAAATGAAATAACACTGTTGTAACAAAAGTATATGTGAACGTATTTGCTTGCTGGTCTCTTTTCTTGTAATGCTCAATTACTTTACCTCTAATAGAAATGTCACTTACTTGCTTTAGTTAATCAAATTCTCTCCCTCTGAAACACTTATTAGATAAATTGTAGGACAGGATATTCCCAGCTTCTTCACATTTCATCTCAAGGGGCTGCACAGAAGCAAAATAATCTTTCTTTCTGTATTTTCTTGGGTCCCACAGTAATCAAAAGGAACAAATTGTTTCCTATGCAAGCAAGAACTATGAAAGTTATATCCCTATTAGTATATAAAAATTAAGAAACAGCTGTTAATACCCTTATTATGTCCCTATTAGTCTGGGAAAAGTAGCAACCAGCTGTGAGTTACGGGAATATCACTACATGTAAGAGCTTGTTGGTGTCCTAAATTATGAGAACACATTTTGCAAAATTGCCAGAACTGATGATTCAAAATGTGCCTTTTAAAAATTCATTATTATTTTAACTACCAAGACCACCATTCTTCTACTTTAGTCCTTTTGACCTTCCCTCCTTCTCTTGATCTGCATCTCACTAGGTGCATCTACACAAGACACTAAAAGTGCAGTAGACTAATTCTACTGCGCATTAGTCCTTCACAGCAAAAGCAATGCTAATGCACCGTAGAATTAATCTACTGCACATTAGCATCACTTAAAAGACATGCGCCAGCACTACTACGCAGTAGTGCCAATTACTGTGCATTAAGTTAGTACCTGTTATTACAAGTACTAAACTTAATGCACTGTAATCACAGTGCAGTAGTGCATGTGTAGATATGGCCACTGACATTTTTTTTTTGCGTTCTTGATATTGCTAATGACTATTATGCATAAAATTGAAAGAACTGGTGTCAATGATGATGAGAAACAGAGATGGTGAAACATTTCAAAGTTTGAAATCTTATCATAAAAAGGGGGAACTTGGTGATGAAACCTTTAGTGACAACAATGTTCCATGTGTTTAACCAGCTCTAGTGAGACTATTGCAATTGTCTCCTGAATCAATTATCACAAGTCATGTCCAGAAGCAGATCTAGGTTTCTACCACAGGAGTGGCTGCACCCCCACTCCCAACCTCATCCCCAGCCCATCCAACACAGACAGACTGTGCCAGAGGAGCAACAGCTGTGGGGGTTTTTAAGTCCCCAAAATAGGTAATAATCCCCCCCTACTTCCTTTGTCCCTGCCTACTGCTGTCCCCACTGTCCCAGGGGCAAGTGGAGCTCCATATCTACTTCAGGTGGGGTCTGCAGGCAGAGGGAATATGGGGAAATGGCAAATTTGCATTTTTGCCCCCCTGACACCTCTTTCTCAGTCAGCAACACTGCTGCAGGCAGAGGCAGGCAGGCAGGAGCATAGAGCACAGTCCAGTGGGGAGGTGGAGTGGCATGGTCCACCAGGCAGGTGAGTAGGCAGGCACTGCTGCCTTCTGCACTACTCAGTCTGATTCCTCCTGAGCAGCAGCTAGATGTGGACTGGGCTGGGCACTGCTCCTCCTGGGTTGGGATGGGGATCAGCTGGGGCAGGGTGGGGAGAGAGCACTACTGTGAGCATGGGATGTCCAAACATGTGTGCATGCATGTGTGCATGCGTGTGTGTGTGCCCCTGACAATGGCACTCTGGGTAGTCACCCACATTGTCCACCTCTAAGACTGGCTCCGTGCACAGGGGCAGAGCTCCGCCCAGGAAACAGCAGTGGTAGCAGCAGGTTGCAGGCAGGTTTTTCCTCTGTGCTTTCTCCTGGGTTGGTAGGGAACACCCAAGGGGACAAGGCAGGAGATGAGAACCTGTCTATCTACTGCCACTCCTGGGCTGAGCCCAGCCCTATAGAGCCTGGCTGGAGAGGGACAGGAGTTCCCATTGCCTCAAACCGCAGGAACAGTAGAAGAGGCAGGTGGGGAAGGGAGGAGTGAGAGAGGAAGAGATGGGAGAGGACATGCCTCTGAGCATGGAGGGGAAGAGAGTAGGGAAAAGTATTACCTTCTTTGATGATTTAAAAGATGTCCTCAACTGTTGCTCCTTCCACATGGTCTAGTAGCGGGGTGTGGCTGTCCCACTGCAGCCCCTCTGGATCTGCCCTTTGATATTCCTGATCCTTAGAAGCCTGTTACTGCTTTGAAATGTGGTGTTCTTTTCATTTTGGTTGTCGTGTTATCCTAGGAACAACCTAGTTGGTACTAGATTGTGTTTAGCAATCTAGCACCAGTTTTAAGTGCTCTCGGGAAGGGCTTTGCTTCAGCTCTGCGCAGCACGGAGGCAACATCACTGGGGGCAGCGACCTTGACAGTCACTAACAAGGAGAGGAGGCTCCAGATAGATTGACAGTCAGAAAGCATCCTGGTTTTAGAAGACTTGGGATTGTTGACTACCAGTTGTTTATCTCTAAGAAAAGTGAGAGAAATTAAACTGAGCAAGCTCAATTAGTTTATTGATTATGACAATTAAGACCATAATCAATCACCAGCACAAATTAAATGTTGCCAATCCTTGGTCTGTTGCAATGCTGAGATTTGAATGGGGAGATTTGCAGAGACTTGAATGGACACATTTATCAAATGCACCAGAATTTATAGCCCAGTCATTTAGAACAATTTATCCAATAAAAAGTTTCCATACATTCATTAACATCATGCAAACCAGTTTCTGCCCATTTGTTATCTTGTTTGGCCAAACCATTTCAGCTGCTCAACAGACATCTTGGCTTAAACAGGCCTTAGTAAAGCACATATTCTTGCTGGGTATCACTAGGATGACCTATTTGGTCTTATCTTTCTGGTGTGTTTCTACCCCAGACTCCCAAAGTTTATTACAATTTGGTGCCAATTTTGCATAAGTAGTAAGAATACTGGGAAATCAATTTGCAACCTCCTTTTCACAAAGTTTAGGAAAACCTTTCTACAAAATTGTAATTTTTATGCATTAAATCATATTATGATAAAGCAAAAATGAAAAAGGATAAAAGAAATAGAGCATAAAAGATCAACAGTCTGCCGCTACCAGCATTGTCATTGTGATGCTGTGTAGAGAGCATCTGAGAAAGAAAGAAAGAAAGAAAGGCAGATGAAATCAAATCCCTGGATACGATTCACATGGTGAAGCACCCCTTCTGAGCAAAGCCAGTGCACACCAAGGGGTGGGATAGGGTAATGTTGGGTGACCAGAAGTAGCAGCACAGCATTAGGATGCAAAAAACTGTTTTTCAGGAGATCTGTCTCCTCTCAGAGCTGCTGTGGCAAAAACCAAGATGAGCCATTAACATCTGTAATATCACCAACCCCAAGTGCTACAAACACTAACAACTGAATATTGGCAGTGACAGGGCTTATAAGGGTTTTACAGTCTTATTCAGAAGGTGCTGCAGCTACAAGTCATAAAGCTAGATAAAATGTCAAAAGATAGTCACAAGTTTGCATAGATAGGATTCCTAATTGTACAAGAGGTGCCGGTCAGACTTGCCTCCTACTATTTGTCATCCACCTCACAAGAGGTGCCAGAGTTCATCAAGGAAAAAAAAAAACAAGGTATTTCTCCATAGTGATATGACATCTAATTTGTCATTACTGGAGGCTCAGTGCTGTGGGCAGTGTATTCTGAAAAGGTCCAAAATGTTAGGCATTTTAGAAACCCACCCTGTTTTATCAAATTAAAAAAAAAAAAAGAAAGATTTTCTCAGAGCCAGTGTGGACACTAATGTTGTGAATTTTGCCATTTTAGGAAATCCAATTTAGCATGCTTCGTGGCTGATCCAGGTTTCCATCAGCCACTCACAGAGGAAAAAGGAATGGTTTAAACTGGATACAAAGTAACTGCAGGAAAAGACACTAAATTTCTGGGATTACACCAGTAGCCCATGGGCTTTGTGAGCTTGGTTAGCACTCCCCAACACCACCAGGGGTAGCCCAGGAGCAGTAGCTAAGCCTGCCAACAGCTGGCACCTCATCTTGCTGCCACCAGCCAACTGAGATGATATCGATTATGGCAAATGGGCCTGGGGTGGAGAGGAGAGGGCAGGGTGCATCCCAGCTCCTTGAAGCACTCTGCCCCACGAGGCCCTGGGGAGCTCCAGCCAAACCAGAAGGCCACTGGGTGCCTGGCAGGGCTTGCAGCATGGCAGGCTCTGGGCTAGACAACACTGTGGGGAAGGGGGTTGGTTGAAGTCTGCAACACAGGCAGGAGGGGAGCACTGGCACTAGCTCCATGCTGTCCTGCCTGGCTGGGACTCGCTCCCTCCTGGCATGGCAAAGTTGGGAAGGATCTCTGAGGTCATGAATGAGCCAGGGAAGCATGGGGGTTTGGCATGTGCGTGTGTTGGGGGAGACTCATCACATGCCATGGCAGGGAGCCTGGCACAACATCCAGTGCTGGGCAATGCCTGGAGAAATCTGCAGCTGGAATGGCACCTCTTCCCCCACAACCTTGCTTCTGCCCGTCCCCCTTTCCCTCTTTGTGCCTGTGCTGTTCTGCTCGGTGCCCAGCTCCATCTTCCCTACTGGTTCGCCGCTGTCCACAGCCTCTTGTAGCCCCAGGAGGCTGTGGAGCACCCTCGGCCTCCTACCCTGGAAAGTGCAAGGAGGCTCAGAGCCCCCCTGCCCCCAACACTGCACTTCTGTCATGTTGAAGAGTGCTGTAACTTTATAGTGCTATAAACAGTGTTCTAAACTACAGTGTTGTAAAACATGCATGAACACACTTGTGCTGTACACACTTATGCAATGATAAGACTGGAAGGGACATCCCCATCTTCCTTTCAATATTTCTCAGAAAGTATTTCTCAGAATACACATGGGAGATATTCTGAGAAATACCTCCCATGTGTCATAGCTAAGCAAGTGAGTGTGGACAAAGATTGTTTTAAGGCCTGAGCAAGGTGCTCAGATGAATATACTTAGCAAAGATTATCATCCAATCAAGGTACAAAACTTTGCCCTTGATTTAGAATGGGACAGCATTTTAACGCTTCATTCATTTCACTGAAGGGTTACATACTGCAGGTTAGCTTTCATTTGCAGGGAGATAGGAGCACACACAAGGACCATTACCATACAGTGGATAATGTGCTATAAATCCCTGCCCTCATTTAACTCATAGTGTCTTGATTGTGTACCCATATGCCCTAAGGGGAAATATATAGCAAAGAAACCCAAACAACAAATAAGCCAAAGAAAATCCTTGTCTGCTCACGGACATTTTGTGAATAAAAAAAAAGAGGCTAAATCGATTTAATTTACTGCAGCTTATTTGCTCCACGCTAGTAATTACTTCAATTATGCATGAACAAATGACCATCTAATCATGGTAACTGCACATATAAATTAGGTGTGCAGTTTTAGCAATCAGGGCCTACGTGCTATTTATCATGCTTTTTTGATTTCTGCGGTGTGGTTCATATTTAGTGACTGGCACTTATGCTTTTATGTGTAGTTTGGTGTTTTCTCAGCGCTGGGTTTACTGGCTTTTTAGCAAAACATTTTGCCGTACTGGATTATAATTTCTAATGTTTTCATTAAACATTCTTAAGGCAGTCAGAGGCTGTTAGCTATTTGGTGCCAAGAAATGATAATAATTCACCAGCATTTAGACATCTCAGATCATTTGGTTTCCATTCAGCCTAATTTTAGAACACCTCACATGTCAAGTCAATGCCCAAAGACACAGGATTCATCTGTTTAGTACTTATCTGCCACTACTCTGTGCAAATCAGGTTTGATCCATAGAACAACAAATAGCTTTTCCAAGACTCTCTCTTGTCTCTGCCTCAGGGAAACAACACACACCTTTGTCTGTGCCCCCCTGCTGATTCAGCAATATTCCAGTACAATGCAAACATCTTTCCAGGCCTTGTATACATAGCAAGATGCCTTCTGCTCTACTCCCTTCTTTCCTTTCTGGATGTTTATCTCCCTTATATGCAGCACCTATAGCTATATACACTTACTTTTGAAAGGCATGATTTAAAACAGTGCAGGACAGGGGACTGGTGGCTCCCTATTTTTACCAATACCAAATCAGTATTTCTAATAGCAGTAGTATTTGTATTAGCATAATATCTAGAACTCACGAGGGACTGCAATCCTATGCCCCCAACCAGTACTTGTCCTTCTTTCTGGCTCAAAACAGAGTGAGATATTCTGTGGTGACATCCTCTCCACTCTTTGCCAGTATACCTTGCGTGTCTGCTTCTAGATGTCCAGAGTTGGGGCAGGAGCGTTGTATAGTGCTACATTTGTCCTTTTCTGGTAAAGCAGTGGTTTTCATCCTGTGAGTCATGGAACCTAGGGATCCACAGACTATATCTAAGGGGTCTGCAAAAAATAGCTACAGTCAATCAAAAGTGTGTGAATACCCACACCTACAGTTGAAACGGGTCCACACCTCAATTCTAAATTTTTTAGGGGTCCGTAAATGATCAAAGGTTCAAAACCATTGTGGTAAAATGGCCACTAAAAGCAGGGATGAAACAAAGCATTGCCTGGCAGCAGCTGTTAACTTGCATTGAAAGCAGAAGGGTGCATGGCTCACCTTCCACTCCTGCCCCGAAGTCCTGCTACAAGACAGGAATCTGCCTTGCCACAGGCAGCTTTGGAATCATAATTAGCTGGAAATCAGGATCTGAATCTACAGGAAAAAATTCATTGCCAAGGTACTTCTCACTGCAGAGAAGCAGGACTGAACACTTAGATTCTGTTTTGTTATTGCTCCTGCCACTGTCTCCAGCCACAGAATAACCTTCACCTTAAAAACATGCCACTTGCCTTATGCTAACGTCTTAGGTGATTACTTAAGTTGCTTCTTTGTATATTTTTGCTCAGCATATTTTTTGTAGTGTGTAGGGAAGTTTCAAGAATACTCTTTCTTTTTAACCTATCACGGTATGCTTGTAACGTGCATCTTAAAGGAAGTTTATACATGAGCTTTGAGGTGGAGGGGTGGGGTGCTTTAATTACAGTGGCTCTGAGAGCACTGTAATTAAAGCACCCCATCCCTCCATCCCACAGCACGTGTATATAGACACCCTTTAAGCTGCCTGTTGAAGCAGACACAGGAGAGAGAAGAGAGAGTCTTGGAAAAGCTCTAATTAAAGTGCCCGCGGTGTCTCGTGTACTCAGTGTCTTGTGCTTCAAACTGGCAGCAGGGACAGTTTAACTAAAGCTTATTCAATGGGCTAAAGCATCCCCACTGCCATGTTGAAATGCTGGGACACTGAATACACATGATGCAGAGGCTGCTGGAGCGTACTAATTAGCCTGCTCCAGTAGACTCAATTAATTGAGTCTGCTCCAACACATGCTAATTAGCACATCAGAGCAGAGGTCCATCACATGTATAGGTGCCCATAGTTTTTGTCTACCACTGAAATTTTCAACTTCAGGTTAATTTCTACCTTCATCTTTCTGATCTCTGTAGCAAATACTGGGCACACATGGAAAAGGAAACATTTGTAGGGAGTCTGGACAGAAAAGTGGGTCTTGGAGTAAAAAAAGGGAAGGCTCTTTTGTTCAACAGTATTGGGTGCATCAAATGAATTTAATTAGATGAGGACTTGCACACAGGCTTCTTCATCCTGCGTGCTTGACACAGGAAGACAATGTTGATTTGGTTCATCAGTACTCACTTGCAATAGCACAGCCATTACCGCTCAGTTCTGTCAAACAGCAGATCATGTCCTCAGATGGTGTAAATCAGCATGGCATCATTATCATGGAACTACAGCCATTTACATCTGCTGAGATTCTGATCTGAAATCAGGGCTGAAGTATGAAATCATGGAAGAATTACAACTGTACTGGAAAGACAGGCTCAATGAATTTTGTTGAAAATGTAGATTATTGTCCTAAAACTTGGACTAAGTACAGACAGTCAAAAATCTCAGGGCTGAATTAATTCAATCTTTGCAGGTTAGTCTAAATTGTGTAGGTGAGTACTGATAAGCAAGTGAACGGACATTCACTTTTGCTTCCAGAAATGCAGCCACATGCCTGCAGTGCCCCAAGCCAGAACCTGGAGGGCGCTAGAGCACACCTTCCACTAAGCTAGAGGATAGTTTGGGCCGAGGTTAGCCTGCCCACCTGTGGGACTTGCGGGGGATTTGCAGGGGATGTGTAAAGCACCCTTGGCTGCTGACGGATTGCAAGTTAACTTCAATCTGGAAGGGATCTTGGACACAAGTTCAAAAGACAGATTTAACCTGAACCAGTTAAGTCTGATACTAAATCCATCCAGGTTTATCTTAAACTGGTTTCAGCCATTTTAAAAGCAGTTTACATGCACTGAACTTCTGTTGTGTTACAGATTTTAACTGCTTTCTGATCACTTATACCAGTTTATGTGCAACTTCTATCCCTAAAATTGGCGGTCAACATAGACTTAAAAAAATCACTTCAGTTTTATTTGTTTTTTTGCTGAAGTGTTTATATATAAAGGAAGGATCATTAGAAGGGGAAAAATTGTGAGAGTTTTATTTACTTATATAGGAACTCTGAACTAAACATTGTTTTTCTTTATATTGTATAATACCCTAGAATGTCTGAAAACTTGATACTTGAAAATGTTTATCATAAATAGACATCTCTAGAGGTCCCTTAGGGCAGACAAGTGCACTTCTAGTGAATTAGAAACAACTTTGTTTGAAAGTGTCCTACATTTCTTAAATTTCAATGACAGAAAAATTGTCCAGTAAGACGTAAAGGCAATGCTACCCTGAGTATCTGTGATGAATTCTGTCAGTAATATCAAGTCCTAATTCAAAGTAAAGTCGCCTTTTTCTTGCCGTGCATTTTTTATTAAGCAAAATTTGAATCTAAATGTTACTGCTTGCAAAGATTACAGAACTGGCATCAAAGAAAACAAATATTCTCTGTTTATCCACTGGCAATCACTGTAGGCAGCTTGAACAGATTGTTTTGATATTGCTTCAACAGAAAGCCCAACCTTGGCAAGCAGGTGTCAGTACAAACTTGAATTACAGTCCCAGTGGTAAAAGGTCAAAGATTTTCTTCATCTAAGAGTCAATCTTCTCTGCTGTGTTCATTCAGCTTTATCCAGCATGGTGAAAGTGCTGCAGTCAGAGCTCTTTGTTTAATTATTATCACACTAAAAGTAACAGAGATGCATTTAAGACTACGGTATGAAAACAAGTATGGTATTAGGAAACAGGAAGATACCCCACCAGCTCCAAAAGCTGAAGTTCCTGGGTCAAATGTCTCCTCTCACACCAGTATAGATCTTGAGTAGCTGTACTGACATCATCAACAGAGCTACTCTGGAATTCACCAGTGTAACTAATTTCAGAATTTGGTCCCTTGGCTCTGCCAGATGCTGACCTATTCAAAGAAAGGTCAATCTGCTGCAGAAGAAAGTTAATAAATGGAAAATAACCCACTAAGCTCTAAAGCTGAACGCTGTGGATTTGACGTGGATATAGAATGTGTCTCTCTGCCTCTCTCATTAACTCTCATACACACAAAATGCCCATGAAAACTGGAGTGGCATGGTAAAGGGCTTAGTCATCCCAGGCTCTTTTTCTTGACAGAGTTTAAATTAGCCTTCCATCAGAAGCAGAATACAGAAGTGTTTGCATTTAGCATGGCACTAATTTTCACTTGAAGCGTCTACATACAGCAGAAGAATCATATGATCATAAGAAAGTAGGGCTGAAAGGGACCTCAAAGATCCGCTTTTGAATTTTCCAAGAATGGAGACGCCGCAATTTCTCTAGGTAGCCTGTTCCAATGCCTAATCACTCTCATAGTCAGAAAGTCCATCTTAATTTCCAGCCTATTTCTCCCACTGCAACTTGAGGTCATTGCTCCTAGTCCTGTCTCCTATAGCCACAGAGAAAAACCAATCTCTATCTTCTCTATAATCATCTTTCAAGTACTGGAAGACTTAATAAATCCTGCTTCAGTCTTCTCTTCTCCAGGCTAAATAACCCTAACTCTTTCAGCCTTTCCTCATGAGTCTTGTATCCAAGGCCTCTAATCATTTTTGTTGCCCTGGACTCTTTCCAAACTGTCCACATCCTTCTTGAAGGGTAGGGCCGAAAACTGAACGCGGTACTCTAGGTGAGGCCTCACCAGGACAGAATAGAGAAAAAGAATCACTTCCCTTGATTTCCAGAAGGCACACCTGTTACCCAGGATGCTCTGGGCTTTGTCTGCAACAAGAGCATACTGTCGGCTCATATCCAACCAGAACCCTCAGTTTCTTTCCTGCGGTACCAGAGCCTAGCCAGTCATTCCACACTATGTATTTATTCACCCCAAGTACAGGACTTTGTATTCATCCTTGTTGAATCTCATCTCACTGATTGCAGACTCATTCTGCAGTCTATCCAGGTCAGTCTGGAACCTAGTCGTGCCTTCCAGAATATTCACAGTTCCACCCAACTTGGTGTCATCTGCAAATTTGCTAAGTGTGCATAAAAATCCCATCATCAAAATCATTATGGAAGATGTTCAAAAGTGCCTGATCCAAGACAAACCCCTGTGGAAACTCACTTGATACCTCTTCCCAACTAGATACTGAGGCATTAAGGACTATTCTCTATGATGATCCATGTATCCACCTTATAGTACTTTGCTTAGTCTGTATTTCTTTAGTTTGTTAATTAAAACATTATGGGAGACAGTGTCAAAAGCTTTGCTAGAGGCAAGATATAGAATGAAAGCAGATTGGTGAGGCATGACTTGCTCTTGGAGAATCAATGCTGACTATTCTTGATCACCTTGTTCTCCTCTAGGTGCTTCATGGTGGATTCCTTGAGGACTTGTTCCAGATATAGAGGTCAGGTTGGCTGACCTGTAGTCCCCTGGATCCTCCTCCTTCCTCTTCTTAAAAATGACCACTATATTTGCCCTTTTCATCCAAAACCTCATCCAACTTCCATGAGTTCTCAAAAGGGATAGTAGATGGCTCTGAAATTGCCTCAGTCAATTCCTTCAGTACTCTTGGCTGCCAGCTTGAAAGCATCTATCATCTCTAAGTAATCCCTAACCTGTCCTGCCATTACTCTAGGCTGTTTGTTTCCCTGCCTATCTCTACTGCCAACTGCACTCATCATCTGGTAGCTTTCCCCTGTTTGTGAAAACCGAAGTAAAAAAGGCATTTAATAATTCAGGCTTCTCTGCATCATCTGTAATTAGGTTGCCTTCCGCACTCCAGACAGGAGTTATGGAATCTCTAGTCTTCCTCTTATAGTACTAGGACCAAGTTTTGACTTTTTATGGGATTCCTTTTTGAGTTTCAGTTACCTGAAGAGATTGCTATCCAGCCAGACTGATCTCCTGCTGCAATTGCCATTTTTCCATCTCATCATGATTGCTGTTGGTTTCTGAGCCTCACAACAATATGGTTGATATATATGTTTTTTGAACTGGACTCCTGATGCACAGCTCAAAGCTAAAACCCAAATGGAAGTTTCTGGTTAGGACTGATGTAAGTTGGAAACACTTGCTGCTTACTTTTGAAGTCTCCTCACTCTCCCACTCCAGCCACAGAGTACTACTAACTCAGGACCCATGGCTGGAGTTCTATTTTCAGCTCTGGTATAGATTTGATATACAGCATTGGTCAAGCCACTTAGGAGCACAGTGCTTTATTTTCCACATTGAAAAATACGTACAATATTTATTTCACATGGTTGTTATGAAACCGTTGATTCTGACCTTAATCAGCCTGACTCTGAGATAAATCTGGTGTGAGTGACTGGAGAATTGGACCCTGACTGGACAGATGCCCCTCAGATGATGAAGAGGATCATAGACATGGCAAAGAATGACACAATGTAATTTGTGGCTCCAATTCAGAAATCTGCACATGCACAAGTACAAAAACTAGGTAAAGGGTATGCATAATTCTTACGATGTTTGGTTTCATATACAAACCTATCATAGTCCAGTACTTTTCAACATCTTTAATAATGATTAAGATGTGGAGGTGAAGAGCTCACTGACCAAGTTCGTGGATGACACCAACTTATGGGGGAGCACAGTCACACTTGAATATAGCCTACAATTAGAGGCAGACCTAGATAGGCTGGCAAGTTGGGTGGCTAAGAACCTGATGAAGTTCAACTTTGAGAAATGTAAAGTGCTCCACCTCACGATGAACACCCCCCAACACAACTACAGGCTTGGTGGCACCAGACTGACTAGCACCATGAATGAAGAGGACCTGGGGGTAGTAATACACCACAGCATAAATATGAGCCAGCAGTGCGATGTTGTAGCCATCAGGGAAAATAATACTGTGGCATGCATCAATTGATGCACCTCCTGCAAAACCAAAGAGGTGATTCTTCCGCTCTATTCAGCACTGGTGAGACGGCAGCTGGAGTACAGTGTCCAGTTCTGGGCACCACACTTTAACAAGGATGTGGACAAGCTTGAGAGAGTCCAAAGAAGAGCTACCCATTTGATCAGAGTTTTACATGGCAAGCAGTATGAGGAAAGGCTGAGGGATCTGGGACTCTTCAGCCGGAAGCAAAGGCTGCAAGGGGACCTGGTAGCAGCTTACCGCTTCACTAGAGGAGTACATCAAGGGATCAGTGAGCAACTGTTCACCAGGGCACCTAAGGGGAAAACTAGTAGCAATTGCCACAAACTCCTGGAAGGTAGATTCAGGCTCAACATTAGGAAAAACTTCTTCACAGTCAGGGTGTCCAGACTGTGGAATAAGCTCCCTCCAGAGATAGTGCAATTGCCTACCCTAGAAATCTTCAAAAGGATGGTCACCTTGCTGGGGTCACCTGACCCCCCGTTATCTTTCCTGTTTGGTGCAGGGGGCTGGACCTGATGATCTTCCGAGGTCCCTTCTGGTCTTACAATCCATTTAACATGTTTACCTGCTATTTTACATGTAAGACCATACAATTGGTTAGAAGCTGAAATTTTAGCCCTGCCAGCACACCTTTGGTTTTGCGAGTGTAAATGGTATGAGAGTAAAATATTATGCTTATTTACATATAGAGCAATATGAAATCTGGAAGTAGACTAGAGATCTTCAGGTATGTGTCACTTCTGCTGCTTACAGGTCTTTTTTTCCCACTGGCATAGATTGGAAATCCACATTCCTCACAGAACATGACTGTTAAACATCATGTGTCCTCTAGTCTCTGTTTTTACAGAAAATACTTGCAGTTTCATTGGGCCAGCTCATTTCTAGTGTGATTCAATTAACTTTAATGGTGTTACACCCATGATCTATTTGATCATTGTTAGTCAATTGTCCCTAATGTTTCAGCAAATGTAATTTACTGATCATTTTCATATCATTAAGCAGTATTTTCAAAGGAGTACAGGATGGAATGGAGTATTTGTTCTCTCAAGTAATTGAACAAATACATGTCTAATGAAAGCATTTGGGGTAAGCTGTCTTATATTATTTTGGCTGCAAAGTATAAAATCCAAATCTTCCTTAGACATTCAAAGCGAGTTTGAAAAAATATCAACCGTGACAATTTTTATAACTGTTTTTCAAACAGGTCCATGGATATTGAAATGTATACGTTCCAATATTAAGAAATGATAAGAGACTTAAGAATAGATATACTATGAGAAGATATCTTCTCAAATTCTTTATCCAATCAGGTGTGAAACAGTATAATATCTTAAAAGGACACATTTGGTCGCATGAAAGACAAGTGCAGTGAGGCTTGAGCTTACTAAATTCACTGCATTCTCCAACCTCAGAGCTGCAAATAGATTATTTTTTAACCTATCAACAGGATGGCAAACATTCTGCAAGCAACTGGCATTGCAAAGCAATTTAATTGTTTCTCAGCTTGTTACTTGGTTTAGACATTATTAAATTGCATGGTTAGGGTTTGTTACAGGCTACTTTTTTGTAACTTCTTTGGTAACTTAGGCTGTGTTTATAAGACCTCTGAAAGACAATGCATCTCTTCGTTTCAAATTCATTCAAAATGAACCTAAGAGATACAGCTTTAAGAACGGTGGTTTTCAAAGCTAAGCTCCCAGCGTAGGTATAAATATAGCTATGATAAGATGAGATCATAACTGGTGATATTGGGAACTGTAGACATGCTGAACTATCTGATTAGTCTTTAAGCCATTATTTTTTCCATCAAATAAAATTCAACATCTGCAATAAGGTACTGAGATGCTATGCTCATCTGTATTTTCCAAATCACTCAAAAAAGAAGGGCTCAGATTTGATCTGCAAAATTATAAAATGCTATTAAATTAGCCTGAGAGTGTTCATTTCCTCTAGGGGATTATTTTTAAAATTGTTTTTGCATTCTTTATCACTTCAATTTGGCAATACCTTTTCTAAGATTTCCATAACTTTCTATTACTATAATCTCAACTTTGCCTTCATTATTAATTGATGTATATCACTTATCTTCCTTTGAAACTTACACTTAGTACACAGACAGATGGGTGCACTGAAGCATGATATTAATCAAAAAGAAATCCAAAAATATGCCATAGCATACGGGCATCTTAGGTCGACCACATACTTGAGTGTGAATTTACAATCTGGGCAGAGATTTAGGAATCCCCTTGGTTTTGCATTGAAGACTTCACACATTCTCATGCAGACAGAACACTTTCCATGGTATTTATTAATGACGAAGCATCCTTCATCTAATCTGCTAATGCGCCCTGTTCAGATGCCACCGCTTCTGATGCCTAAAAGGCTGTTGCTTCCATATGCTCAGTTGCAACTGCCATGACAAAATCTCAAGCAGTTGAGGGAGTGGGAGCACAACCTGAACCTTTGCAAGCAAAGAGGAACAGAATCCCTCTTTGTATAAAAGGACAGAAATGCTGGTGCAAAAGGTCACTGTTAGACATTGGCAGTTGTTCTTTGGCACTTGTTGGTCAAAAGGGAATTCTAAAAATTCAAACAAAATATGCATCTGGAACAAGTCCTGCTTTGTATTATTCCACTGATAAGATTTACAAATGTTGGAAGTACTTTGCATTAGATGATGTGTTCTTTGCTGTTTCTCTTTTTCAATTAGACAGGAAGAAAAAAAAAATCAGGAATGTACACCTTACATCGAATGAATGAGCAAGAGTCCAGGGCTTGTCTTCACAGTTATTCTGCATTTAGCTTCATACGGCATTGTCAGTTTCTGAATCTATGTCTTATATAGGTGCAAACTGGGCCAACTTTTACAAATATAGAGATGCATGATACACAAAGTTTATTTGTGTCCATACCTGAATTTCTACTTGCTCCTCTTTCCTGTGTGGCTCTTTATTCAACTATAATGCTGATATAGCCTCTTTTCATAGAATTCTGACTGCCGGCTGTAAGAGCTACAAGATGTCTCACTGACTCATCAGGGCACGTGTGACTCAGACACTGGCCTTCCCTAGCACAAGGAAGGCTAATAAAAACTATAGCAGATGATCCTGTCCCTCTTGGGGCTCT
>NW_017728915.1:30003637-30006788 GCF_001723895.1 Crocodylus porosus | reverse complement strand
ATGTTGTCCACATCCCTCCTGAAATGGGGCACACAGAACTGGACGCAATACTCCAGCTGTGGCCTGATCAGCTCCTTGAACCTGCTTGAGATGCATCTGCGGATGCATGCCAAGGTGCGGTTGGCCTTTCTGACTGCATCCCCACACTTCTGGCCCATGTTCATCTTGGAGTCAATGATGACTCCAAGATCTTTTTCTGCCTCTGTACTGACAAAAAGGGAGTTCCCCAGCCTCTAGGTATGGTGCCGGTTATTGCTCCCCAGGTGCATCACTTTTTAAGAGACAGCAGGCAAAAGAAGGATGTTCTCTCTGAACAAAGGTGCTTCTGTTCAGTGCAACCCTTGGCTGAGAGGGCAAATCTGAGTTCTTTTCTGAGTTCAGGTCCGCACATCACAGACCAACTCACACAAAGGATTCTCATGGACCCAGGGGAACAGATAACCAGCCTCAAAATCCCCCAGTGCAAAATACAGTTCATTTTCTACCTAGGAGGATTTTTACAATCTTGGATTTGTCCTGAGCCTGAAGAAAGGCGTGTGTGCCCAAAAGCTTGCACTAATAATCTTTTGTGACTTCTTAGTTGGCCTCATAAAAGGTATCATCTCTGAACCAAGAGTTCTTGAGTTTTGCATTCGTTGACATAAGCATCTCAGGAATGGAGACTCCCCCTGTTGCTGGACTCCAGCTTCCTCCAAACAACTTCCCTTCTTGTGGCTCTGAACAGTTTCTGGCTGCCAGGTCTGTAGCTGGCATGTCAGTTAGGCCCTTGTTTTGGTAAATCCTCCTTCTCCCCTGTACCCCTGTCCTGAACACTGAGCTTAGTTGTCAAGCAAAGAGTAAAGAGGTAGCTTCAGTTCCCTGCTTCTCTTCTGCTCCTTGTCTGTGAGAGATACATGGAGCAGTTCTGGCAATGGGAGGGGAATCTCTAAACCAGGGGTAGGCAATATTTTTTGGTTGGAGTGTCGAAAAACTCACGATGTCTACCTTGGAAGGTGCCGGAGTGCCAACATGCTGGAGCCCGGAGCAGCTGTTTGCATCCTCCCAGCTTCAGCTGGCCCACGGAGCCCAGTCTGCTTGCAGCCTCCCAGCCGCCTGCTGGGAGCAGCCTGGGCTCCATGGCTGGCAGCAGCTGCTTCGCGCCTGGGCTGGTGTTGGTACGCCAAGCAAAATGGCCGTGTGTGCCATGCTCGGCAAACGTGCCAGGGGTTGCTGATCCCTGCTCTAAACAATAGCAACTACCAGTTGACTTTCTATCCACACAACTATTTGAGAAGCAGCTTTTACTGGGCTAATAAAAGTATATATGTATGCTTGTGAACCAATACTTTTGCATATGAAGGCAATAGGTGGTAGTTTGCAGGTGTGTGGAGATTTTGAACCTGTTCTAAAATGCCATAAAGTCAAAGGGAAGTCCCTCCCCCACTTTTTTCCAAGTATTTCAGTGGGCATTGGGCACAGCCCATGCAGCAAAGTGTGGCCAAGCACACTTTATGTTGGGGTTGGATCAGTGCCCAAACAAAAACTGCTCTGTAAATCACCACTACATGTGACACAGGGCCACCTGGACATTGCTTTAGCCAGATGGTGGCCCAGAAGCTTGAAGATGAAAGGCTGATTTACCTGGTAATTATTAGCCACGCAGAGATAGTGGGCTTCATGTTGGAATGCCCAATGAATATCAATACAGGTTCTTTACATAGTGAGTTTGGATAAGTAAGCCCAATATACTGCTTCAAGAACAATGCTGTTCCCCTTGTTGGACTTGCGATTTGTACCTCAGTTTATTAACACAGATGGCTGGGACTGTTCCTTTGCAAACATGAGCTGTAATAGATTTTAACATTCAGTACCTACAACCTAAGTCTTCTCATTTGTCAGCTATATTTATTTAAACATTTCAGTCATGTGCACTGATACCCGAATGACCTTGGGTATTGGAAGCAGCCTGGCCATGATAATGTGGCACTTTGCCCAGATTAATTAGCCCGGCAGAGATGTGAGTTTGGGTATCTCTGCATGGCACTGCATAATCCATGTAGTCATATCCTTAGCTGAGAACAAAAGTATTTTCTTCCAAGCTATATAATATTATGTATATCCTGTTTACATAGAACCCCAAATTAAAAACAAACAAACAGACCACAAAATGCCACTAAAACGTGTCTGCCATAGCACCGCCAAATAAATAAACAACTAAATAAATAACGATATTTTCCAGAGTAGGAGAGAAATTAATAAAAAGAGCATTATGAATCCTTTGAAGCACAACAAAAGGAGCCATGGTTAAAATTTTAACAAGTTAGAATCATTAGCTAAACAAATTCTGACAGCCTAGCTTTGCATTTCCAGTCACACATGCTCAGAACAAAGCCTTGATTTGTGAGGCAACTTTAATAGGTCCCTCTGCATATGACTAATTTTTCTCAAACAGTCATTTTTCCCCCCTTACTGTGGATCCTAAAATGCCACATGCTATTAGCTGTGTCACTTGTACGGATTGTTCAAGGAACAGACTGGCATTGAAGCAAGTGCATCTTATCTTCATATGCACTTGGAATGACAAAAGGAATGTGTTAAAAACAGGAAGAGTAACAATTATTAAAAGTAGCACACAGTGTTTTATGTTCAATGTTTCCTCAAACCACGCTTATACATCAGCTTATACACTCAAAGCTATATGGGCCAGCTCCTCACCAGGTGTAAACTGCTTCAGCCTTCAACAGAACTACACCAATTTAACCCCAGTGACAAGCTGTGTATGTCAGTTAGGAACTGGTATATGAATATATAAAGATAGTTATACACCCAAGGCCTTCTCCTGGCTGCGGTTCCAGGAATTTCACATCTCTCCACCAGTAATAAACCCATCATGTTGGGAGATTTGCGTGTGGCATAGCACCACTTACCAAAACTTGCCCACTTCCTGTAGCCACAACTGTCAGTGCTCATCCTGGCCAAGATTTGTGCAGGAAAACCCACTCGTGGGATGTCTGACCCTAGTCTTAGAAGCTGGTTTGCACAGCTGAATAGATCACATGACAGAACTGGAACTCTTGCATGGCTACTGTAATGGAGGTATTCAAATAGATGCATTTTACATACATCTACAGGAACTACTATGTTAAGTACCACCGTATTTTAAATGTGTTCC
>NW_017728915.1:29966445-30003332 GCF_001723895.1 Crocodylus porosus | reverse complement strand
AACTTCAATCAAAGAGTTTTTGCAATGATACTTACCCTGCTAAAATGCTTTATGCTATAAAGAGTCCAATCCTAATAGCAGGAAAACATGGAAGACAGTGAAGGAACAATGACCATAATTTCTAAAGGCATACGTTGAAATATATGGAACTTTAATATGAGGACTGTTCACAAATTGTCAATGAAGTTGGAGATATGTAAATAATAGTTTAGGAATAATATTTTAAATGATTATTTGACATTTTTGCTTATATGGATATAAAATTGGACAAGAGCATGAAACCAACCAACCAAACTCTGATTGTATTGGTAAAGAGAAAGGAAGGGATGATATTTAAATGGAAGAGCTGTTTGCATCATTACATGTTACCTAAGGAATAAGCACTTTGAAACCTTTTAAGGGTTTATTTGGCAATGATCTCAGCTGATACACCTCATTTGTACTGCAGTTGTTATATCTACTCTCTTGCAGAATTGTCTGTTCCTCCTCCCCGCCATCACTTCCCAAAATTGTACACTGTGGACTAGTTTCAATCTGAGGAGAAGTGGGATTAGATAAGACAGATATCCTCTTCCTCTCTCTTGCTGTAAAGGTGAAGATGAGCAAACTGAAAATGAAACTGACAACTTTCCCTTTAATTGATTTAAATTAGGAGAATCTCCAACTTTCAAACTGTTTTCTAATTAAGTACTATGTGAATGATGGCCCTTACTGTGGATGTTTGAAAGCTGAATGTTTCAAAATAGCAATGAAGCAGAACACTATCTGGTTTCAAGGCAAACATGGTTATGGGATGATAATCCATAGAGGTCAGAGATGCATGAATATACTGAGCCCAACTTCTGCCTGGTAACATATGGCTGTCTTTTGCATCATTGTAATTTCCCATACTGAACTCTTTCAATGAATCAATGATTTTAGAATGATTTTATGCAATCAAAGATCACAACAAAGTTTTGAGATCTTCAGCTAGCTCATTCTAAGGTACTCCCATCCCATGAGTCTAGTCTCATTTCTGTTTATTTCCTTTTCTCTATTTATTCTCTCTGTTCCCATGGAAGGGAAATTATCTTCTTATAACTCATTGATTGGATTAGATTAGATTAGATTAGCAGTCTGGCTCTCTCCTTCACCTTGGAAAAGGGTCAGTACCAGCCTATGCAACATTTACATTATCTACTACTACTACTACCGCTACTACTACTATTGCTGCTGCTGCTGGTGATGATGATGATGCCTTCACCACCATGATGCCTAGGAATTGACTGGGAGCCTTTGTGCTAGGTGCTTTACAAAATCATTTAGTCTGACTCTGTAATAGGAGACCTAAAATCCCATTATGGACTGAGACAGGATAAACTGGTTGGTACCTGTAAGAGAATAAGGCAGAAAGCCCTGCCCACTTTCTGGGCCATATGATCATAGAATCATTGAAAATTAGGGTTGTAAGGGACCTCAGGAGGTCATTTAGTCCAACCTCATGGAAATTCAAATTCAGAACAGTGAAACATTTCAATTTAAAGAATGAATCATCATTACTGTTAGTTTGCCGTGTGAAGTTTCCTGTCTAATTGGTCTGGAAGCCTTAGCAGAACAGCCTTTGTCTCCATCTCTCAAAGTCACTTTCTCAAAATTTAAATCCACTTGAAAACTACAAGTTTGTCACTAGAGGCAGATCTCTGATTGCCTTCAGTAGGAATGGGTCCTTATAGGAGATTGCTGAACATTTCAAAGTCAAGCTTGCCTTGAATCTGCTTCACTTCTGGCTTGCTGTATGTTTATTCCTTTGGCAGGCCTAAAGGTAATGGAAGAATTATTTTCAAACACGAATCTTTTTTACAAGTATACCACAGCCATTGATTTATTAAGAAATATAGATTTTTAAAAAAAATTAAGTTTCTGTTGAAAAGCAAGGGTTTAATTTAAAGTTCAGTCTTCCCGTCATCGTGTTCAAGGCTCCCATAACTCTGCTCCTCCCTTCTGATTTGATTTTGTTCCTTTTCTCATAACCCCTAACCCACCAAGTGACTCAACATCACTGAATCACAACTCCTTCTACAGCTACTTCTATGCTTTCTTTTTTGGCCTTCCCTCCACTAAGAATATTTTTTTCTGAGCTAATATGTAACACTATTATCTCCTCTTAAGTCCTCCTGAAGGGTCAATTTTTTTCCATTAGGCATAGAACTTGCTGAATAATGTTCTTTAATGATTCATTCTGCCCTTTCATGTCATTATTTCATTATTTCCTCTTGGCTCCATTAAGCTAGCCATTCTCACTCATACACCCATACAATTTTGCTTCAGTTTAGTATTAGTATTAGTGTGTAAGTACCTCAGGGCAGAGATCTTTAAAAAAATATATATTTGGCACTTCGAAGATTAAAAACAGTTCCAAAATCCTCAAGTCCTTCCTGCAAAACTAAGAAAACCCTGCAGATTAAACAAAGAAATGGACATTTTGCAAAACCCAAAACAGTACAGTATTTTTCATCAAGAGGTAAACTAGCATGTACAAAGACAGATAGGGAGAAGGTAAACATATTTTTTTAACTTTAAAAAAATTTGGTTTTTTGAATGTTTAGGTTGATTCACATTTAATGCAATTCAGTTTGCCTATTCCATAATAACAGGTGGTATTTATGCCTGAGTCAAGAAGATGGGAGCAAGAATCAAGCTATAGTTGCATCAACATAACAGTGCTGTAGCAAGGTTGATGCCAGCAGTCTCAGTACCAGTAGCCCTGCCATGGGCGATACCAAATCATAGGGAAGTAATATTACGTGGTAGCAGTTATGGGGGTGCTCTGCATATGACCTGCACTTGGCACCAACATGTCTGGGTACAACTCTGTAAAGTAATGTTTTACTTGTATCTCCAAATTTCTGGGATTTTCACTTAAGGAGACTATATATGAAAGAAAGAAAATACAATACAGATATATTAGTATTTCCAGGACTAAATATGGTTCTCAGATCCAATGCATCTGGCAGCAGTAGTGCACTTCTTTAATTGAAAGGGAGTCCTATAGATACAATTACATGAATGATTCCCATACCCAAGTGTCAATGGGTATTTCCAGTTTAGGATTACCATAGTCTACTGGGGGAATATGGGACATGTCTAATTTAAGTATTTTGAAAGGACTAAGTCTCATAGATTGTAGATGTTTTATGGAAAACTTCACAATCAGAACCTAACATTTACAGTATTGTGAAAAGTCATGAAATAACTTTGCAAGTTGTTTGTACCAAATAGGTAATGGTAATTATGTTTTCACAACCTTTATCCCATTTTCTCACAATAGGCCGCATTTCCAAGAGGTGAACAAAAAAAGTTCCCAACCTCTGTTACAAAGAATATTTTTGGAAAATTCATAAGTACTAACATGAAGTGTCAGGATTTCAAAGACTTCCTGAGGAGTTTTGCAAACATATCTAAAGAAATCCAAAGGAATGATATGAGTCCTTTTTAAGGACCGCTAGACCTTTATGCAAAAAACTCAAGGCTGTGTAAAGAGTTAGTTGATTATCTTGAATGACCTTTTTGATAAGGAAAGAATACATGAGGGTAAAGGATAAAAGACTGTTGATGTTAGAACTGATTCAGTTCAGTGATGATGTATGTGCATGTAATCAGTGCCTGGGTAAATTAACTAACCCGCTCTATTTTGTATGCATATGAATTACATCCAAGCACCCACACATACCAGCACATCCCCGTGTTATTCATCTGCTTATTTGCAACTGAAAGATGCTTAGTCAATGAAACCTTGAACTGAGTACATTAAGGTAAGATGCATCTAGTAGAGCAAATAGTTTTGAAATTCAAATAGTTTTAGAGAATGTTAATACTCATCCTAATCTCAACACATACTAGAGACTTAGGCTCCATACTCATTAAAGTCTTGATCTTTCTCTCTCTCTCTGGGTATATATATCTGACTACATGTATCAATATCAATGTAGTTAATATATAGGTTAATTGAATATTTTTTATGGTAATACTAAATTTTAGCTTGTAATACATGTTGACTTTTCAGCATATTCTTCTACAGCCCAAGGGTATAAAAGGATGATTTTTTTTCCAGATTAATTCAAGGCACGGAGGATTTGCAAAATAACCAGAAGACCCGCTTGACACATTTATGCCCTCATTCAAGTTTATATCCTAAGGGGTGACCACTTGAGGGCAACATACAGACTCATGTAATGCTCTGTGTTTCACTTGCTAAGCATTGGAGGGCAGTGAAGGATAAGAGCCAAAACAAAGGCTGAAAATTAGCCTTTATCGTATGTGTGTAGTTTTCACAAAATCCACATTTTCTGAGAGACAATGTCAAGTTTGTCAAAAACATCAAATATCCAGAAATAATTTTGTTATAAGTCAGTGCAGATTAAACGGTATCTGCCAGGGCTGCCAAAATATGTCAAGAGATGTAACCTGGCTCAGACTACAGGTCCATATAGAGAGAGAAAGATGCCCAAACTGCAGCTATCATGGGTCAGCACAGCAGTTTGGCTGGATGCAGCTTCTAATACCAATGCCAAGTGAAACATTTTGGTTTGGGTACATTAAAATGTTTCATTTTGCTGAAAAGGTTGAGAACAGAACATTCTTGGTCATATTTCATAGCTTCTCGTTGTATGAAAAGTGCTGATATTACAACGTGTTGCTCAAATTTGGAGCAAAAAACAGATGTTTACCCTGTTAGTTAACATGATTGTACTTGTTCTAACCATCATTCTTTTTTCACACGTTGATCATTAATGGAAAAAGTAACTCTCCACTTGCTTAGCCTAAAGGGGTTGCATATTACACTTTTCTCACCACTTCCCGTGGACACAAGATAGACAACGTGAAGTGGGATATATCAGAAGGAAAATTCATTTTGAATAAATTCCTCATTTTATAGGGCATCTTTGATTCTTTTACTTAGTTGTACCCTGGATACATGGAATAGCGATCAGAAGACTTTAGTAAGAATGAAGTTACACATTGCACTTCGGCCCCAATAAATCTGTGGAATGTGACATGGTACTAAAGGTAGAACATGCTGTGGGTAGTGACCATCAAGGTTTAATACTGTTTCCTGCCTGCACAGCTCTGATTTGCCAGTAGAGAACTGATGAGCAAGGGCATAGCTAGGAGACCTGGATTCTATCCCTGCTCTGGGAGCAGTGCATTCTGGGATGCTGGGGGACTACAACCTGCTCATTTTACCTCTGTGGAGCAGAATGAAGTTACCCTAACACAAGCTAGGTAGCATGGCCCAGAGGAAACCTTCACCTGAAGTGGAGTAACTCTAAGATGCTCGGAGGGCACTTAGCATGAGTTAATGAGCTTCAACTCACACTTCAAGTGCAGACACTCACACTTTAAGTGCCATCGGTATGGCCTAATTGTAATGTGTAACTGTACCCTGAGACTGTACAGTGAGGGAGTGGTTCATTAAGATCAGCCTCCCTAACCTTTTTGCTCCACACTCCTTTTCTTGGATCATCTTGGAGGCCTGCTGCAAGAAAGTGCAGACTAATCTATCCCTCACGTTGTCATACTTGCTGGAGTTGCAGATTAAGAATCTATTTTTGGTGCCTAATTTTTAAATTAGCAGTTTCCATCGAAACATGTTTACTCCTGTCACAGAAGAACAAGCTGGTTTGTGCACAGGCTCATTGAGTGACATGTAATTATAGAAAGCTGTAGATGTGCACTTGTGCTCGCTAAATGAGATGATGGCAGCTCTTTCCTTCCCTTCTTGAAATATGCTGATGACCTTCTTTTTTGGCATATGATATGTTTGTCATGTTTTTAATGGTGAAATATTTTCTTTTATCCCTCTCAGTCTTTTCCTTAGGCATATCAGGTATTGTGTATAAAACATACTGTAGGTCCTGCTCCTGCAAAGATCTCTGTATAAGTTTACATCTCATAGTCACCAGCTGGGGTATTAGTCATTTGATTCTGTAGATGAAAATTATTCTCTTACCTTTCACAAAACAAGAACCCATCTTCTGGTACGGTTCAAGTGTAACTGTCACTGGATTTCCTACAGTAGCTATACAATGACAATTAAATGCCGGGTTGCTCCTGGAATCTCAGCACAAATTCTCTAAGTGAATCTTCTGCATGTAATGAGTGATATATTACTTCTTCCTGAAGTCATCTCTCTCACAATCATGTGCTCACAATGCTTCAGGGACTGAAGCTGGAGAAACTCCCATTCCTAAAATTAGCCCTTCTGCAAATTGGCACTGTTTAAGCAAATTTGAAGCCACCCACTTAATTTTTTCTTAAGTAGAGCAATATTTTTTTTTCCTGTCTTGTTGCAGGAAGCATAGATGTCACCTCAGAGAGAAATATAGTGAAAGCGTATACACATGTAACTCAGCAATTAGAAGTCTTAGGGCCAGGTACAGACATTATACTTTTACCAGTATAAGTGATTGGAAACCGGTCTATACCTGCAACAGAACAGAAATTTAGCATACAAAATGGGTCCAAACCCATAACAGAATAGAAGTTCAGCATACATAGACTGGTTTAAAAATGGTGGCACCTGATCTAAGATTTGCCCCCTCCACCAAAGGGTGAATGTATATTCTGTTTGCTACCAATTTAAACTACACTGCTTACAGAAAACCATGTTACAAACATTGATTCTTTCTCAGGCTTATTGAATGTCTGTACCTAGCCTAGGAGAATTTAGATTTTGAGAATGGATAGGGATTTCTGGCCTTTTGAATCTGGATGAGAGGAATAAAAGCTAGGGAAAGAAGAGAACTGTGGCCATGGGGGGAGGGAGAAAGATGTCCTGAAAAGGTAGAAGGAGAGGTCTCTGCTGAAAAACTGGAAATGGGAATATGTCCAGAGGATAGATGGATCAAGAGAGGAAGCCAACTGAGGAAAATGTGATAATGTTACCAGTTCTGAGGAATAATTGAGGTGTTTGATGATCATGGGAAGGGTGCAATGTTAAAGTGGCACAAAGCTGATGAAGGGAGGGGATAAAGAGGCCAGCAAGACAGAAATGGCTTATGGAAAGGTCTGAGAGGGTGATGATTCAGCTGTTAATCCTGCTGTATACATGCCAGAACTCAAAGGAAACACTCTACCAATTGAGTACAGCTGTGGCTAGCAGCCTGCCCCATGTTACCCTGTGGCTGCTTTGTATTGCACAAGGCTACAAAGCAGTGACAATGAGACTGAGAGTCTGGCCCACTGTTTTCTACAATGTTTGGAGGTAATAGAGTAGGCCGTAAAGAGAGCAATACCCTTGGTTTTAGGGGGGCGCCTGGCAGGTGTCACTATGTATTTTCTGCTGTTGCAGCCTCTGGTGATGCAATAGAGAAATTAAATTATCAGCCTTTTTTGCACCATTACCAGCTGCTGTTCTCTCAGTAAACACAACTTGTGTTGAAATATTTGAGGGGAAACTGTTCAGTTAGAATGAAGGCCACTTTTATATAATAGCTACATGCATAAAATTAATAGACATCTCTACTTTTGAGTGATAGCCGCACAAGGTGCAGCTCCTCCCAGCCTGCAGGAAGTCATGGATAGCAATATCATCATTACTGAGGAGCATACCAATTTCAGCCTCATGACACATCCCAGAAGAAATGGAGTCATAGGGAGATGTGCCTGTGATCCCACAGGTTGCCTGTAGCAGAGTCAGGGCTGCGAACCAGTGTCTCCATGCCCCAGTCTAGTGCCTTAACCACAAACAGTGGCTGCCTCCTGAAGAAGTGTGCTGTGGGGAAAAGGACTCCATCAACATTCATACCTACAGTATACACGCTTCCAAGTGTTGAACATAGAGTTAGTTGCAACACAACAACATGTGTTCTGTTTTTCCTCCATTCTCTGTGCCACGTTAGCCTAAATTCAATATGTTGCTACTGTAGGCTATGTTTACTGAAATAAAGCTGCATTCAGCTATGGGTAACCTGTCTTTGAACATATGCTGTAGGCAGCAATCTAGCAGAGAAATGGACAACAAGCTGTGAGACTAAACTTTTATCATCGTCTCTATAAATCAAGATGAAAGCTATAGACTTCCTCCTGTGGACCACATACTGCCTTCAGAAAAAAAGTTAAAATATTTAGATTGAAAAAAAAGAGAGAGAGAGAAAAAGAAGAACCAAAAAAAGAGAAAAAAAACCCTAAAAAATTAGTTCAGCACATACTGAAAGTCCAGTGTTCCCTAATGTAAGCTTTACAAAATGACATTCTCAAAAGCACAAACTATAATTAGTATGAATAATGATTATGATTTGTCCAGAACTCTTATTCTTTTGATTCTATTCATGGTCCAAGCATAGAATGCAAGCACAGATGAACTGTCACTAAACCTGCTGCATTTGCACAGTTAAGTAAAACTTATCACTGAATAATTGTGATTTATCAACTAATTAAGCAATTTACAGTATTCCAGATATGCAGGTACTATCACCTGCTGTCCCTAATGCCAGTGAAATAAGAAATCCACTCAGATTCTATCGGGAACTCAAGAGTTTTACAGCATTACAATATTATGTTCTGCACTGATGTTATTTATAATAATAATAACTACTAGAAATACAGAGCTTTGTGCTTGTAGTGTCTTCCATTTGAGAATCTTAAAGTTCTTTAAACTTTGAATAAAGTAAGCCTCTCAGTTACACTGTGAAGAGGTTATCTATATTTTATACATGGAAAACTAAGGCATAGAGATGTTTGGTGACTTGCCAAAAGTCAGAGTCATTTTTTACCCTGAGCCAGGAATAAAGCTCAGATCTCTGGGTTCCCAGAACCGTGTTTTAAACATGAAGCCGTGCTTTCTCACCTCGTCACCAGGGAACTAAGAAATATTCTTAATCCATTTAGACAGAACAGCATAGTGGGGACAGAGACAGGGAGCTGCCAGGGACAAGAGGCTTCATGAGAGCCCCTAGTGGCCCACTAGTTGGACAGCCCAGCTATAGCATGTACGTGGTCAAGTCCAGTAGGACCCTGATCATGGTTAGGGCATCTAGACAATACTGTAATAAAAAAAGATTAATAATGACTTTTAGTCAGTACTACTTATTCTATTTTTGTTTGGCTGGTGTATTACTTCAAATATCACCTTCTATTGAAGAAACTATTCACACCCCCTATCAAACAAACAAACAAAAAATTCAGTCAAACCCCACTATTCCTCAAAGCTATCCAAGTTACTAGTCCAATCAAGTATAGGAGCAAGTTTATATTTCGTACTAGATCCAACTATAGATGGCACATTTTAAAAGTTTAATATCCAATGCCTTTTGGTTTTGATTTTTCACTTAAGGCAAAATTTTCTTCTCAAATCCACAGAGCAGACCTCCTCTCTGATATTCTATTCTTATTCTACGTGCAGAAATGCTATTGATCTCAGTGGGAGATCCACTCGTAGAGGGAGAGCAGAATGTGTGTCAAGCTTTTCAGTGCACATTTGAGAGGGGAAACACTTCCTTACGATAATGCCACCATGAAGAAGCAAATCTGGGCCAAAAGGAAATCAAGGAGTGTGTCTACACAACATCCATTAATGCACACTAGCTTAATTTAATGCACATTATAGGAGCGCATCTATGTGTTTGCACCCTTAATGCACATTCAAAATAGCGGAATTGGGCTAATCATGCCTAAATTTGCTATCTGCCAAATGCGGGCATCAAACGTAGGCACTATTAGTTAAAGTGCATTAATGCACGTGTATACATGACCCGACACTAACTTTAGTGCCAGACCTGCCCAGCCATTAGGGACACATTGCAGGGCTGCAGGGACTCGGCACTAACTGTAATGCCAAGAGCGCTAACTTTAGTGCCAAGTCCCTGCACACGTAGGCACCTGCCAAAAATCACTTAATGTGCATTTTCTTAAAGCACATTAAATTTGGTTGCACTTAGATTCATGTGTAGGTGTGCCCAAGTGTGGTTAAGTACTGCATTAGCAGGGAGCTTTTAGGTGCTCAGCTACCCAATGTTGGTGCCCTAGAATGTGATAACCAAATGCTCAAATGCTGAGCAAGGAAAATTTTATATAAACACAAATATAGTTGCAAATAAGTAACCCATTATTGAGAAATGTATGCCCAAATAAATTTATTGTTGCATTATAAACCTCAACAGAGAAAAAAAAAATGTAGTGTTTCTATTTCATTCATCATCTCATACTTCCTGATTATGTACAAGGACTGATTATCAATTTGAAAACCATTCCACAGAGCATATTCTCTCTTTCCTCACACAGCACAGCTAGAGCTACTGAGGCCCAGACAGGATTATAATGCCTTCAGAAATTTCTGTTGCAGACAGTTGGGAAGCCAAAGGATGAGGGGAAAGGGAAGGAAAAGGACAGTTGGACCACTGGGCCTGCAAAAGGCACTGCTACATTCCTTCTTCTCTTAGGACTCCTTGGGCCTATGCATCTCTAGGCTTTTCTTATCAGCTGACACTGGATGAGAGCGAAATCTTACCAGTGTCTTTCCACTTGTCACTCAGCTAGAAATACCCTTGCTTTCCAAATGGTAATATGAAAAAGAAGCAGCACTTTGCCCGCATGTCATTACTTGCACTTGTGCCAGGAGTTTAGTGTCTGCTAGTCTGAGTCATTGCATAGATGGAAGACAGAATCTGACTAGTGTACAGGATCATAGCCAGGAAGTGAACGGCTTAATCAAGATTTCTCCTGTTCTTTTCCGGTTTTTTTGGACTGGGGATGATGAGATGTAAAACAGTGGAAAAAGTGGCTTGGTTGTTTAAGACATGCAGGTAAAGGTGAGATGGGGTTTGATGCTCACTGCACATTCACACTTCCTACTATGCCACCCATGTATTAGATCCCATTATGCCTCATCACTGGTTCAGGGGAAGCCTGGGATCACAATCCTAGGCTTCCCCTGCACCGGGAAGTAGCAAGCTTCCATGGCTGTGAGTCTTGTCAGCTGATCCAGGCTCCGAGCCTCCAGGGCACACGTGGCCACTTGTTCAACTAATGGTGTGATAGGATCCAGCCACGAAGTTATTACACCTTTTTTGTGGTATAACTTTGTGGCTAATTCCTTGTTTTATGATGCTATTAATTGCCTGAAACTGGGGCTGGTCCCAAATTAAGATATGATTAACTGATTAAACATGTCTTAAATGTAACATGTGGCAGGAGCCTGTGACATAAATCAACCTAAAGAAGCACAAATCCAAGAAAGATGGCAAGGGTGCGCTGAAAATCTCTGACAAGCCTATCCATAGTGAACTGCCATCACAGCTCATTTTTGTGGAGTAAAATACTCTTGGAAAGTAAGTTGTTATAGTTCGTCCTAGTTCATAGTGTTATGAGATTATGAAAGCTTGGTTTTTTTTATGTTCTGTAGCATTTGAAGAATCAAAGTAAAACTGCAGTGAACTGAAAGGTTCTGAAGATTTGGCTTAAGGGTGTCTATACGTGTACTATGGAGTGGACAAGGGGGCTGCTTTAATTAGAGCATCACAACAACAAATTGGAGCTGCTCTAATTAAAGTGCCAGCAGTCTCACTTGTATTTAGCATCCCATGCTTGTAAAAGGTGGCAGAGGCGCTTTAACTAAAGCTCATTTGACAAGACTTAGTTAAAGTGCTCCCACTGTCATTTTGAAATGTGGGGATTCTGAATGCACATGACTCGGAGGCTGTTAGAGCTCACTAATTTGCATGTTCCAGCAGACTCGCAGCAGATTCGACGAATCGAGTCTGCTCTGACATGTGCTAATTAGTACGCATCAGAGCAGAGCTCTGTCATGTGTATAGGTGCCCTATGTGATGATATCAACTACTACCGGATCTATTAGTCACTTCTCTCCCCATGTCTTAATTGGGAGGAAGGGATGATGCTGACATGAGAGACAATGAATAACTAACTGTCCAGTTCCTACAACTCTTTCCATTAATGTGAAGGTATTATACTGCACAATTAGAACAGCAATAAACAGCCACATTTTTTTAAATTAAAAACATAAAGCACTCCCAAACACTGCTGCTCACTAAATGCTGGGCTTTAGAATTTTTACAGGTCCTCTTACCCCAGCATGGCCCAGTGTAAATGAAAAAGCAGATCTTTTGGCATTTTCATTTAAAATATCATCAGATAAAGTCTCCTGATAGAATTTCACGGCATTTTTCAGACTTTTTTTAAAGGGAGAAATATGTTTCTTGCAGAAGAAAAACCTAGCTGGAGGCTCTTCAGACTTCTGAAACCTAATTGATGAAACAAGGAGAGCCTTGTATAAAGGAGGAGGAAATTGTGGAGCTGCCATGAAACGTGCTGCCATATAAACTAAGATTTCAGATCAGGTAACAGGGATATATGTCAATAGTTTGAGGCCATACCAAATCCCAGCACCCAAATACATTCCAACTCTGGGCTGTGTATGAGGAATATGCATTATTAGTATCTCTGTAGGTTCACATACCCATCCACCCTTATTCTCTTGTTTGAAATCCTGACTCCATGAACA
The DNA here is from genome assembly GCF_001723895.1 of Crocodylus porosus. Lineage (NCBI taxonomy): Eukaryota > Metazoa > Chordata > Crocodylia > Crocodylidae > Crocodylus > Crocodylus porosus. The sequence goes on along the minus strand of NW_017728915.1, from coordinate 29,990,833 downwards.
GCTTTCCAAGCTACCCATTTTAGGCAAGCAGCATTCTTACACTGATATAGGTAATTAAGGTCCTGTAATGCTGGGCCAGATTTAGTGATGGCCGTCTGGTTTTTTTTTTTTGCCCTCTTTGACTTACCTGTGTCCCCTTCATTGTTTCATGCGTAGATGTGGCCAAAATCACAATTCTGCCTCGTGGCAGCCTGTGGTTCAGAAGGGATTCATCCTGCAAAAGTATATGACTACATTTCTCAGGGAAGTTAACTGTCCACAAAGAGATGTACTGAATTAGCACAACATATCCGTCTTAGTGTGCCCTTTTTCCTGGCCACACCTCCTTACTTTCTGAGCCGTGCTGCCCCTCAACAGAACGGTGGTTGTGGCCATCACAATCTGTTATCAGCAGAGTCATTCATCAGGGTTCCACTCCTAAACTGTCCTTATCATCCAGTAAATATGGTAAGCAATGAATAGCATCCTTATAGAAGATGTATTAACAGAATAGCAGTGGCAGAAAAACAGCCTTTCCTTTCCCTTCTTTTCCTTTCCTTTCCAGCTAAAAATTTACTAACCCTTACTAGCAAGTGACCAAATTTCCCTTTCAAGATGAAAAACCTGGCTGGCAGCAAAAAAAAAATCTAAAAGCATGGATAGGACTAACATAAATACTCTACTGTTCACTGTACAAAGACAAAAGAAAGAGAAAAAAAAAAAAGAAAGAACTCCAGCAGCAAATAACAATTTCCCTGTTAATGGAAAATACATATAAAGCACCAAAGTAAAAAGAAGATCCTTCAAAAAATAAAAGTGTACATTAACAGCCCCAAACAGACAGATATAAGGAACGTAGTGAGACTCTCAGCACTGCTAAATGAACAAACAGCTGTTGCTAGAAAAGCACTGCAGGAGTAGCCACTGGCAAAGAGGCTATTAGCACAGAAGAGAATAGGCTGGTAGGCATCATTCTCTGCAGTTATTGCATTGTGCACAAGGTAGCAGCTTGGGCAGAACATGCGTTGTCTGGCTTGTCCTATAAACCTTTTTATGACATCAGGGTCCAATCCTGAAAAACGCTTCTCGTGAATGATCCTTTATGTCATGAGGCATTTCACTGGAATGAATGGGATGCCATGTGTGTCTGAACAGGAGCATGCTTGTCTACACTTCAGTAACAGCTCAGAAAACCAGGAGCATCTTCCAGAGGCAATACAGAGCTCAGCACAGACTAATTTAGCCTGCTGAGAAGTACTTCTATGACTGCCGTGTAGATGAACCCTGGGTCAAACCTTCACTACCAACTGGTTAGTGGAGGGTGGATATAAAGGGACTGCACAGCACGTTTACCAGCTGTCATGCTGGGTAGCCCACCAGTTCTTCATTCTCCTCTTGTTTCCCTGCCCTTTGCAGCATGGCTAAGTAGTTAAGCATTAAACTGCTCCATCAGGTCCCAATCCAGCAAAGATTTAAAATAGTTTCATTCGCTTCCAAGGCATTGTTGGCACTTGACATTAGGCGTATGCTGAAGTCCTTTGCAGGATCAGGATCTGATATCTTCAGACTCAACATCCCGTGAGCGGATGATACTCAGTTTTTATTTTAACCTTTCAATTTATGTAAAGCACTGATCTCCTTGCCTAGAAAGAGGCTGTTTTCTGAAATATCTGTTATATGCTGCCTTGGGAAAAAAAAGCCAGCTTATCTGCACCTGATCCTACATGGATTGATTATTTTATTACATTCAGATTTGTGCATTTTAAAGCAGCCATAGTGCACAGGTCAGATTCAATAATATCTTGGCTATAGATTAACAACAGCAGAGCCTGCAGTGAGACCCTAATTACTACTATAACTTTGCAGCTACCCCAGTACATATGCAGTTACATGAAGACTTTCTTGGTTAAACTCTTCCTTGCCTTTTTGATCCTGTTCCTGCTGATGTTGCTGAGTGATAATGATCTGCCTGCCTGGCCTATTGATATACATATAAAAAATGAATGGTACAGTAAAGGCCAATTGGGAGCTCTTATTTACTCTGACCCAAATTAATAGAACAAGGGAAAATTCAATGTGACTAAAAGGCAAGAAATTTAAAGCCAATTTTTTAAATGACCTATAATTAACCTCCCAAACCACAAGATACTATTGAGACAAATAGATTAGTAAGATTTAAAATAGTATTAGGCACTTATATGAACTGTAAAAGAACAGTATGTCTGACTATACTGGGTAGGCCAGCGTTATAAGGATACTCAGTCTTCTGGCTTTTCCAGCTCAAAATAACTAGTGGATATGGTCAGAATTGAGGTTTCCCCATACTATACCATGTATGGACATTTATCTTTCATTTGTATCTTCCATTATATGCTACTACTGGAAATAAACTACCCACTACATGGGTCTTTATTCTGTTTTTCTATGGCAAGTTTTCTATTCCTTCATATTACTGAAGACTAAAGAACTTGTTGAAAAGGTTCTAAAAGCTAAATTTGAAACCAACAACCCCAATGTAGCCAACAACATGGACTGTAGAACATAAAAAGGTACAGAAGAATAAATGACAAATTGTGAGATAACTGCCAATTACTGGATGAATTTACTTTAATTATACTTATTCTAGCCTTATTAAAAGGCAGTAAAGTCCTTCAGGGTAGGGCACAGTTTTAGAAGTATGAAACTCCTTTCTGAATCTTACCAGGTTTTCTGCTTTTTGTTCACTCTAAATCCTGAATGTTATGGTTATATTAGTTGGCTTTGGAACAATTACAACATTACTGCAACAATACCTATAGGATGCTCTGCAGGTAAAATTTGTGCTATACTAAATTACTAAAATGTCCTCTCAACCTTAACTCATGTATTTGTTTGGAAACGTATATTTGTCATATAAACACGCACATCCTATGATTTTTTAAAATGAAGATGTTGAATAAAATAAATAGGTTTCATTCTTTATCGCTCTCTGGTTATTTTATATTGCATTCTGGATTCGAGAGTGGACATTATTCATCAAATCAACGCAAATGAGCTTTTGCATTGCATCATGTGAGCCAGATGCAAACTACTCTCCAGTTGAAAAGACCACAGTTAAAATGAATCTGGCCACAAAAGTAGGCTTTTATTAAAAAAAAAAGGGCACGTTTACATGCTCTCGGGTTGGGAGAGGGGGGCAGGTGGAGGGGTGACACTTTAATTAGAGCTCATTCAAGTTCAAACACTCCCACGGCCATTTTTGAGCATGGAACACTGATACCCAAGACACCGGAGGTAGCTGGAGTGCAGGAAATTGTCCCGCTCCAGCAGGCTTGATTAATCGGTCTGCTCTGATGCACTGGAATACCAGTGCATCAGAGCTGGCTCCGCGCTTGTCTATAGGCACCCCAAAGCCTTTAGAAAGCCTAGAACCAACAAATAACTAGAAACTGCTAAGCAAAGGTGAAATTGAGTCATCTTTTTTTTTTATCATCCAAACCAAGAAAGACACAAAAAGAAAATTTTTTGTAGCATAATGATCATTATCATATACATGGTATTCTCATATATTATTTGTTATATTTATTTCAGTAGCATCTAGAGGCCCCAATGAAAAATGGGATTCAACTGTGCTAGGCAGAGTACAAAAACAGCAAGAGTCAGCCCCTGAAACAATATGGCAAAAAGAGGGAGAAAGGTATCATTGACATTTAATATTTTCAAAAACATAGCCTCCAACGCTGCAACGTTTTATATTAAGCCTGGACATTTCTTCTAAAAGTTATGTCTCAGTTTAGATAGGAGCTCAAACCAGTCACAGAAGGTCAGACTACATGATCACAATAGTGCCTTCTGACTTCATAATCTGATATCTTAGTCAAATCAGTAATTATATTTACAGGAAATCCAGCAATGCTTTAATTCTTCAAAGAGCTAAATTATTTTTGCATCTGCAAAATTTGTAGTAGCACAGCCATTCACATTTCAATAGGCAAATGGATATACGTACAAGAAACGTATCTTATGGGTAGGGGACATGGCATGCTAGATAAGAATGAGTTCAAAGCTTTGCAGGTTCTTTGGTGCATCCCTATGCACTGGAGTCTGCTTTATCCAAAGTGAATAGAACCCAGTGGCTGGGGCATTTACTTGGGGCATGGAAAACTATAATGAAAACCTGTGCTCCTATAAATATTTCATTTATGCAAAATTGAACTATTCCAACAGGGGAGAGAGTGTCTCAAGGCTTCTAAATCAGGCCAGTGGTTAGGGTTAGGGTAGGTAGCTGGGTTGTGAGTTGTAGAATCTGAATCAACTCAGGTGGAGCTCAGATTTCAAACTGTCACCAACATCCCAGGTGAGTTCCAAATGTATTTAACTGGTCTGGGGTGTTCTTGGTATCCTTTTACAGATGTGAAAATGGGGCGTAGCTACCTAACTCAGGAAAAGATTCCTGGCTGGTGTCCTAGCCAGAGGGAAGGCCAGCCATAGGCCTGTCTCTATGGATTGTTGGCAGGTAGACAACAAAAAATAATTTGATGATTGATGTTTTAATCTGTAGAAGCAGCACTCCAAAACATCTTGATTTACAAACAGCCTAGAGAAAACAGACACATCCTTAGAAATGCAGATAATCTAATCTCTTTATTAAGAGAAAGGTTCCATTGATTGATTTGATTGATGTTTGGCTTTATTATGTACAAAGCTTGATATTATTACAGCAGATGATTCTTTTTGGTGAGGCTGCAGACAGAAAAGTGATATTGTAGATATATAATATTACATTTAATCAGAGTTCTTGGAAATAATAATTCCATTTTACTACTAGCTGAATAGCCCTTCCATGAACCAACAAGCAGTATGTCTTCATCTTTTATCTCTAATCGGCTCATAAATCTACAGTTGCCAAAACCATGCCCAAATGTTGGCATGAATTCTCATTAATCATAATTTGTCTTCAGTAATGTGTAGTCTGCGTTATGACTTCTGTGCAAAATATCTATGGGAAATGAAAGTGCATTTTTACAATTATCTTTCATGTAATTGGTCCATCAAATTGTCGCTCTGGCATTTTGTTTATTGATTGAGCATTGCAGATTAGAGCCTCTTGCAGAATAAATCACAGTTTGTGCATAAGAAAAGAAAGCACATTCCAGATACCTAAGGGCAGGAATAAAGAAAATGTCTCCGTTTCTAAGGCTAGGGCTAAGTACAGGCAGTCAAGAAACCTGAGGCTAAATCAATTCAGTCTTTGCAAGTTAGTCTAAAATGTGTAGTTTGAACTAATAAGCATCTGAACAGACATTCACTTTTGATTCCAGAAATGCAGCCCCATGCCTGCAGTGGCTTAAGCCAGAAGCTGGGGGCCACTACAGCATGCCTCCCTGCTTGGCTGGAGCAGATAGCTTGGGCCAAATCTAACCTGCCCACCCTGCAAGGGGAGGGGAGTACTGTGGGGAAGGTGCAAAGCATCCTGGGGTGCTGGGGGAATGTGAATTAACTGAAATCTGGAGGGGATCTGGGACAGAAGTTCAATAAACTGATTTAATTTAACCTAAATCAGTTAAGTCTGTTACTACATCTATCCCAGTCTATCTTAAACCAAATCCAGACATTTTGAAAGTGGTTTATGTGCGCTGAACTTTTGTTGTTATGGATTTGAAACCAGTTGGTGTTCAGTTATACTGGTTTATGTGCAATTTCTGCCCCTAGCCTAGAGAAAACAAACACATAGAGTAGAAAAAAGCTAAAAAGCTTGTTTGTGGGCAATATTAGTAAAATAAGTTCACATTTAAGAAATTTTAATTTTTTGGAGAGGGTGATGAATGCTAGTTATTATAAAGGAACTGATGCACAATAGGAGAAGATTCACCAAGAGGTGTGGAGCTAATTCAGGGTAGCAACACATGGGAGGCAGCTATTACAGCACCTTGTCATTAGGCAGCAAGACAGGAGGCAATAGCTTGTTTCCTTACTCAAACAGTTGTCCCAGAATAAGCTATGGGCACACAGTATGTACACTGGTGTCATTTACATTAGTGTAAATTTCCTCAAAGTCCCCCAAGAGGTTCAAGTAAGGTATACCATTGTAGGGCTACCCACCAGGTGTCTGCAAGACATGGTTAAAACCACCATAAACTTTTGTTTGTCACAGCTTAGGGACAAGAGGATTGATAGCCTAATACCATGAAAATGAAAGGGGAACCTGAATCGACTTTAATGAGTCTAGGATTTCGCTTAACTTACTTCCTAAGGGCCAGATTCAGCCAAATTTAGTAATATTGTCACCTTCATTAAAGTTGCTTCCAGTGGTGCTCTTTGTGAATAGGATACTAATCATTGTTCTGATCTGGTCCATTGGTCTGATGTGTTAGTTCAATTCCACTAAAGAAGATGGATCCATTTAAAAGGATGGTATCAAATTCATGCAAGGATCTCTTTGGGGTTAATTTCAATTAGATTGCAAATTATACATGGATTAGGGTGTTTCTATGGTGTGACCCATCCAATTTTGTACTCAATTGATTTCTACTTATTTATTTAGTGATTGGTTGAGCACTGGCTGCCTTAGCATTTAGGTGTATAGCTAATGTCAATTAAATATAATGGTGATGTGCTCACCACATTTTTTTGTCTCTTGAGGATATTGCTGAAAATGCCTGGATGTAATATTAATCTTTCCATTTTCCCTGGATTGAAACACTCATATACACTGTATTAACAAACTCTTCAGAGCACCCAGGGAGATTCACTCTTTAAGGAAAGGAAAGGAAAAAATGGCTTTAGAAAGGTTAAAACATTAAACTGGATTAAGTGAAAATGGATTCATGCCTCCCTTTTGACAAGCCAGAAACCTGAAGAGGTTTTGGCCCAGATGTCATAAGCTAATAGGGTGATATTGAGACAGATGCAATCATTAATTGGGCACCTCCTCTTTGATGGTAATTATTTTGGCAGGCCAGGTTTCTCCCGACTCCTGACTGTATTAATATTTAAGATTAGAAGGCTGCATAATTGCATTAGGATAAGTAACAAGGCAGCTAAGAGAGTTTTTGGCTACATTGATGGTATTTTTAGAGCTTTTTCAGTGGAATGACACCATATGGCAGTTGCCATCAGCATCTAGTAAAGAGCGTGTATTTACAGATGTGTAAAGGAAAAAAGGGGTTGCCAGGAGTGCCTGTTAGGGTTAGTGCTGAAGCATGCCTATAATTAAGTGAAGTGCAGCTATACTATTACTTATAAGAAATTATGTGCCTGAAAGTTTTTGTTTTTTTTTTCCCCTTTAACTGTGCTTTAGTTTCCTATGGAAAGCAACTGCTTAAGTGGTGAGATTGGCTTTCATTTCAACCACTTGTCTGTTCTTGAGAGGCCTGATTGTCGCTGAGCCAAGAGTGGGTGTGTGAAGAGAAAGAAAACACAAAGGGCCTCCTTTATCTTGTGTCATTGTAATTGTAGTTTTCAATGCATTTCCCCTGAGGCATTTAGTAGGGGCAACTGCATCCCTTGTGCTTCCCCCTTGAGAGCAAAGGTCTACACAACATTAGGTTTCAGCATTCAAAACATTGCCCGTGCTTAGTCCAGCAGGAGGGAGCACAAGGGAATATGGCTGATATGAAGGTGACCGTTGGTATTTACCCTATGCGAAACCAGCCCATTCTTCCAAGAGTTTATATTTATGGAGCTCAGAGAAGGTTTTTTCCTGCACGGGAAAAATCTTCTACTGTCAATACAGTGCAGACATGCTTTTTCTCCAGTTTCCCCCGGTGTCTCCAGCTGGGCAAATTAGTATGCCTCCTTTTATAGACAGCCTATCAGCAAGGAACTTGCTGGCAGCTGGAGAGTCAGAAAAGTCTGCTTTTGTGTCAGTCTCTAAGTTATCATTTCTGCTTGCTGATCATGTTTTATGTTAACTCAATTTGCATTGCTCTTGTTTAGCCTTGCTGTTTGGGGGGTTGTTTTAACTTGCTTTGAGGATTGAGGAGAAATGTTTGCTAGACAATATTCCAAGTAAAGCTGGTACAGAGTAATATTCCAGTCTGTATTTTGGATTGTGTTTAGTTTCCTCATTAGGTTTGGGGTTGTAGAGACAGAATCCTCCACTGTTCCCATCCTGTGTACCCTCTCTCCATTTTGTTTGCATTCCTGTTCGGCTTGACATGGAAGTTTTATGTTTAAGTCCCTTGGGTTATTTAAATGAACAGAATTCAAATAGAAAGGTCCAGACATGATATCCTAGTGCATAATGAAGTGTACGAGGGGAAAACATTCACTCACCAATGTACTGTGGGCCAAGACCTGGGCCACAATCAGTGTGAGATTAAGGCATTCAGAGTTTAGAGAAAGGTGTGTAGCACCATTCTGGATTTGGCCTGGAAATAGCGTAGGCAGTGGAATTGAGAATGAAGGAAATGCATTAAAGGTAATCAAGAAGAATAATGAGAAATTCATTCATAAAGTATACCAATGCAATGACATTCATTCCAAATGCAAATGATGAGGAAGGTTGGGGGAGGGGGGGGGGAGAAAACACTAGCAGAAAGTCATTTCAGAAAAGCATTGGGCAGCTATTGCACACGAATCATTAAAAAGAAACTGTGCACAAAAAAGCAGTTAAAGGAAGAAGCTAAGGTAAAATATTCAAGAATGGTTGATGTGCCTTCGTCCCTGAGGTCCTGTTCTGTGATGTGTATCTAAGTCATGTCTCCCAAGTAGGAAATCACTCTTTGGATGCAGACCAGAAAATACAATGAGTGGAACAGAACTAGTCACGAGGGAAAAACAAAATATTGAAAGATACAGTAGCTTTGCATGGTACGCATGCACAACTATCACTCTGTTGGACTATTATCACTGAGATTTTTTTTTTTAATGCAAAAGAGAATCCACTCTGAATTAGCTTCTGTTACATCAAGACCGGCTAAACTATACGAGGAATCAAACCTATTACATATTTCAGTTCTGAGTTCAGCTAACCAGAAATGATCAAGGCACTTCATGAAAACTTGTCATCTTCATCCGAAACAGAATAGGAAACATCCCTTTGGATCCATGAACCAATGGCTTGTCTAGTTCCCATGCCCCATGTGGCAGACAGAGTCTATAATCATGCAGAATATGGGGAATTGTACAATATCGTGACTAGTTTTCCAACTCCTTTCTCCTTCCTCCTGGGCAGCAAATGCACATCAGTTACCACCAAGATGTAGGTCTTTGCAGCTGTATAAGATAGGAGGACCTGGAGCTAGATGCAAAAGAGCCTTATGGTTCAGTCCTGCTAGGTGCATGCATTCCGGCTCCAGTCTATAAGCCTAATGTAAATATTCCTTTTTGTGCATGTGCATAAATCTCAGTGAAGTCAATGGGATTACCCCCCCTGCGGAAGTGAAGTGTGTACTTTTGTTGCATGAAAGCTACAGTGTTCAGTGCTGTGAAAGATGGCACCCATAAAAACTAATCCTAGTCTTTGTGAACCCAAACACTTGTGGGAATATATCTGGAAGGGATGTGGCTGTCAGCGTAGCAACTAAGGTTACGTCTACACTGCATTAAAGTTGTATATACAACCTACACACTAGCTTTAATGCAAAGAGCAGTGAAAATGCAGTGGCACCAGGCTTCAGACACCAATTAGTGCCCCAGATTGTATGTGGTTTACAGCTTGCATTGAAGTGCACGCTACCAAAGGCTCCATGCTATCAGCACAAAAGGTTGCTGAATGAAAGCTAGCTGAGGTTTGTCTGTGTATGCTGTGACTGCAATTTAGACATAGCTCAGAAGTCTCCCCATTTTGGAAGATGGGTTGAAGGCTGTTGGGAACTGAACAGGCTGTGGTTGCTCAAGCTCTTGTTGGTGTATTACAATACATTTAAATAAAAAATAAAACGTAGTCGCTGAGCACAAGCTCCCTGCACCTTAATAAGAACAACAACAACACAGCTTGCAAAGGCGGCAGGATAATTCCTTACCATATGGTCTACCAGCCAAAAGAAATAAAGCTTGATGAAAACAAATAGTTAAAAGGTCCACGGAGAATACAAAGCAATTCAGAAGACATGAACATAGAGATGTGCCTCAGAAATCCAGTAAATAGGGCTCAATTCTTCAGGCCTTAGTCTAGTAAAATTTCCATTGACTAAATTCAGGAAGCTTCTGTTTAACTTAACTTAAAGATAGCAAGAAGGTAAAGAAATCTGGTACCATTTGTTAATAGTTTCATTAGTTCTTTTCCTGCTCTAATTTGTATGGGTGGTTTTGCTATGAATTCTGTGCTGGCTGCCAGTTGCATGTGATTCTGTTTGCACCATGTTTCCTGTTACAATACATTGTACTATATAATTGAAAGATACTTGTAAAGGAAAACAAATAGAATAAAAAAGGCCTCTTCACGTTCTATTTCCATTTAATAATTTATAGTAATAAAAACGTTTACATAGCTCTCATATCCCAAGAGCTGCTAATTGGGCAACTGATGGAGCCTTAGAAGAAAATAATACAAAATTAGAGGAATTATTCAGAAAAAGTATGGGAGGTTGTTGAGGACAGATGAAGGCATGAGTAACATAGCTGGTGAAGCAGAACAAATAAGCTTCCAGATATGGTTATATGGTAACCAAATATTTAAGTTTATACACCTTTAAAAACATCAGCACACGTTCCCTTTTTTATTATTAACTTTTGATGGGCAGGCTTGGTTTGATAAATATTAATAGTCAGTACTATCAGTCTGTTAAATAAAATTCCTAGAAACAACACTGCCTGGGTGGCATAAAGTCGCGTGCTCTATAATATGGTAATATCCTGCCAGACAGAGAGATCTGATGATTATATTATCGCATAATGTTCTTCTGAGCACATAAGCTACACTCAGTGTTGTAATGAATATTGCTCTATTTCTGACGTTTATATGGGAATGGCTTGTAAAGCTTTTATAATTTCCTAAATAAATACTTATAGAGATGTATAAATATGATCTCAAGGTAAAAAAGAAGTCCTCTTTGTGTCAATGAATACATCATACTTAAGCTTAATGTTACCCTCTATGTAATTTTTCACCACTTTTACCTAGCAAATAGATTTGCAATCCATGGTAAAAATATACTTTGCTAACTGTAGATTCTGCCTTTCATTTTTGCAAGACTCATAGGAGGAAGGACCCTAAATGTTAGGTTTTAACCAAAGCTATGAAAATATGATTTCCAAAAGTGGAGATTTGCACACTTTTCTCCTCTTTTGGCAGGACTCTAGTCTTCTCTTGTTGTTGAGAAGCAGCCGCACAGAATTGCTAATACTATTTTTTCAAAGTAAAGATCTGTGTAAATGCCAGTTGTTGACCTTGCTGGTCTCCTACCCACCAAACCATGTCTTTCCTCATAGCTGTTATTTGATTTGCTGATGTTGAAATGAGCCTGTCTGACAAACCTACAAGTAACCCGGCAGTTTTAACCCATGTAAAACTATCGTATTCTTTAAGAGAGACTGAAGAACACACACAAGGATTTGAAATTCTAGAGCAAGGAACATGAGCTGGCCCTTAATGGTTTTATTTTGCTTTCCTTGTTTAATGAAAATGACCCCTGCCTACTCTAGTATGAATAACTTTTATGCAGGACATTTTAAGAACACACTGTAATGGAGTATAGATCTTAGTTCAATGATTATACTGTCATTCATTGACTTTCTGCATGAATGGGTCAGACTATAAGAGATTACAGTATTGCTTCCAATTTATTATTTTTTTAATAGGAAAATTCACTTTATCATGGGCTGAACTCTATCTAAAGCCTGGGAATCAAAAGCCACAGCTAGTATGAGACACTGCATCAGCAGTATTTACAATCTATTTGGGGTCTAATATGGCCCCATCACTGGAGCGCCTTAGTGTCACATCACTAGATTCGTACTCAGAACAACCTTTTGCTGTACGAGGTCAAACCTGTGTAGATGCTGAATGCTCTGTCTGTGATCTTGAAATCTGGCTCTGCTTTCAGAAAGCACAGCAGAAATTCCGAACTTCTCCACAAAAGACGACACTGGAAAAAATGGCTGGGGTCAATCATAAATTTTCAGTTAGATCTTACCCGTTTTATATTTCACACGATAACGTAGGATATAGACTGAGTTTAAAAAGTGATTTAAACATGAAAAATTGAACGGTGTCGTTCTACAGTGTTGAAGTAACTCCTTGGCTCCCATTGAGATAATACCCTCTAAAGTACCAGCCCTAGGCACCAACTGGTACTGAAATCCGAAGCCATAGTCCCCCTTTCAAGTGCCCTTTTAGAGAAAGAAAATGCAGTGCCGCTATGCTTCTTTCAGCACTTGTTCTCAAAGAATGAAAGCACGGGATTCTGGCTACTCGCCGTGCACACATTTAAAGCGGGAAGGACAGGAACATCCAAAGAACTTCTTTCCATTTGCAACCTTACACCATGTATGGAGAAATGTACCTTTTAACTGCTGTAAAGCAAGGAGGGAGCTTACCTGAGCTGTTATGACCTCACCATGATCTCTGTATGAGCCTGCAGTGGGACAAGTTAAGAAAACCATCCTAATGTAGACCCTGAATAGAGGACAGTTAAATTTGTAATGGTTCTGCTACATTTTTCCTGCAACAGCATCATGCTTTACATTATAGATGTGGATCTACATTGTAGATTGTAGATATCATCAGCATAAGATGATATCTTACATTGTAGATATCAAATCAGTAGCATTTGATATGAATGCGGTGGTTATACCTGACTAATCCTAAACCTAGGCCTAACAGAACTGAAGATGATTATAAAAGTAAAAGCAAGATCAAACAACACCGAGTTGTATACTTTTGCCCAATTCAATACTGATGTAGAATAAATGGCATTCTTGGTCCAATGTTCAGTTAGCTATGCACAAACTGCCCTATGTATCTAACTTACACTTGAAATAGCCATGTACACATGACTACTTTGGCATCAAACCCACCACATACATCTATGCATATCTTATTTTTTGTGAGGAGGTGCATATTAGGGTCTGGTGCAAATATTGCATGAAATGCTCATATCTTAGACCTGCTTAGACTCTATGTCTCTGATTATTGTTCAAGTACCTTTGTACTTTGTGACCTCCAGTACTTGAATTCAGCTCCAGGATGCATCATCTGGGTAAAGCTGTTATTTGCAGGAGGATGCTATGTCAACACCAGCAGTTTAGTATTGATATATGGATAGCAAATAACATCTTCTGACAGAAATACTTTTGGGGATAATAACATTAATCATATTAATATACTAATATTTGCCCTTGCTGGAGACTGGCAGGCTATCAAAATCTCATGCTAAAGTACCAATAGCCTATTTACCATGTAGTAATTACAAAACAGTGTTCTCAAGATAAATGATATTCGACACATGGACATCAGACATATATCAATCAAGGCTACCTAATAGCAATTTATTATATGCACTGTGGCATGAATAGACCAGCACAGCATAATGTCATTAATTTTTAGCATTCAAAACAATCTTCTGCTGCTTATGGACAAGTGCTGTATTTTTAATATATTTTCCACTGTAATAAGAAATGTAAAGGCACAGAACTACTCAATCCGAGTGGTAGTTGGTAAGTCTCTAGAAATATATTAACATTACAGTGTTTAAAATGTCCTTTGAGTCATGCTATTTACATGGAAGTCCTAGAATACTTTAAAATTGTCCTCACATCATTATTTGAAAATCTCTTTTGAAGATGTATCAGTAAGTTAGATTTAAGCAGATGATCCTTTTTCAGCCTGTTTTATTTTAGGTTCAGAAGATGGAACCTATGAAAGGATATAAACTTTCAGTGAGTTTTCTAAAATCCCTTAGCACTTGTCTAATTCTGTTCTCATTGTCCATGGTAAAGCTCTGACTGAATTAGAGAAGATTTTGGCGAAAATTAAGAGATTTTGAAAATGTCACCAAAAAAAATCAGATAAAACAGAAACATAAAATGCCACCAATAGTTATGAAGGGTGTTGTTGTGGAAGAGACCTTCTGTAAACTCATACTCTTAATCATACTGTTCTGTCAACTCATCCTCTGTCCAAACTATCTTTGCTTAGTAGTCTTTGGCTTTCACTGGGGACTCAATACTTCTCCTAGTAGAATTTTATCAGGAATTTTTTTCCTTGTGTTGCCCAGAATTCAAGAAAACCACTTAGGCAGCGTACAACTCAACCTTTTTCATTCAGTGGACTCTAAGTTAGTAGAGAGGTTATTAGGGATATGGCCCATGCATTACCTTACCCTTTTTGAGGTGATGTCTCAGGGAGAGGATGAGGAGGGAGCACAATTTTGAACTGTCCTTGTGCATGCAAAGGAAGAGAAAGCTCCCCTGTCCATTGCTTGCTTGTAGATGTCCATGTTGCAATGCCATCCCTTCCCCAGACTTGAACTCTAGTCTTATTCATACATCTGCATTTTTTGGTTCCTTTCCAAAGCGAGTTGACCCACTAAGCCATTCCTGTTACTAAAGGGCTGCTCTGTGTATTATCAGTACATATAGCATCACTGAAGCCAGTAGAATTATATGGTGGTAAATTAGGCAATGGCTGACCCTTGGAAACCATTTCTTCTCTGAACAAGTTACTGTAAATATGTTACTGTCATTACATGAGATACGTGTAGGTACACTAGGAGCTGTATTAAAGCCCAAGGCATAATGCATTGGTTCAGTGACCTTTTCCCAAAAATGGGGTAGTGCAGGGCAAGTCTGTTAACGTTCTCTGTGCTTGTGAACATTTCTAACAAACGTTTGATTTCATGAGACCAAACTGACACACCAGTCAGGTCATTTAAAGTACCTATAACTAGGACAAACTTTAACCTAAACAATGGACTTCTTTTAGTTTCATCTCTACAGTTCTATAAAATTACAGAGTATGGTCTATTCTAAACTCTTTCTTCTTTCCATTGGATTTATGTTCAAACTTCTTCTGCAGGATGTAAAACATCATAACAAGTAGGGCTGTAAGAAAGACTTGGATATATCCCTAAAGGTACTCAGACCTAGGATGGATTTAGGTTATAAAAGAGGTGTACATAGTTGTAGCAGAGGAGCAAACAGCACAGAAAAGTTTATGTGCAGGTGTGCAAAGGTGGCTCTAAGCCACCATAACATACTATTGAACATGGAAAGACTGTCCCAGGACAGTCCTCTAGAGTAACTCAAGAAGTATTTTAACCGTCTAGGGCAATTAAGGATCCTTGAATACAGGAAAATTCCAGCTGATTTTTTTCTGTCTGACCATACTTTCCATGCAACAACAGGAAAGAAGGGTGTTTAAAAGCCATCATGTCAGCTTTGCACCAATGAAAATACCGACTGCTTTGTAGTCATCCCCCTATGGTTGATTATATCGACTACAAGGCCAATGTGCACCCCTGTTGTAGCTGAGAAGAGCCCTAATGCATGGGGAATATTTAGCTCATGTTTAAAAAAATTAATATAATCGAAATGAGTAAATCAGTCAACTATTTTATGTAGCCCTGCCACTCCTATGGTGGTATTTAGTATCATTTGGATGCAAAATATATAGTAGATTGAAAGAATATATGTAACCTTAGCCTCGCAATTGTGTATATACTGTCTCATACATTCAGATAATAATAGTCTGAAATTTGAGTATAGCATCAAAGGAAAGTATGCATGGCAATGGGCAATGCAACCAAGTTCTATGTCCTTGAGATCCGAAAGGAACAAAGACAACTTTTCCTAGAAACATTTTGTCAGCTCAATCCTGCAGTCTATATGATAATACTGATCATGATTTCACTGAGTTTTCTATGAGTAAAGATTTCATTTGAATAAGAGTGAAGAACAGAGAGTGAATTCTGGAGGAAATATAGATAGAAGAGTCCAGAGATATATCTCAAACTTTTGTTAAGTTTCATATGGCCTTGGAGAAAAGATTCATGTTTAGCTTCTATTCCAGCTGAAATGTCCACTAGGAAGAAACTGTCTACAAAATCAAATCATGCTATGTGAGTCCATTGCAGAATACTTCAAGCCTACTAAAGATCTCTTATCTAAAATGTCTATTTCTTAAGGAGGGAATAGCACCTGCAATGGGGATATTTTGAACTATTTAATAGATGTGTCTAACTCCTGTCCACCTTACATTGTTTATAGATTTATTAGTAAAGAGATAAACATAGGCAAGAGTCACTTTGGAAAGCATGTGCTAGAATGGGAATTGGAATTGAATGCTGTAGTACAGTCATTATTGGAAAACTGAAGGTATTGTAAAGCAGCAGAAGATGCTCAGAAGAATAACGCCAAGACTTCTAAAGTTACTGCGATCTTAGACTTAAGTAAGCAGTTAGTGGAGAATGAATGTAGTCTAAAGAAAAACAGAAGAACAAATCTACAAGGCCTCATCCAAATGAGCGTGGACTTCTGGTATGTGGTGCTGCAGACCCATCTGCACCATACATGGCACAATCATGTGGTCCCCAGGCTGCTACCTTGCAGCACAGGGGCGTTTTTTGATCCTGGGAGATCTGCATCAAGAGGATGTGTTTAGAGATATCAAGAATGGAGGAAACCATCTGGCTCAAGAGGACTATGGTGGCATCATGAAAGGAAGAAGTGCCAGAAGCGCTATAGAATAGAGAACAGCTGCTAGCTACCTCATGCAGAAGACAATTGCTTATTTATTTAACTAGGGACCTAGAGACCTAGAGAATACGAACAAACCCTATGGACTGAGGACGAACATGAAATGGAGCCACATAAGTCCAGCGCTGTGAGGTGCACATCCCTTTCAAGCGGACTAGATGGTGGTAGTTGGGGAAAGAAGGTATCCATCTGTCAACTTGACCAGACATCCCTCTTTCCCAAATCACTGTTCCTCATGCTAGTTATCTGTTTATCCAATGACCATTGGATGAAACAGTCTAGGAAAGCAGGAACCCAAACCTGAGACCTGTCTCTACCTAGCTATTTGTCCTAATCACTAGGCTCAATCTCTCTTGCTCCTTGGGTTGCAATGTATTTTGCATTACACAGTCATTGGACAAGATAGATAGTCGGCATGAGGATCAAGGACCAGAACTCAGAGTTCCCCACTTTGATAAACTAGCTAAATGGTCCAAAATCAACAAGATGAAATTTTATAAAGACAAGGGCAAACTAACATACTAGGGTACGAGAAAGCTAATGCACACCTACAAAATAGATAATGAATGGCTAGGCATCAGTACTGCAGGGAACAATATTACAGTTATAATGCATTACAAACAAAATATGAGTCAATGGCATCAAGCTGTTGCAACAAAAGGCAAATCTCATTCTGGGATGTAATAAAGCAGTGGTTCTCAACCTTTTCCACACTGGGATCCATTAGCATAATTATTAAATTGCCGTGACCCTCACCCTCCTGGTCCCCGACCCAGAGTCTCTCTCTCTCTGTCTCTCCCCCCTTCCACTCCAGCTGCTGCATCTGACTCCCTCCCTCCATCTCCTGCTGCTTTACACTGCCCTGCTGCATGCTTTCCACTCCCCACCCCACCCCCGCTTCCCACGGTATGCCATTTCTCAGACCTCCCCATGACCCTTTAAAATCTTCTTGAAACCCACTGTTGGGTCATGGGTTGAGAAATACTGTACTACAGGATGACTGACTATACATAAGACCCAGAAAAGACTTACTCTAGTCATCCCAGATCCAGTTTCAAGCACCACTCTTAAAGAAGAATTAGGGTAACTGGAGCCATTCCAGGAGAGAACAAGAATAATAAATGGCTTTGAAAACGTAACCTATGAGGAAGGATTGAAAGAATCAGGATCAAAGGTGAAAACTAAGGCGTGGACATGACAACAGCCTTGCAGTATGGGAAAGGCCTTCCAATAAAGGGAACAGCAATCAATTGATCAGCATATCCACTTGGGGAAGGAGAAGAAGATATCTTAATTTGCAGCAAATTTGATTTTAAATTAGATGTGTCAGAGCAGACAGCTACTTAGGTATCAGAACAGATAACTGAGGCAGCTGAGCCATCTACTTCAGTGGAAGTTCTTAAGACTAGGTTAGAAAAATAAGGGTAGGATGCTGTTGGTGTTAGGGGCATGGATTACCTGATCTCCTGCAGTCCATTTCTGCCCTATATTTTTCTGATTTTTTGATTAAAGGATTATACTGTGTGAATGGAAAGAGGTGAAAGATGGTCAGGAGCCTTCCAGGAAAATATAATATTTAAATTAATCTATAAACTTAAAGACAGAGCAAACACTGCCTATTTCAGTGAAAGTGAATACAATTGGAAGATATAGAGGTTTATTTGAACACTCCATATAACATGTTCTTTACTGATAGATGTGTTTAAACCTATAGGGGTTTTTTTTATTTATTTATAAACCATCTTTATTTTTTTTCTTTCCAATTGTGGGAACGCTTGCCCATAGTCAAGATTACCTACTGGCAAAGACAGCTATGTTTACTTATTCAAAATGGGTTCAAACCTCTCATTTGGAAGCTAAGTGCACTATGGAAAATGGGAAAAGTTTAGTAGTTTTGGCAAAACAATTCTAAAAACAGCTCTTTCAGATGGGAAAGATGAGCCTGTTTGACATTCAGGACAATAATTTAATGAACTGTAAACCATCACATATGGTGACAGCAACCCTGCTGTAAGAAAGAAGGGGCAGAAATGTGAATGAAAAAACTCCAACCTTTTCTCAGTCATTTTATTAAATGACTCTAATTAAACATTTAAACATAAGCAAAATGACAGTCTTAAAAATAAGAACGTTTCACTCCTGAGGGTATTTGAACATTCATGCTTGTTTTATGAACAATGGAAACAATTTTCAGTTATTTGTCCAGACAAATTACTAAGCAACCAGGTAAGTAGACCAACTGGATCCCCAGATTTCCCTGAACACTAATGAATCCAATTACACGTGGCCTGGGGGTTAGGTTTTCTGCCCTATGGAAATGATGTTCAAAGCATATCTCATACAGTTAAACCATCTGTTTCTCTAATACAAATCTGCTGGTTGATTTATTGGTGGAGGTCCGTCACTCTTTATTCTCGCTAATGTTTTTTTATGGCCAGTTTGACCTGTTGGTATTTGAACGTATGTTTAATTACTGCTCAGTGCTTTGAGCAATATATTAGAGCTTCTGTAAACATGAATAAAAGCAAACTAATGGAGGAGGCAAAAAAAGGACATTTAGACCTCAAGATAGAAATAACCAGGAGAAATCTGGGGATCCCACTAAACTGGGCTTCTCTTAGTTCCAAGGACGAAGAGTGTCTACTAAGGAAGTGATGATAATTTTCCACTCTTCTTTTCCCTCATCCTGTTTTGTCAGGATTTAGGTTGCTTTTTCCAACATGCAAGCCATTACATTTGGGTTTCTGCAAACTATGTTTGTCCCAACGTTATCATTACAAGTGATAAGCTGACCGACCTTTTGTGGTACAGTAATCACATGTTGAAGAAATTTAAAATGCTCATATAGTAAACAAAAAACCCTCCACATTGCATTTTCTCATCTGCCTAGCAAAACAGGAAGCGAGCGACAAATAAGCAATGCAATGAACCTGTTATATGGTGGTCCTATTTATTGATAATTATCTCTTACATATCTGAGTAAGCTCATGTTCCTGAAGGTGTAGGGAATGCCCTAGAGGAATAACTAGCAAGAATTAACACTCTACTGCACATGCTAATTAGGTTTTAATTAGGGAATTTTAAAAATGCACAGTGCATGTTTTCAGCAAAGGCATAATCACTGACTTACTGCTTGTAGGGGTTTTTTTTTTCTTTTTACATATTTTTCATTGTAAATCTCTAATTATAATTGTCATTTTAGGTCAAATTTAAGAAATTCAAATTCCATTTCAGTTTACAGGGAGAAATACTAGCCTCTAGCGCATCTCATTTATTCTAATTTGCTGATACTTCATCCTGGTTTGTAGCATTTTCCCCACATTACTAATCCAGCATGGAAGACTTTCAATTGCATTTCTTCATGCTTTTTCTGTATAACACAGAGTACTTCCTATAACTTATACCATTCTTTTTTCCTTTAGTCCCTATTTTTATTGTGATTAGTGGTTATGAACTCTAGGTTGTTGTTGGTTCCCCCAAAAACATTTTTTTTAAAAAAGGTACAAATCTTCCTGTAATTATTTTGTTCTGGGGATAGGAAAATCATGCAAATTAGAAACTGCTCTTTATTATAACAACATCTTTCCCCTTCATCTATGTCCCTATGTTATCCTCATTGATCAACCTTCCTTTCCTTTCCTTTCCTTTCCTTAATTCAATCAGATGCCTGGAGCTCTGATATTGGCAAGCTGTGAATTCAGGGCTAATCCCTAATCCAGTGAAGTTAGTTGGAATTCATCCAATACTTTCCATGTGATTTGGATCTGGCCTGGATTGATTCGTTAACATTGGCAATGCAAGCATCCACACAAAAGCAAAATAACTGCATGCTAGACAGAGCATTTGAAACCAGTGCCATTGGATTTTGAAATGCACAATCAGCGAATAACTTCTGATTCGGGGACTTTCTAATCACTGGGGCACTAATGAGCTAATTGAAACCTTAAGAACCTTTGAGTTGTACCAGTGGTATTTTTACTACTTTTAAAAATAGTCTCTTTTAGCATAAGGCACTCATGTCAGACACCTTTACCTCCCTAGTTATTAATGTTAATTGCTGCTTTGTATTACTCTCTTCTTTAAACCCTAGTTGGTTCAACGATGTTCCTCTGCTATTTCCTCAGCTTTACTCCTCTAGTCAAAAAAACTCAAGAAGCTCTTAAACTTACCATATACTGTATTTTATGGTGTATAGGTTGAAATGCTGTATAGGTCATCCCCCAGCTTTTTGAATTGAAAAGTAAGGATTTTCATAGGCACGGTGTAAAAATTGGGGCCAGGCTCACCTGACACAGCACCTTCCCACGCTAGCAGCACTACCAGTGCTGTTCGCAGGAGATGGGGCCATGCCAACTGAGCGCTGAGCCTGTCCCCTCCCTGTCTCCATCCCCATCCCCTGCAAGTGGTGCACACCCAGCCAAGTGCTGAGCCTAGCTTTGGCCCTGGCCCCGGCCCCGGCCCTGGCCCCAGCCCTGCCCCTGCGTGTGGCACCGAGCCCAGTGCTGCTCACAGAGAACGGGGACGGGGCTGGGATCAATGCTTCGGCAGTGCAGCCCCATCCCCTGTGATACCAGCACTGCTTGCAGGGGATGGGGCACGGCTGGGCTTGACACTTGGCTGGCACTGCCTCATCCCCTGTAAGTGGTGCCAGGCTGGGCACTTGGGTGGTATGACCCCAGCCCCTGCAAGCGGCACTGGTGTGGCCCAGGCAGCACCACAGGGGATGGGGCCATGCCAGCTAAGCACTGAGCCCAGCCAAGCCCAGCCCCTTGCCAAGTTTTTTGAAGTGGCATAGCGCATAAGTTGAGTTTGATTTTTAAGACCCAAAATTTGAGATTCAAAACCTGACATATACTGTGAAATACGGTAACTTGTTTCAATTCAAGATCTAATAATGCTGTCCCACTGGGACTTTTCCCTATTTTCTACTTTTCTTTAATTAATCCCACGATCCTGTGATATGGAATAATCAGACACATTCACTAACATGCTTTTTATGGCTGGTAATGATTGCATTCTTTCCTTTTTTTTTCATTACAACATGAATTTCTGTTGTGAACAAAAGTAAAATATTTCTTCTATTAGAATTTGTTTGAGTCGGGTTCTTGGCTGAAGTGCTGATAGCTTTGACTGTCAGACACAACCTTTTTAGAAAGCCATGACAGGACTGTATGCATCACAGAAGACACATAAGGACCAACGGCATGATGCTTATTTGGGGAGGCAGTGGTGACAATTTTTGGCATGGTGATAAATCAAGTCATGAGTCTGGTGCCTTGAATAGCTGCATTTGCTTTCTTTGTGTCAGGTTGCTACATTTTTTTCAGCCTGCTCAGTGATGGTATTAAAGAATGAAAATAAATTGCAGAAAACAGAACGGGATCCTGCAATAAGACAGAATCCTGATAATACATTTAGTTGCGTGTGAAATTTTCCCTGCTGTTGTTTAAACAGACAATTTGAGGTTGGCTTCACTGAAGTTGTTACTGTAGCAAGAAGGAGAGAGAGAGAAATACCCACTAGCACACACAGTCAGTCAAAACAATTGACTTAACCAGACAGAAAGTGGTACTCGGTATGTTAAATGAAAACATTTTTCAGACGCATTTTTTGTTAGTACTTTACTTCCATCTGTTTTTCAGCTATTGAAAAATTGTATGCTAAGAGAAAGGCAAAAAACCTGAATTCCTCCTCTGGAAATTTAGGACAATTTGAATAATTATACAATGCATTAATATTCAATATACACAAAGACTACCTCAGGGAACCCAAAACGAATCAATATTTGAGAAAACGAGTTCAGAGGAAGATTACCTGCAGTCTGCTTAAATAGAGAAGCAACAAACAGCAATTTCCACTACAGATCATTTTACCAAGAAGTACCTCACCATGACATTTGCACTCTCACAGCAAATAGCACAAGGAAATACTCAGCTCTTTACAGGGCTATGCCCTGTCAGACCCCAGTCCACCAGAACTTGTGCTTAGCTTTATGGTCAACAATTTGATTATTTAAGTGTTTGAAGAGTACATATGCCCTTAAATGATTTGCTGAGTGGGAGTCTTACATTATAACAGAATAATGACATATTCTCGGAAACTTCCTCTTTTGGTTCTTTTCTGCATAAAGGTTCACCAACAGAGAGTGAAAGGGCACAGTAAAATTACAGTAAAACAATCAAAAGCAATACACCTGTACCTTTCAATGTATCCAAGGCATGCTGACTTTGTTCTTGCAAATATTTAAATGGGCAATCGTGGCACAAAACATTTCAAGTTATGCCCATTTGTACACAATTACAAATTACATTCTTTCTATAACCCACTTCATTTGAAACAGTTTTCCTTTTCAGTGGCTGCATTACATTTTAAGACATCACATTGGATTATGTCACAAATACAGCAGAAGCAGGCAAAGCTTTTATTAAAACACAAATGCATGGAAGCTTTCAGACTGGATGAAATTTAGGAGAGATTTTGTAGATAATTATGAGGTCACTTTCGTTAGGAAGCAAGTATTTCTCTATTAGCCCAGTGTACAAGAAAATGAGCATTTTCCTACTGGCATTGTTAGAGAGAGCATTCTGGAGCAGATCTTACCTGTAAGAGTGACATTTAATCCAATCATCTCAAATACTATAAACCTAAAGGCTTTGAAAAAGTATTAACTTCTCTTTTTTTATCTGCAAAAAAATCATGCAACATGTTTTTGAATATCACAAATAGGTAGTTTAACTCCTTGTTTACCTTGTGCTTGATTTATCTACAACAGTGGTTTTCAACCATTTTTCATTTGCAGACCCCTAAAAAAATTTGAATGGAGGTGTAGACCCTTTTGGAAATTTTGAATGGAGGTGCAGACCCATTTGAATCGGAAGTGTG
Organism: Crocodylus porosus; assembly: GCF_001723895.1. Taxonomy (NCBI): domain Eukaryota; kingdom Metazoa; phylum Chordata; order Crocodylia; family Crocodylidae; genus Crocodylus; species Crocodylus porosus. The sequence goes on along the minus strand of NW_017728915.1, from coordinate 29,967,352 downwards.
GGTATTTGCAAACTTTTGATTGATCACAGTCATCTTTTGCAGACCCCTTAGACAGTCTGTGTACCCCCAGGGGTGCATGAACCACGGGTTGAAAACCAGAGATCTACAAATACCTGTGCAAATGATTTCATTGCTCTTAAACCCCACAGCATATAGTTTACATCTCATTTCTCTTGCATGGCTCTTTCACCCAAATAAGCATCTACAATGGAGTTCTTCCTTGTTTTAAGCTCATTGAAGTCATTTCACTTCTTGGGGTGAACAATGTTAATTTGGGTCACTCCTCATAACTCTCCAATACTATTGATTCCAACACTACGTGACTACTAATAGGGCACTCAGCCTATATCAACTGGAAGAGAACAAGAGTTCAGCACTGAGACGTATCAGCCCCATGGTGTGTCATCTATCAATACCAGGGTAGATGTTACAGTACGTCCTAACCCAAACACTATTCCTTTAAAGTTGTCCTGCCTTCCTCATGGAAATATATTTTTGTACCAGTTAGCATCTTCAGCAGTTTCATTTTCATGTTTTTTAAGGTGAAGCAGGTTCTATTCTTGCACGCTCAGAACACTGCTAGGCCAGGGACAGAAATTATCCATAAACCAGTATAAGTGATTGGAAAAATGGTTCAAATCTGTAATGCAACAAAAGTTCAGTGCACATAACCTGCTTTCAAAATGGCCCAAACCAGTTTAAGATAAACCTGGATGGATGTAGTATCAGACTTAACTGACTTAGGTTAAATCAGTTTATTGAATTTCTGTTGCACATCCCCTCTAGATTCAAGTTGATTCACAGTCCCCTAGCATCCCAGGATGCTTTGCACATCCCCTAAAAACTGCCTAATCCTTTCCAGGGTAGGTGAGCTACCCTTGGCCCAAGCTGTCTGCTCTAGCCAAGG
>NW_017728915.1:29917542-29966302 GCF_001723895.1 Crocodylus porosus | reverse complement strand
CTGATACCCAAGTCTCTCCACTGCTAAGCATTGACAGTTGTCCAGAGCCCTCCCTCCTGTGACCTGGAGTCTGGATTTGTTTTATTTACACACATATGCCAGTCCTGGAAGTGCAGTGTTGAAACAGCATGTTGGATGTTCTTCTTTTAGAAATATGAGCCCACTGCTCAGTTCTCACACAACACTTCTGCCTGAAAAATTGACTCTTATCATAGGGCAAGGCACAGAGCGCAGCTCTACCTAGTGAGAACCTCTCTTAATCAGAACAGTACATAAAAACAGCACATCTTCTCAAAACCAAATGGATACTTGTACTATAAAAGCAAACATCCTTGCCAGATCCAGAGGTACAGGCATGTGTGGTTAATGGCACTGCAAACCTCTTCGTAATGCCGAAAACTGCATATGTTACACATTAAACTGTGTGCAGCACTGCTAATTTGCAGTGCTGGGGCAAAAATTGCTACTAGGATTTCCTGGTAGCAAAAAAAAAACCCTTGGGGAAAAAAAAAGCAGCACAAAGCATGCCAAAGTGCCATGTGCTGGGACAAATGCAGAAGCAGAGGAGCAGGCAGCCCAGCTGCCAGCCCAGGTCCCCACACCGAGGCACCCTGTGCCCCAGCCAGCTCCCCGACCCCACAGCACACGGAGCAGCAGAACAATATGTCTCACTGCAAACTGCATGAGTAGGGGGGTACATGGCAGCATAAAGTAGTGACACAAATTTGTGCTGCTACTACAGGCACCCCCTGCTTAACGCTCTTAATTGGTTCCGTGAAAACTGAGTGTTAAGCGGATGTTAAGCAGAACCGCACTAAGCAAAACCCATTTCCCCATAAAAATAAATGTAAATGGAGATAATTGGTTACCGCTGCTTCTTGCCACAGCTTCTCACCACCACCCCCTCTCCCCAACCCTCCCCCCTGCCTGCCAGCTGTTCCAGCCCCAGGTACCAGCTCATGCCCCGCGCTCCTGCCGCTCTGCCCTGGGCCCCTGCCCTGGGCACTGGCGGAGGCCCCACACTCACACCTGCCCACCCCCTCGCTGCTTCTCACCGCTGCTACTTCTCTTCACCCCTCTGGCCACTGGCCACTCCAGCACCATATGCCAGCCCAGGCCCTGCGCTCCTGCTGCCTTGCTCTGGGCCCCTGCTGGCCCTGGCCCTAGGCACTGGTGGGGGCCCTGCACTCATGCCTGCACCCCCACACTCACTGCTTCTTGCCGCCACTGCCTCTCCCCACACCCCTGCCTGCCAGCTGCTCCAGCACCGTGTGCCAGCCCGGGCCCCCTGCTCCTGCTGCCCAGCCCTGGGCTCCAACCTGCCCTGGCCCTGTGGCACCAGCACGCATGCTGCGCTCATGCCTGGCCTCCCACTCGCTGGCACATACCACTTCTCACCGCTGCTGCTGATTGGCTAGTGCTGTAACAAAACTAGCTCAGCGCTAAGTGAAATCAGGTATTAAATTTTACATGAGCGCTATAGTGCTAAGCGAAACCACGTTAAGTGGAGGTTGTTTGTATTTGTGCTGCTGCAAACGCACACCCCTGCTCATGTGGATGCAGTCTCTGGGTATGGTAGTCTGCAGACTAGAGTGTAGCACATAGATATTCCAGCTTGCTGTACATGAGCCACTGCTAGCACTAGAAATTGTTTAGTTGCAGCAACACCAGGCCCAGCAAGGAACAATTTACCTCTCTAAAGTAAATTATCTTAGTACACCAGTCAGCGCTGAGCTCTGTGCTGCTGCAGACAGGCTGGTTCCAGTAGCTGGGCTAGTACAGCTAACTTGAGTATCTCGACTTTATACTGTCATTCACAGTGTAGGCATGCTCTGTGTCTACAGTACTACAGCAGTGGTGCCACATAATACCTTGAATATGTAGCCTTGATGGTCCAGGGAATACATAAGAAACAAGGTTTGAAAACAGATGATAACTTGCATTAACATAACTGGTATTCAGCTTAGGTATAACTGCTTTTTACTAGACCTGAGGCATGCATTTTATGCCTGAAAGCTTGTCTAATACTCCTCCTAGCTATAAACGGAAATAAAAAAGATATTATCATAAGCATGCAAGGGGGTTGGTTGTAGCTGTGTTGGTCTAAGGACATATACAGGCAAGGTTCTTTGGATAGATGTGTTGTCTTTTATTAGACCAACTAAATAGTTGGAAAAAAGTTCTTTGCAAGCTCTCAGGCGCAAACACCTTTCTTCAGGCAGACTCTCCCAATGCCTGAAGGAGGGTGTTTATCCCTGAAAGCTTGCAAAGAACTTTTTCCGACTACTTAGTTGGTATAATAAAAAATATCACATCTACCCAAATAATGTTACCATAAGCATGAACATTTTTATATGATTTTTTTCTTTCTCTTATCTTTAATCTTCCTGAAGCTTTAACCTCAACAATATTTAACACACATTAATCCCTGACTTAATCACTTTAGTCTATTGTACTGAAGTTTTGCAAATGCAATGGTTATAATGAATGATTTCAATGTTTTTGCACTAGAGATGAATAGATTAAAAGGAATTCAAGGTTCTAAAATAAACTATATTTAAACTTTGCAAAATGCGTTTAGCTTTGTATTCCCTTTTCTGCAATGTAATCCTGTAGGAGGTATCTACAAGGGCCACACACAAGTTTAAAGATTTTGCTATTACTGTAGATACATGATAAGAAATTGGTCATCTGTCCTCACAAAATTAATCTGGTGCAGAAAAGTACCGATAAATGTGGAGTTCCTGATTCAGTGCCCACTGAAGTCAGTAAGAGTCTTTCCATTAACTCCAAGAGGCTTTAGATAATGCCCTGTGCAAAGTGTTTCTTTTTAAATATAATGATTCTCTCCATCTTATCTGTCTCTTTTCCATTTTCCTTTTTCTCCTAAACTAAATAGGAACCTGATTATATTCATGTCAAGTATTTGAACCAAGATGTTGAAAATTAAGCCAAAACCTAATATTCAGACTTTTTTGTTAAACCAAATCATGTAAAACATCAAGCTCTATAGTCTGTTTTTTCTTCTTTCAGATAAGGGAACCATTCTATTTAATAGTATTAAATGATAAAATGTAACACACAGCATTTAAAATCTCCAAGTTTGTATAAATGGGCAATCTGAAATATTTATGCTGTTTCTGTCATCTAATTGACTATATCTTTATCATCTAGACTAATGGGACACTTATAGTGACACTGGCAATGTCTACATGAGCAGCGGACTATGAAGCTGTTACTTGCATAAGCAAGTACTAAATGACTGCACAATAACTGGCATTACTGCACAGTACCATCACCACATGGGGTGTTTTTTCGGATGCTACTGCACAGCACCAGTGAGATACTGTACAATAACTTGTTCCTACTGCACAGGAAAGTCCCATGTAGACGCACCCACTGTGGAAGAAAATCCTCTGAGCTAAGGCACAATTTTCTTTGCATTCCAGCTTTTAACAGTCCATGAAGTAAAAGTGTCCATTTTCTAAAGCTGTTTCTTACTTTGCTTTCTTGAGGTCTAGTGTTTCCTATGTTCTTAGAGCCAAGTACCTAGGTGGAACATTTCCATGTAGATGAAACATCATGTATATCAGGGATGGGCAACCTGCAGCACAGGTGCCAGAAGTGGAACGGGCAACCTCTGCCTGGTACATAGCGGACTGGGGTTGGGACAGGCAGCAGAAGGCAGGAAGCAGAGAGCAGAGCAGCAGATTGGGCACGGAGCATAGGTAGAAAGCAAAGCAGCAGATTTGGCAGGGCACATGAGGAGGGAGCCGAAAGCAGACTAGCCAACTGGGCAAGGAAAAGGGATTGGAATGACATGTGAGGAGGGTGCAGGACTACTTTATGGCACACCTGACAGAAACGTTATCCACCACTAATCTATACATCGGTCCTGTCTTCTACAACCTCTGGGGCTAGAGAGGCTACTCCATAGCTACCCACTGGTGTTGGAGATGGGAGAGAAGAGACATTGGAATGGTGCACACATTGCCCCACCTGTGGCACGGCTTATTAAGAAAAAGAAAATACTGTCTGAGATATTATTCCTGAATCCTCCCCAAATGTCCTGATGAGAATTGTGTCCAGAGTGTGTTGCTGTTAGCACAGCTCTAGCATCACAATGCCAAACCAGCAAGCATCTAGCATCACAATGCCGACAAACCAAGGAGTCAAGCCTAACTTTTCCTATGGATAGTCCTGGTGCCTAGGGAGCTTGCCAAGTTTGGGGGATGAGCTTAATGGTCTTTCTTATGATCAGGAGGAAATTATTCTCCACTCAGCAGGAGTGAGAAGTATCTGGGGGGATCCTAGTGGAGAATTCCTCTAGATCTTAATCTCACAAGTTTTACTATAGGTGATGCCAACCAGGTCTAGTAGTTTTCATTCAACTGGGTCAGTAGTTTTCACTCAGCGTATTCCCACTGAAATGGCTGAAAATACACCTCTTAGCAGTGGCAAGCAAACATTTTAAAAGATCACACCACATCCTAATGAGAACTCAGTCAACTTCCAGTAATTTATTTACTAGACCCTCTAATCAATTGTTTTCCTCATTGCTGTTTCCTTCATCCTCTCTTCCTTCCTGAGTCTCTAATTAAGTCATCATGCTGAATTCAGGATATTAACATCCTGGGTTTCCAAAACACATAAACTATATTGCCCTGGATGGATCCGTTCCCTACTTAAGAAGTCATAATACATTATGTGGCTTTGGCTGAGGGTGGAGAGAAGAGGGAATGCTTCCCTGTATGGGAATTTGTTGCATCATTAATGTATCTAATTAGTGCAGCGATGGGCACCTTAGGACTAACCTCATAAACAATATTATAGCTTGCCTGTAGATTCAAGAAGGAAAAAATTGGACAGTGATGGAGGAAGCTTATATATTAAAAAAAAAAAGTAATGAATAAGAAAAAGAAACACTGTGCTTTAATCTCTGTTATAATGCAAAGAGCTACTGGCAAAGAAAATTGCTTTCTGCATTTGAAAAATTATAAGGATTTAATTTTTTACAGTGGTGCTGAACTTCTTGCTTGTTATATTTCAGCATTATGAGCTGCCTTATAGCTATACCATGGCATTATTTAATTCACATTAAATATATGCCCTCCATTAACACAATGTAAAATTTTTGGGTGGATTGAGTATATAACATATATATTTTGACAACCATGCTCCTGTAAACCATCATGCCTTGGCACTTCAGTTAACAGTATCTTTTGGCTTTAGCTTAGTTCTCAGTACATGAATGTCAAAAGTTCCATGTTTATCCTCATTAGAAATGGTAAAATATTTTTTTAAAAAAACAGTTCACAATATTTTGATCAATGAAAGAGCTACACTGTTTGCTATGACCATGAACAGGAGCTCATTTCTAGTGGTTTTGAGAAATTTTCACTGCTAGAAATTGTTTCAGAAGAGGGTGAAGTCCTTGTATTTCACCTGTAGCTACTCCCTTCCTTTCCTTTGCCTACATTTCCCCTGCCTTCCACCAGATCCACCTGGAGGTGTGGGGTTCGGAAGCTGCTCTACTCCTTCCTCTCCTGAAGGGGCTGAAGTAGCAGGGCTTAAAGTGCCCCCAAAGGGGCTAAAAGAGGCTAGGGGTGGGAGAACATCACCCTAACACACTTCAAAGCTGGTGCCTGCAGCACCCCCCAGGAGAGGGAGCAAAGCCCCCAGGCTCTTCCCAAGACCAGCCAACCCCTGGCATGGGGAAGAGGCAGAGAGCACGGCACCTTGCTCCCTTCGCCTCTCAGACCAGGGGAAGGGGAGAATAGAAATGTTCGTTCTTGTGAGAGAAACTCTTGCACAAAGGAGATCTTGCAGGCTGACACCTAGAAATTTTTCTGCCGCAAGAGGCACGTTTTGCTTGGGAGAAATTAAATTAATGCTCGTCTGCTTGTCTTTTCTGTTGGGAAAACAGTGATTCTCCTGGTAGAAAAGTAATGCCTCTACACAGCCTATGACTGGCATCTTTGATCATTGCCCCAAAGGTGTAAAAACATTTTCAAGTGCTAAAAAGCTTTGCAAAATTTATTTTGGGGTGGGTGGGGGGAATGGATTTTGTATTAACAAATGATTAGAATAATTATTATTCTATTAACAATTTATTATGCATGATGTGTCACTTAATATTTGAAAGTTTAGTCATCCGGTCAAAAGGAAACTAGGATCATAAGACCCGAGGGATCAAGCACCAGATGTCAACATAGGACAGTGAAGTAAACAGTTTGGGAAAAAAACTAGAGTTTGAACATTATTCAGCCAATTTTTACATCAATTATTAATCATTGCTGCTCTTATAATTCACTAGATTTAAAGGCAAATCAAAACTAGCTCACACACAATTCACTGTTTTTAAGATGCTAAATATGCAACAAAATGTTGTTCCTAATCAGTATTAGCTTCAGTGGTGTGACACCAATTTATTCCCCTTGCGAATGAGGCTCTTTATTTTCTCTTTTTTAATGGCAAATTGTTAATTTGTATTTAATTACTTAAATGAAATTGGGTTTACTTCCATTTAAAAGGACAGGAAAGTGGTATTAGGTCCCCAAATGTGGCATGCTTTAATAGAAACAGGAGAAAAACATGCTTTGGACATTTTGCTTGATTTGGTGTCAAATAACGGATGTATTTAAAACAGTGGGGGGTAGAAGTAATACCTTTAGGTCATTCTCAAAGTTTTCTAACGCTTGATAATTGCCTTTCTCATTGAGGCCACAAGAAATGAATTCAAGATAATAGGAAGAGAAAAAAATTATATAGCTCTCCAGTTCACTTTTAGTAGCCTGTAGGAACACATGCAAACTATCTGCAGGACTATCATATAGGTTTTACGTGCATTCATTTGGGAGAAGCAGCATAATTCATTCCAGCTGCCACAATTGTGAAGAACGCTGCCATTGAAACTTATCTGATAACAGCTTTACACTGGGCCTGGCCACCATGTACTCTTTCTATATAACTATTAATCAAAACAATAACATTTTTAACTGCTGTGATAGTCTCTACAAAGATCTGAAATAATCTGAGCGGGAAAACATGAGTTCTGCCAAGATGCAGCAAATTTTATTCTGCGCTGATGTTCCTCAAAGGAATCACGCTGCTCGCAGCTGCACCAGAGGTAAATGGCATGCAGGGAAAGTCAGGGAAGGGCAACAATTTTGAAAACACTGATAGACCTCATGATTTCAGAAAGCGTTTGAGTCTTCACTGCGAGAACAGAAGATTAGGATGGCGCTAGCTGGGAGCTTCTCATACATATGCTTGCACTCTACGAGACAATTACTGTCAGAGCTGATTCTGACTGGAAGTTTCACATATTTGCAAAAACAAAATGATTTACAGAATAATGGAGTTTATGGTAGAGATTAGCTCTGGTGCAGCTAACTCGTATCAGCCAGATCCTTGTAAAATGATGGGCAATTACTTTCAAGGCAGCCATGAATATTAGTACTGTCGCTGTAGTCCTCTAGTTTAGCAGCCGAAGTATCTTTTGTTTAGTTCTATTTTCTTTTCCCAAATTGAAGCTTCATGGTTAAAGTAAAACAAGAAAGGAGTGGGAGCATCAAAATTGCAGCGGTCCTCCCACAGCTCGGCCACCTGGAGCGTTCTTTCATCTGGAGACAATGAGATGCATCTAGGAGAAGGATGGAGGCAGAGAAGTTATTTGAAAGTAGTTAATGTCCCCAAGCAGCCAGCTGAGAGAGAGAGAGAAAGGGCAAACAAATGTATGTGTAGCTCTACAGAGGACTATTCTCCCAACTCCCTTCCTCTAAATGTCACTATATAGATTTTAGACTCTGCAAAAGCAAATCAGAAAGGGGACAGGGAAGGGAGGCTCTTGGCAGAAGTTTGCTAAGCCAGGTGAACTATGGTTGCTTCTTAAAGGAAATGTTGGGGATAAAAAAGGAGCGGGGAAATGGTAAGGCAGTGGGGCATCTTGCCATCTGCCCCTTGGAGGTAAGAAGCAATTAAAAAGAGGGATATCGTTTCATTAGATGAGAGGAGGCAGATGAGACCCTCCTTTCCACTTTCGGTTCTATCCGACAGCTAAAAATACTGCAAGGACAGACTCTTCCCTGCAAAGCCCCTCTCCCCACCCCCTCCAGCTTCCACTTACCAGTCCCACCACACCAATCTAGTCATAAGGGAATGAGCTGTTACATGCTCAGATAAGCTAAGCAAAAAACAAGGAGAGAAGGCTACTTTTCTCAGCCACAGGACACCAACATTGCCATTTGGGCGGCTACTATTGTACTGAAATGGAAGGGTTGGTTCCACTTACACAAGTAGAAGTTCTCCCTACCTTTCTGGCGGGGCGGGGAAGCTTAGTCTGTTGGGTGTGAACCCTGGGTTACATTTTAAAAGGTTCTAAAAAAAAGAGGCAGACAGTTATTTAGTGCATGGTTTATCATCCAAATACCCTCAAAGCTCTGGCCCCTGCCCATCCTCAGGAGATCAGGCCCATCAGCACAAAAACGTAGTAAGAGATACGCACCAAGGTCAAGTCTCCACTTTGAAGACTTTTCCTAACCAACTATAGCAAGATATGATCTGAGCAGAGTGCCCCTACAGTGTGGGTTCCCAACCTCAGGGTGCGGGGGGTCGCGGGGGTCCTCAGTGGGGTCACGAAGGGCCTGCACACACACACGCACTCACCTGTGAGGCCCAGAAGCAGCAGGCGGGTGGGTGGGCAGGGTGGGGACGCTGCGCACAAAGGGGACAATGGCGACTCCCCCGACCCCAGGCTGCTGCTGGCGCTACCACTGCACTCCACTCCCAGCAGCCCCCGCGATGCAGGATCAGGAGGTCCTGCTGGCGGCCAATTTAGGGTTGCAGCAAAAAAAAGGTTGTGAACCACTGCTCCAGAGCAAACAGCTTATAATCAGCAAGACCACGCTGTGACGGGATTGTCAATTCTTCCTCTCACTATAACTATAAGCCTTACATTTAGGAAATTGCAATAGGACAGCTTTACCAGTATAACTGCATAAAATCATTAAAAAAAAAGTAGGGCTCCAGAGATCATCTGGTCCAAACCCCCGCCTGAGGCAGGATCTTCCATTTCCAACCCATCCCAAGCAAATCCTTGTCTAACCTCTTACTGAAACTGCACAGGCAACCCTGCCACACAACCACAAATCAGAGCACCCTAACCTGCCACGGGCAAAGGAGTAGGGCAATGGTGGCCAATGTCCTGCTACCACAAGGAATGTAAAAAGCTGTTTGAGAGATCCAAAGAAGAGGGCCATACTCCTCAGGTACAAGGAAGGCAAAACCTCCTGCAGTCCATACCAATCTGACAACGAGTTAAAACTTCTTCTTGATCACAAATGTGGCAGTTGGTTTGACTCTGAGCAGAGAGGCAAGATCCTCTAGCCAGGAAGCCCCAGGTTTTAGTCCCAGAAGGAGAACAAGCACATCGAGTCAAAATCCCCAGTCTTGTCTGCAGCCAACAACCAATGCTTCTGAGGAAGGTGAAAAAAAACCCAACCCTGATATGTATAGCAACAGAAAGGGGTAAAAAAATCCTTCCTGGCCTCATGTGGCAACCAGCAGAGCTCAGAAACAGGGGAAATACTCATCGTGTAGCATGAGCAGATCATCCCTGACCAATTCTTCCCCCACCTCCTCCTGAACACCTCCAATGATGGGGAGCGCACAACTTCCCTAGGCCGTCTATTCCACTGCCGTACTATTCTAACAGTAAGAAGTTTTTCTAGATATCTGATCTAAATCTACTCTCTTGCAACTTGAAGCCATTGTTTTGCATTCTCTCTCTGCAGCAAGAGAGAAGCTGTTCTCCCTCTTCTTTATGGTTGTCCTTCAGGTATTTGAAGACTGCGATCATGCCGGGTTTTATTCACCTTTTCCATAAGCTGAACATGCCTGTCTCCTGCAGCGTCACCTCATATGACTTGCCTTTGAAGGCTTTTAATATTTTTGTTCCCCGCCTCTGGATCCTCTCTAACTTCTCCATGTCCAGTTCAAAATGCGGCTCCCAAACCTGTATACAATACTCAAAATGAGGACTAACCTGTGCGGAGTAGAGGCACTATCACCTCTTGTGTCTTGCCCTTGATGGTCCTATTGATGCAGTCCAAAATCACGTTTGCTTTTTGTGAGGCTGCATCACACTGCAGATTCATGTTGAGTCTGAACCACCGAGACTCCTAAATCCTTTTCTATAGTGCTAACTTCCAGCCAGGTGTTACTCATTTTGTATTTGTATTTTTGATTACACCTCCTGAGGCTTAGCACCTTGCATTTGCAGCATTGAACTTCATCCCACTGGCTCCAGCCAACTTTCCAATCTGTCAAGATCCTTCTTGACAGATCTGTCCTCCAGTGTATCTGGAATCCTTCCCAGTTTCATGTTGTCTGCAGACTTGCTCAAGAAGCTCTCAATTCCATCATCCAAACCATTAATAAACATGATGAATAGTATTGGGCCCAGGAGAGACCCATTGTGGGACTCCACTAAAAAAAATCCTGCCATTATGACTTGGGTTAATTCATAATTACCTTTTGCTTGAGACTATTGAGACAGCTATCTAACCTGTAGTGGTTTTGTCAAGCCCACATTTCTCCAATTTGTTTATGAAAAGGTCATGTAAGACTTTGCTAAAAACCTTGCTGAAATCCAGATACCCTGTATCCTGAGCATTCCCTAAACCACTTGTCAAAGAAGGAGATCAGGTTTGTTTGGATGATTTTCTCGTTGTAAATCCATGCTGGCTGCACATGATCAGCTATTCCTTCTCCAGATGCTTGCAAATGGACTTCCTTATGATATACTCTAGTAACTTCTCAGGTATTGAGGTGAGGCTAACAGGAATAAAACTAAATATTTTTGAGTGCCATGTACTAGTACCCAGGGTTATAAAGAACCTTGTCTGCCTATGTACTAGTACCCTGTTTAATAACTAGCTACATATATATGCATATATATATGCATAGAGCTCCAACATACCATCCACACATGCTTTGAGGTATCCATTATTTGCGCTTGAGAATAATTATTACTTAGGGCCCATTTTTACATAGATAATGAGGCACAATCACTCATCCAACTGAGGAATGGCTTTCTCCTTCAAGATTTCAGGCCATGATCAGAAATAGGAAGCCCTCCCTGCTAATATAATATACCTTATCTGAAAAGAATATCTTTTTTTCACTGCTTATCTTTTTCATCTTTTTTTAAGGCATTTAGTGAGCAGCTAGGCTGAATTCATTTTCCCACTGGCACGCTAACTTGGCTTTATGTGTGTGCCAGGAGATATCCCATAGTTCAAACAGGTCTAGATCCCAGTGAACTTATTTATTCTTTCAAAGTGAATGACACTAAAGATTTTGTAAAAGAAGAAAGAAAAGGTGCAGCAGACAAGCTATTAGGTCAACAGAAAAGTGAAAGACTCAAAAGACTCATAAAAAAATCAAAAGGCAAGCCATGCTTCTAATGGCATTTCTTTTAGTACACTAGGGAGAAAGAAGAAGGGCCACTGGAAAAAAAAAGACTGTGCTTTAGAGAGTCAAACAAATCTTGCATAGAGATCTCAGAAACCAGCTGTATCTACAAGAACAAAATAAAAGTCAGAGAACGTCTGGTAAATATGGATAAGGAATGGGAAATAACAGGCATGTACAAATGTCTGCCAAAAACAAAACAACAACAACAAACAGAGCATCAGCTTTCTTATTCTGTTCATGAACTGAGATTTGCTCATTGGGCATTTCTTGACCTGGATAGCAAACTATCCATCCTTGCTTTAACTTAAGCTCCAGAGACAGAGTTCCTAATTATTCTCATATAACAAACTGTCATATCAGAAATGTTTAGAATGGGAGTAAATATTGCTGAAATGCATACCAACATATTTTAGGAACAATTTTTCAGACTATTTACGCAGGTTTACATTTCCCCAAAGTTTTTGGTGAGCCTTAAGACAGCAGAGCAATATCACTAACAGCGAACAGGATAGAAAGCTCATTTGGATTAAATTGCACAAAAGAACCCAGCCATTTTTTATAACATAAGAGATGCACTCTCCCACGTAGTTGCAATTGTTTTTGTAAAAGGTGATTCAACCTATCTGCAGAAAAATGGTGTGAATTGGTGGGGATTAGGAAGCCAACAAAAGGTTTGATCCAGAGCCCACTGAAGTCAAAAGGTGTCTTACCACTCTTTTTTGATGCTGCCAACTTGGAGCAAAGCCGGCAACATCAAAGGAAAGATGCCTGTTCTCTTTGGATTGTAGCCAGAGTTACTGGCATTCTTCAAGAACGTGAGTGTGTCCATGTGTGGTTACTGGTTTTTTGCTTTGCTTTTAGAAATTGCTAGGTAAAGTGGCGATTTGAAGAGGCGTTATAGGGTCCACTTCTGCCCTGAGCAAGAATATCTCAGGGTGCTTTAGTTTTATGATAAATTCACCTCTGTTAACTGCAATTCAATGGAGTTTTACCTGCTGATTTTGCTCCTGTGACTTAAGCTACATCTCATTGGGAAGAACCTCCTCAGAGGTGTCGAAGAACCCCACAATGGCATATCAGATTTGCACACGTTTTGTTTTGAAAACAAGTAGACCCTCATAACCATGAAATGATGTCAGAAGAGCCCTGTGGGTAGGTTCAGCGTACAACAAGAGAAAGACTTTCTCCGAGCTATCATCTCTCTCCCCTCCTCCATGATATTAGATGAGTGTACAAAGCACTCAAACAATGTGTCTGGGTTCATCCTGGAGTTTGGCCAACATAGCTAGGTTGGTCAGGGTGTATGTGATCTTTTCTTTCTTAGTGACCCCCTCACTGATGCAGATCTGCTGGCAAAACTTTGCTGTGAAGACTGATCCCCATCGTTTTTCCAGCTGACTTTTTCCACACCTTTGCTGATCCCATCATTTGGCTGAAGAGAGTTTTCTGTAAGGTTGGGTTAACAGGGCACCATAACTCGTGTTGACATTGTGACAGTTGTATCCTGGCAACTGAGAAAGACAGAAATATTTTTAGGATTTCAACAATATAACCTAAAATTGTCAGGCTCCATTACTCTCCTCCCCTGTTCTCATTTTCTTGTTCCTGATATTAACATAGTGTTCTCTTAAGAGCGTTACGGATCGTCCATTGAAACAAACTCAGCATAATTCTACAAATTGTGTCAACAACAGCCTTAGGACAGAATAACCTACCCCTGGGCACAGTAAGATATCACAACCCTTCCGGAGACACTAATAACGAAGAGAGGATTAATCATGACAACTGGCCTTCAAAAGTACGATGGATAAAGCCAGAAGATTTTAGTTTATAACACTATGCAGTTTATACTCATCACTCTCTGCAATTCTTCTTTGCTGGGCTCCCTACAAAAACCTAACTAACACGATAACAAATAGGTCTTACTTTATGTACCCCATCTAGCTGCTGTATCTGTAGTCTCTTGGCCTAATCTTTCATTATAGGCCAGTTGGAGCCAGGACGGTCTTTCTGTTCTGTGTTTGTATAGCACCTAGCGCAGTGGACTCTGGGAACATAACTGGGGGTCATAGGAACTACTTCTGTAGGTAGCCATAGGATGAGTTCAGCCAGCTCTGCTAAGAAAATCATCAGCTATCCTCCAAAGTAATATTAATGACATTGATAGATTAATGGACTATTTTCTACACTCTGTGACGAACATATTTTTCAACAGCTTTACTCGCATCAAATTTTTATTTTCCAGTTTGCTAGAAAAGTCTATTCCATGGGCAGCACATAAGCAATGGCTATAAGGATTTCCTATGAAGGCTGACCTTTCAGACCAAGTTTGATTATTTTCATCAAGAAAGGATTTTTTTTTTTAATGTTTATATCTTCACAACCTTACTTGTAGCATTTTCCTTTAAGTGACTACTATAGAGATTAAGATAAAACGGCTAGTAAATCTCTGGAAAATATCTTGCTGTCACTGTAATGGTTAAGCTGTGCTAACTTACCAGTATATTATAAAAGCAAAAGCATGTCATCTGTTCCTCGATTTGGGCTGTATAAATAGCTTTAAGAGAATTTCCATTTGCAAAACAGCGCAACATACTTGCAATGTGAAAAATATCTTTAATTTCATTAGTTTTCTTTTTTTATCCTGAAGTGTCATCAAAAGAGAACAAAGACAAAATGCAGAACACTAATTGGGAACATTCAGACTATTCCTAACAAACAGGCTTCCTGTATTACCAGCATCAGTGCCACCGTAGCTAAAATTCATTTTCTCTTAGGCAATAGTCTGTTACATTAAGTGGGTACCTTGCCATGACAAAAGGCATCCAAACCACTTTCCCATCATCTGTGTCTAAACCCAGCACATTCTAACACTTTCTTTTACTTATCTAAAATAAGATTAATGAGCTAGTCGCTTCAGTTTATTTTTTACTCATTAACAGTTTATTCAACTTTAATGTAGCCTAAATCAGCAATTATGGGATTTTTGTTGTTGTTTGCTCTTAGTACTTCAGGCAGTATCAGGATTTACTGCTAACATTTTTTTAAAAACTCAAAGGTGTTGGAGGCTTTCAATAATTTTTCCTCTGGAAATGTACATTTACAATTAAAATTAATTGGAATGATTAAACACCAACACTTTGCTTCAATTATCCAAGCACTCACATTAGAAAAGGGAAACAGTAAAATATTTATTTGAAAGAATTAGGGAACATTACTTTTGTCTTTAGTGAAAGCTAAAATGCTCATTAAAAGGAACGGAGAAAGCTTTGGAATACCCAATTTTCTTTTCAAGCTAAAATATTGACCATAGCACTCATTTGTTCCTGTGAGCTCACCTGCAAGTCTAAATCAATTCTCCAATCGCATGGTATTTCCAAAGTGGCACCCTCTTGGAGAAAATAGTAGAAAGAGAAACTATGGCTATGGAAAGGAATGAGTACTTCCCGGTGGTTTTCCACTTTCAGATTTATGTCTTTAAAGATAGAAAAATATGTCATAGTTCCTTAGTAGCTAGTGAATGTCCACGTTGTTAAAAGTATTCACATGCATACATATCTGTCAGGACTTACATGGAACAGAAAAAAAAAGGAAGACTGACCATTAATTCATAAATCTTGTTTACTAATAAACACAAAGTTTTGTTACACTAACAAAATTTGCTAAAGTTGAGACAGGCCATACTGTATTTTCAGGAGAATAATTTTGACTCATGTCCTCAGAAGGTACAACTGCATGTTGCACATTCTTTCTGGGCCAGACAGAAAACCAAACCAAAAAACAATACCAAGAAAGAAATTAAAGAGTGAGTCTGTGTTGCTCCTTAAAGCACTGAATATATACTGTGGGAGGCCTCTCTATAAGACCTATCCAGTGTTTTGGAGGGATACAAATTCCCAAGGTTATTTCAGAAAGGAGCATGCCACAAGAGCCTTTCCACACAAAGATAAGAGCAATGGGATGGGAAAAAAACCCTGTATTTAGCAAGAGTACTTACGATTCAGTGGGCATGGCTACACAAGGCGCTAAAATGCATGGTAGACTAATTCTAGTGTGCATTCGCACGTCACAGCAAAAGCTGTACTATTGCACTAATGCACATTAGAATTAGTCTACTGAGCATTAGCGTCACTAAAAAAGCATGCACCAGCACTACTGTGCAGCAATGCTGGTTAGAGTGCATTAAGTTTAGTAGTTCTAATAACATGGAGATATGCCCAGTTTTCAATAGATTTATAGCTTAAAGAAGCACACAGCCTTTCTACCTTTCCTGAGTCTCCTCACACTGGATTTGTGTGTAGCTAGACTACACTAAGGTTGTTTTTCAGTATGTGTCTGCTTATCTTTTGGCTACATTAATGGTAGACTTAACTCTGCTACCACTGAAGTCAATGATAAAATTTCCATGGATCTCCAGAGAAACAAAGTTAGGCAAATCAAATGCTGAGTAATTAAAAAAAATGTACCACACATGTTCTTAATATAGTCATGAAATGCTGCAGAATATCACTCGCCAGTGACATTTTCATTGTCACTACTATTTGAGACCTGCTTCTATAGTAATTTTGTTCGTACCCTACAAAACTGTAAGAGGTCTATATATTTAGACTATTCCCAGTGATTCATCTTGCAGCATGATGCAAGCAGACTAATAATTGACCTAAGCGACCATCGATAGTTTTATTCACATAATCCTGTTAACCTGGAGAATGCAAGGTATTCTCTTGATAGCATCAATGCAAAAAATAAATAAATAAAAATGACACAACCTTTTTGCATTGTGCTAATGAGGTCTAGAGAGCACAGCCATACAACTGACAATATCACCAGGTATTACTTTGAGGATTCTGAACAAGTAAATTGGATCATTAAAAAGCAGCTGTAAAATAGTGAAAAAGCTTGTTATAATAGCATTGGTCATTGTGAGAGAAAAGTGAAGTATAATTAGCATGGTCAAGGTCATATATTTAAATAGACATGCATCAACCTGGCAGTCAGGATGGTAACAGTTTCAGTCTCCTGGTTGACAGACTTGGGGAACATTATATATTATTAATATGGCTGACTAATTCCTAATTAGAAACTCATTAGCAGCTCAACAACTGTAGATTTTGATGGATTTGCAGCCAACCTGGCAAAAAGGTTGGGCTAGATGACCTCTTGCATGGGATTCTTCCATCTGTCCATCATCATTTAATGCCACTGTATCTTCACTAGAGATTAAAAATGGAAATGGTTCCTTCTTGTTCTGAACTTTTTCATGAACACATTAAACCTTCTACTATGGATTTTCTTCTAGAGGACTGTTTTAATATGCACCTAACTGGTGTACTTCTCATTTTAAAAAGCAAGCCTTTTGGTTTACAACGGTCTGTTCTCCCAACTTTAATTATGCATCTAAGTTCAATAACTCAACATGTTCATCACACCAGAGCCAAAGGAAGGATGTGGGTAAGAGCAAGCGTCTTAAGTGTGCATGTTGAATGAAAGGATGATAATGAAGTAAAAGCACTAATTACATTTCAGGAGATCTGAGTTCAATTTCTAACTCCCCCCTCCCCACCCCCATGCCTCTTCCTATGAGACCTCTTTGGATTTCCGTTCCTCATCCTTTATGTCAGAATAAAAATTCATTCTCTCTCCACTCTTCCTCAATATTTTTTTTTAGATTGTCCACTAAAGTGAATGGATGAAGGAAGAGGTGGTTGCATGGATTTTCATCATACCACTGAAAAATAAGTGGAATAAGACAAAGTAAATGGCAGCAACATGTCCAGGCAGGCTCTCAAGTATTTGTTTCTACAATTAAAGTGAATGCCAATTCCTTCAAATAGAAACAAAGTTTTGTTTCCATTTCCATAGGATTTTCACTGGATAAATAAACCAGCCACCTCTTGTATTTTCTTTATTTAAGATTTCTGTTTTCTGAACTTGCAGTCCCCTCAAATTGGCAGGGTGAAGTGTCTCTTGCTTGGTTTTTCTTTATTCAAAATAAAATATACCATTGGGAACCCACATTGAAATGGCTGCACAATCTCAAAGGGTACATACAAGCGTTACATGTTACAAGTTAATCTCTAATGAGCCAATTTACTTGTTCAGAATCCTGAAAGTAATCTTGGTGATATTGTTGCCTGTATGGCTGTGATCCCTAGAGGGATCTAAGTGGCTGGGCATGCAGGTGTTCACAGGGTTTATATCATCCTAAAAATGGTGCATCCAATCTAAAGTTAGTTAGGAGGTGGCCTAACCTTAGATGAACCTGGGATAATCCAATATAAAATGGGTTTGGCCTGTCTAGTGAACAGCTGTATGTATTCACAGTACAGGCCCAGGACTGGGAAAGCCCAAACACTTGCCCCAGCCCTGGGGTTGTGCTGTTGATACCCCCAGACCCTGACCACGTTATGGTCCCAGGCTCCATTCTCTTCGCCATGGGCAACACCCCACTGCAGACCCATTCAACCCCCACCCCAAATGCCATAGGGCTAAATGACGGGCAGCCTCTCAGCAAATCAGCAGTGAGGGGTGGGGGCAGCAGACATCTTGCTTGCTCCCCTTCATGCCAGCAGCCCCTCTGCCCCCTTCCATCTCCAGCAGGCTGCACAGCTGGCCATTAGAGATGTGTAGGGGGTGCATGTGGCTGCATGTGCACAGTGCTGCTGCTGCCTGAAGGAGCTCACTGCCCCCACCCCACCCCAGCCTTCAGGGGCATGCGAAGTTCGTGCAGTTGGCCGCAGCAGTCATGAGGACTTCTGGCTCCCACTGGGGAACCAGCACTTTATTTTTTGTAAGTTTTTCCCCAGTGGATTTTGTGGACATTGCCCAATTCCACAGTTTCTGCAAAATCCATAAAATCGTGATTTGAGTAGGTCCCTAAGTAGGAGAGAGGTTAGTAGCAGTAATATGAGCAAAGTCACAGAAGGGTGATTGCGCCCGAAAGCTTGCAACAAACTGTTTTCCAACTACTCCGTTGGTCTAATAAAAGATATCACATCTACCCAAAGAACCTTGCCTGCCAGAGTTTGTTTTCAACATTTAACTTTTTCTGTATTACATTAAGTATCTGTACAATTTTCTTTTAATTTTACCTGCTATTCTGAATGGCAATATATTGGAATATGCAATATGCAGTGAAGGTTGCCAAACCACTCTGGGCAATAACTGGGCTACTGCTAGGTATTCTCACTCACAGCAATGCAAGTGAGATTCTAGGCAGTTTTATCTCTAGAATTTATTACCTGTTTTCACAGTTTTTTCTTAAAGATCTCATAAACTCACCATGAAAAGCATGGAAGTGGCTACTTAAAGTTATACTCAACCCTCTAGATAAGTGATCCATTCAGCATAGGTTCTTGAATTCATTTGTGAATACTGAAATAATGTTAACAATTGGGGGAACGAGAGAGGAAATGCATTAGTTGACCACTTAGAGCACATGCAGGACTGTCAGTCCAGATTTCTTACTGCATTGCTGACTGGCTGTCTTGACACATTTCCAAGTTATTTAGTGACTCGGCTGTTCTGTCAATGACTGAACTTTAATTGTTACTGCACAATAATCTCTGCGTTTCAGAAGAAATCTCAGGGTTTTACTCAGTGATTGTTACCCTTCATTTTATTCAATATTTCCAGATTTAGTAAATGGAAATGTTAAATACCAGAAAGTTGCAATTAATATTAAAATAAGTCTTTGCACTTCTATCCTCATTTCTCTTTTTCCATAACATAATATACAGTGGAATTTTTTAAAAATTATTATTATATTCTAGGTGCTTGTGTATATCACTGCAACAGCCAATCCAAGGTGGCCTGACCATGTCCTGCCACACCTAATTCCACAGGTCTGGAGCCCTGATGTTCACCAGGGAAGCTGCTCTGGGCTGATGCGACAGTGAAAATACCTATATAGGCAATGGCTTAGCGGTTTAGACATACACTGCCTTTCTAGCTCTGCAACTATCTGCAATATGACTGTAGACAAATGACTTCACATCTTTATGCCTCAGTTTCTCTTGAATAGCTCCTAAGCTAGTGTACATCAGCACAGTTTTCAAGGAACTGGTCCTTCATTTATATGAGCATGATGAACCTTTGCCTAGCTCTGTTCAAGGCAATGGCAAAAGAACATTTCATCATAGGGATCTCAAGAATCATCTGCTTCAATCCCCTGCATGAATGCAGGAAACCCCACAAGAGCTGAATATTGCAATTATGATCGAATTATGAGCAATGTTATCTTGAATGGAATTATACAAGGGTAGAAACGGCGTAAAATCATAGTCAAAGCCCTCACACCTAACACATCTTGACTGAGGCATTAGTACTAAGAGCCACCTGCTCTTTGTTTGTTACTAAATGATATGTATTTTTTTTTCCAGGAAAAAAATGGGTGTTGTAACTTTCAGGCTTGAGAAAACTTGGAGGAACTTGGGTAAAATACAACAGCAAAACGAAAAACGATCTCAACACTGACAGGCTGAAAAATACAAAATTTACCTTTGTCAAAAAAAATAAAAATAAAAATCAATTGCCACAGCCAAGAAAGCAGAAAAGCCAGCAGACTGATGAGAAAAAACAAAATGTGTGTCTCATTACTAAGCAATAGATTTCTAATTGGCAGCTAGTTTCCCTTTGCCAATGACCAGGGTGGAGTTTTATTTATTTGGAAATAGTTTCTTTTTTCAGGTCAAACTGATTACATGCATCCTTCACTCCAAATCGCAAGAACTAAATTGCACTTCAAGTTTAAGAGGAGGAAGGAAATGCCACCTAGAAACTCTCTGTGCTGCCAATTAGATGCCAACTTCTTTCTTTCTTGCAATCGTTACACGAAAGATAGACTCTTGTTCCTTTTTAAAAAAAAAAATCCATGACTTCAACAAGAAGGCCATATGGCTATACAGGTTAGCTTTTGAAAATTGCTTGTTGGCTTTACTGAATTACTTATGTGTATTAGTGTATTCATATCCTTATATATGGAACTATGACCTCATGTACGTGCTAGAACATGGACAAAGGATAATGCATCATAGCGCAATACTGTAGGCATTTGTAAATGAAAATGAAAGGACAGTGCTTTCATTGCTCTGGGCTCCTAGCAAGTAAGACAACAGCAATTTAGCTATCTGTCTAAATTTCTTACAATAACTAACCATAGGGCAAACCACTAAGGAATATCAGATGCTATAAAAAATCCTATTTATAAATATTAACAGATCTGTCAAGTAATGCAGGAATCTGTCCCCTGCCTCCCAAATCATCATCATAGCTTTAAAAAGGGATTATATATCTGTTTGGTCTGAATGCCAAACAGAATTCTCCAATTTTTCTAGTGCCTTTTAGCAACTGAATATGGCCATGTTTCCAAGATCATCCTAGCTGAGGGGAAAAGAAATTGAAGAAAACTCTTATCTTTGCCTTTGTTGTGCCTCACTAACAAGTTACTCAAGAGAGGTTTGAAGACTATTAGGCTCAACTGTTGGTTTAATTTCACTTCCTATATGTTGGGGGATTTATCATGAAAAGGGAAAAATCAAGTCTAATCCTTTCCAAAACTGTAGTGAGCAAACCCTTAGAGGTGCATATGAATAACATGGTCTTAACCTTTGTCCACCACTCGGGTGTCAGCCTGGTTCAGGGTTGCCCCTTGTACACTGAATGCATATAATTGCTTCTTTTGAATGAGACACAAAGATGGCAGCCAGCATCATTACTGACCACTATGGTGAGCCAATCAGAGAGCTAGGAGCATTTAGGAAGGAGACCCTGGTCAGGGTGGGAAGGGGGTTATGTCCAAATACTGTGACCAGAATAGAGTGGAATTGTTCATCTGTATTTTTTTTCAATGTTAAGCATATTAGTAATGGTTAAAAACAAGGATCCCTGGAGGAAATATCTATCTGGAACAGGGACCACAAGGGCAGACAGAAAAAAATAAACCTAGGTCGATGAATATCAGATATGTCTGAGTATCCAATAGGTTTTCATGCTGGAAAGTAACTGGGCAGCTGCCTTATTTGGTACCTGATAAAGTACCAAAATGTTATCAGGTAATCAGATACTTTAATATTAGATTAATTTCCTGAGTTGGACTCAATTGTGGTCTCCTTTTCTTCAAAGAGATGAAATACTGCATTCAAATCCCAGCTGAAGAGTAATATGAAGTTTAAGAAGTGGGTATATGAATTTAGAACTATCCCTCCTCAAATCCTATGTCCTCCAGCTGTCTTTCCGCAGGTCTGGTTTACTGAAATTGGCAGGTTCCGATCTGAATACATTACTTTAGTTAAGTTGGTACAACCAGATCCATCCAACTTGATAGATATACCCTTGAAGTAAATTGCTACTGAACACGAGCAAAGGTATCAGAGACTGGCTTTTAGTTTTCCAATTTCTTGTTGATGAAGTGAGACATGCTTTCATATATCAATGATTCAATGATACGCCAATCATCTGGTCAGAGAGAACTGGTAATGTGATGTAGTTTTTACTCAGTTTCAGTCCACTTCACCACTGGCCAGTGTAATGCCTATTTCATATTCTAGGAAGGCTATTTCTGTTAGGAGTGTGATCCCCACCTCCAACACTTTCCTCCGTTCTCCAGCTGGGGCCCACCTGGCATTGATGGAAGTGAATGCTAAAGCAGTAGGTGACTTTCTTCCTCCTCTATCTTTAACTGGAGACTTATGCACTAAAAAAACATAAATTAAAAAAGAACATGGATTATATTTTAGGTAAATTAAAAGTAATTTGTTAAAAGGTAAAGAATTCCCACATAAAATGTATTTGCATGCTCTAACATGTTATCCTGAGGCAGTTAGCAAACTTGCAGTGATCTCTGAGAACAGAGCTTTTATGTTGAGGGAATTTCTCCCATTTCGTTTATTAGTTTCCACTCCTTCATCTGCAGGAAAACGAAAATATGACAGAAGTCTAGAGGACAGGTTTAGGACCAATGTGCTCCACAACTGGAGGCTATATTTTCTGTCTAAATGAAATATTAGTGAAAATAATTTTTCAGCATGGGTGTTTAGAGTTGGGCACCTGACCCCTAAGGGTGTGTACACAAAGAATTCAAATGCAGCAACTAGCTCCAGCTTTGACCCTGGATGAAGGAGTGTTAAAGTTGGATGGTTTTGCTGCATTTGAATTGTTCTCATCCTGGTCACACAGAACTCTTAGACCATACCACCTGCTGCTGTTCTGAAATGTTCCCCTTTTGAAAGAGCCTCAAAAGCCATCATGTGCCCACACCCTAATTTAACACGTAAAAACCTATCCTGCTCTTGGAAGTTTGAAATGCATATGTCTCCCCAAATAAATCATTTCTTTTGGTTGTGAAGATTCTCAAACAGCTCTGGGTGATTCTGGGTTTTGTTCTCATTGGCATTCAGAAACACCAGCACCACTGCATAAGAGCAGAATGCAGAAAAAGGATAAAAGATAGGTTTCAAGGAGTAAATGATTATTAGTACTTTGATCCAGGGCCTAATACTGCCCTTAGATGTGAACCTACAAATCCCATTGATTTGTAGGGAGCTTCCTGGATGGATCTTAGGGAAACATGAAGCTTTTTATCATGGTTTTGAAAAGTGTTCTAAGCAAGAGTCCTTGTTTAGAACCACTGCTAATATGCTTAAAATGCAAATTTGATTGAAAAACTCTCGTTATAGTTTCCTATCCCCTCCTCTCACCTCCTATATTAGACTTTTCTGTATTGGCTGAGTCAGATTCAGTAGCAGGAGTAATACAGCCTATACTGAACCCACTTCTTTTTAGCCAGCAGAGAAAAAACTACTCAGCTAATGGATCAGTGGTTCACTCCTACCTAATATCTATGCACATATTATCTGTATTTGCAAGAAAGCCAGCCAAAAATTGGGTAGGGACTGAGGATTACCATAAGGTAGAACAAACAGTCTAGATATCTATTCCAAGAAAACCAATCATGCCACCCACTTCAGCTCAGCACCTCAGAAAGCTTTACTTCTCTTAGGGCCTGGTTACATCTTATCCTGTGAGCTGCACAAATATTGAAAAATGTTAGTGCTAGCTAAGGGGCTAGAGGACTGAGAGGTAAGAATCCCAACCCCCCTAAAATTCTAGGATCCTCCCCTCCCTCCTGGGGCTCCTTCAGTTCCCCCACCCCTGGGACTCTCCTCCTGCCCCTTGGGATCCCCCCCATTGCTTACTTGTGGCTGCCTGTGCAGTCTGTCCCAGGGGATCAGGCAAGGAAGAGTTAACCAGTCTGCCTGTTGCTGTTGGGCTGCCTTGCTGCTCCTCTCCAGGCTGAGCCTGCCCAGACAGCAGCAGTGGCTGGACGGGCAGGTTAACCCTTCCCTACTGGCTCCCCTGGGACAGATAGCATGGGCAGCCACAAGTAAGTTGGGGGGAGACTGAGGGCAGCGAGCAGGGATCTGGGGTGCTGTGAAGTGTGAGGGAGAGAAGCAGCAAGCCTAGTCTGGCCCAAGAGGGGAGACAGCATGCATGGGGTGTTTAGCCCTAAATGGCAACAACTTATGGTAACACAAACTGGGAAATATGGATCAGAGGCAATCCTGCCATTGGGTGGCATAACATTAAGATGCATAACAACTATTTTAAACAAGTTTCAGGTGTTAATGTGGGGACAATCTAGGTGTGAAAACATCCAGGAGCTGCCCAAAACTACCAAGTAGTAAAATGCTTATACTGCAAGCTTTCTGGGAGAGGGTCCATGGTTTTATGCTATGTTGCTACAGTGGTGCTTAGTATGGGACCTAGGCACTACTACCAGACAACAACATTAATAATAATAATGGTTTAATAAAGAATAGCCTCCCTATTCGTTCCTCCAGACCAATTCTGCAGGGTAAACTGCCTAAATTTCTTAGGGTAACTGGATGATTCATTTGGTAGAGAAATACATCCAAATAAGTTACCAAATATATTCCGGTAACTTAATGTTTAGGAGGCAAACTACACACTGTTTTGTAAACAGGAAAGGCACCTCTTTGAGCAAAGGTGTTTTAAAAAAAAATCAAACATTTTTTTAATCCTAACATAAAGTGCGAAACAGATGTGGGATTCTGAGGCTGGTAGGGGCAGACATTTGGAGACAAGTCATTTTTGTATTTGTCACTTTAAATTATAGCCTTATGACACAATGTCAGAGAGAAAAAGAGCCTCTCAACTAGCATCCAAATGGCAGCAGTCATATTTTTTAAAGGAAAAGGCATATAACTTTAAATTCTCTGTAGATGTGGGAGCCTATGTATCAAATAAGAGAGCTTGCTAACACAAATAATCTCACAAGAAAGATTCCCTCCCTGCTCCCCTGAAGTCAATTTTTTAAAGTTTTTTTTTTTTTTTTTTTTTTTTAATACAAAGGAAAGAAAGATCTACCTCATATCAATCAATGTATACAGGGGGTTGTTACATAAACACAAATACAACATGTGAACCAATTAAACTTACAAAGTATAACTCCCTGGGCAAAATTTCATGCTGACTCACCCCTAGCTGATGCCACTAAAATGTAGTATAACTGGGGTCAGACTTAGCCCTCTGATGCTAACGAGGCTGCTTACACAAAGAGTGAAAGGACCTTTTAATCCTTGGTCCAGTTAATAATGGGGATCTCTGATGTTCAGATAATGCCAGTAAGAGTCCCAGGAGACCCTTATAGATTTCATTCACTTCCATAGACCCATTTATATTAATAGCAGAAGATACTCATATCCTATATGCAATGCAGACTGCCTATCCTCTTTACTATATTATTCTACGCTTCCCTGACTTCTGGTGGGGAAATAGCAGTGATTTCTAGGGAGTGGTGCCTATATAATGTTCAACTGCTAAAGAGAGCAGGGCCGGGTTGCTCCTCCTTTTCACCCATATCTGTTCAAATAAATGAGTAACATGCTTCATATTAATACAGATAAATCCTGTAAAAACTTAAATGGTACAAGATGTTAGTATAGAACATCTCACATCTTAACAATATTTCAAGATTAAACAGCACAGTATTAGGCACAAAGCTGTTGACCATGTAGGTGGCCTGGAGACAGAGCAGAGGTTCAGTGTGGGTGACTGTGGGTGTGTGCGGCGATGGTGAGTACCAGGGGCAAAAAATGGGAAGTATGGTGGCCTGGTAACCACGTTGAGACAGGGTTAAGATAGTTGTCGGGGGGAAGATAAAATGAGATTAGGAATCCTGACATGAAAGCAGATGGTACAGGTGCTGAACAAGCTCGAAGAAGTTAGTATTAATATTCATGCAGTGTAAAACAAGCTAATAAATTAGTAATGAGCTTGACACATAAAGGTGGTATAAACCTGAGTTCACAGAGCTGATTCCCCACCTGTCTATGCTATTCACATAGACCTGGCATTGTCAGAGCTATCAAGGGAGTACTATCTAAGTGTTATGATAAAGGGGCAGGTGCCTTCTTTCTAGATAAGTTTCTAGAAGAGAAGATAATTTTGTTGACTATTCAAAGACCCCTTCTAAAGTGTCACAAGAAGTGGCTGAAGCGGTGAATACCCGGGACAAAAGAAAAACAATGCAGCAACAGCTAAGAATCAGGAGGAGCTGAGTGGAAGAGATAACACATTGTTGAATAGGCTGAATCTTTCTTTCTGAGTCTCAAAGTTATCATGTATAACCACCCTCCGTGATATATTTCTATCTGAAAATTTCTGCAGTATTTAAACTAGTACTAATAAAAGAGGGACAGAGGGCTTGTGTATGATGAGCATTCACTTGTCTATATTGTAATTCTGAATTTAAAAGAAAACGGTAGACTTGCGCTACTGCACCAAGAAATACTATAATTCCCTGAAGTGTGCATTCCCAGACCAAAGACAAAGCAGTTTAGCCCCCAAAAGGAAAATGTATGATTGCTGAGGGACGAGCCCAAGGCTACTCTTATCATTTTTACACTACAAACGATTAAAGCTGTTTTAAACCTGCTGTTTAAATATTTTAACTCTGGAGCCTGCCAGATAGGAAGAGAAATGGCTCTTTCTGCTCATTAACCATTCCAGCCTGAAATGTCTTCTAAAGGCGATAAGCTGTTTTATGCTCATATATAAAATTTGATTCTTTTTTTTTTTCCCCAAGAAATTGCTTAATTGGGTAATCCCAAATCTTCTCCAAAAAGCAATTCATTATGAAATAAGTGGAAACGTGAATGCAGTTTCCTTCCACCACAGCTGCTGGAGTTCAGCTCTCTTCAGCTGTCATTTTTAAAGTTTTGCAAGGCACTTGCCTTTTTTTTTTGTTTTTTTTTTTGTTTTTGAGCAAACACCAGAGTCTAAGAAAGAAAGGAAAGGGCAGGAAGGTGGAAGAAAGTGTGGCTGATGCTTTCACTCCATGACAATCAGTTCTGCTGTTGACTGATAGAGTTTCACCATATATCTACTTGGTATATCTATTTTGCCCAGAGTATTTGAAATTTTTTTTTAAGTAACCAGAGTCATTTTGACTAGAGTATCATTAGGGCCACAGCCACTGTTGGTTCAGAAGCAGGTCCTATTCAGAGATTACAGGTGACAACAGGGCAACTGATAAATTTAGAGGTCCACAAAACAGCTGGAGAGTGTGGTGAGGAAAAGAGGTCTTAGATAACCTATTTTAACATTTTCTGTATCTACACAGAGTTTTTTTCTGTGCTCTGCAAGATGCAAGGTAAAGCTGATATATTTTATAAGGGGCATTTGTTATCAAATGATTCTCGTATCTGTCAAATCTATCATTTCATACCTATTGATCTACTAGTGAATCTTCCTTGAGAGAGTCAGTAATATTTTTTCCTCTGTCCACATGTTGGCAGAATATATGGCCTTAAAGACTGCTCATGTTTGCAGAAGCATATGTGCACCCAGCACGCACAGTTTAAGCACAACTATTTTTTGAACTGACAATATGCTAAGATTTAGTGCAAAAACTATGTTAAAATGATAAAGGTGACATCTCAGGAAAACAGGAGAAGTTTTAGGATTTAAATACTCACTTTCTATCTCCAGTGTGCCCTATTACTTGGCAGGGATCTCAAGCATAAATCACCTCCCATTAATTTGAGGATTAATTCTTAAGTACCATAAACAACTTTCACCCAGGCAGTCAAATAAGGTTGTGTTGACCATCAGACAGGTCTCCAGAGGTAATGGAAGCTCTCTTTCAAATATGCTGTTGCAGCCTCCTTCTGTATCTCCATCCATCTCTAACAGCAACCAACAACTTCCTCTGCAGTATTAGTCCTCAAGGAGGGCACAAGTTTCACAGGCTTTTGGAGACTTTCTGTCTCCAAAAGCTGGTTGTTTGCTAGTGGAAATACAAGAAAAGAAACAACCCTGATAAGTTATCTGTTTAGTTAAATCTTTTTTTTTTTTTTTCTGATTGTGTATTTAACAATGAGTATTATAGATAATTTTTGGTTTAGACTTAAAAAAACCTCCTCTGAGGGTGTGTCTACATGTGACGTTACATTGGTGCAGCGATGCACTACGGCGACGTAGCATCCATGAGTATCTACACATGACGAGCAGCTTAACTGCATTTTAAAATAAATTAAAAAAAAAAAAAACTGGGGTTTTGCTACACTCTGCGCCTCTGGGAGGTGGACCACAAGGTGTCAGAGGACTGAGTCTGGGACAGCTATGGCCTCTGCTTTGGGAACAGTGCCCTGGGATCTGTGAGCTCACCCATGGTCTGTGGGGTCAAGAACCTGAGTGCTGGGGACTCCTGCAAGATAGAAGGCATGTGCCTGGACTCCAAGTCCTGGATCCCACTTCCTATAGCATCAGAGCTCTCCTCCCCCTCCTGCATCCCATGATCTCTGCCATGGGCAAGATGATGTCCTGGGAGCATGCTTCCAGCAGCAGGTCCACCTTGCTCCCACATCCCGTGATAACGCGGGGACTAGCAGCAACACAGCAGACTCCTCAAAGGCCAGTTCCAGCAGCTGTGCTCTTGTCCTGTGGTCCTTGCTGATCTGCTCCTGAGCACCCAGTTATCCCACCATCCTGGGATTTCCCTTTGCCTCCTCTGCCTCTAGAGGGGTCCCTGCCAGAGACTTCTCTGGTCCCACCTTGGTCCCATAGGCATGAAGGGCTTTGATGGTCCTGTCCTTGGTGAGGAAGTGGGACAGCACCTCCTAAAAAGGCATAGTCTGCTTCTGGCCCCTAGACCTCTTGTCAACATCAAACATGCAGTGATGCTGGCTGCTCACCACCTTGGTCTTGGCATGGTACTGCACTCAGTCCCTTTTGTGGCCCTGCACTTGCATCTACTGGGCAATCTGCTTGAAGCCATCTCTGTTGTGGTGCCCTTTCTTGAGTTCTCACAGCATTTCTTTCTCACCCCAGATGGTGATGAGATCCCTCATCTCCCTCTCATTCCCAGTTGTGTGCATAGGTTTGACTGGTGGCAAAGGCTGGGGCAGGGTTGTCCATGCTCTGTGGCAGTGCATGTGGGGTCTCAATATCCCTGGGTGGGTGAAGATCTGGGGATGAAGGGGAGGTAGGAAGGCTAGAAGGGTGTATGGCTGGAAGAAGCAGAAGACATGAGAAGGTGTAGGTCCTTCTCCCTCTCACTTCAGCTGTGTGTGGCCCCTGCTCCAGAGTGATTGGGGCTCCACTGGTCAGGTAACCCCCACAACCTTGAACTGTCCAGGGGCTTACAGCAGCACCCCATGATTCTGACAATGCCCTTCACACCAGGGTGGAAATTTCCTCTGTCCCCTACCTGCTACACAGAAGGAGCTAGCCACAACTAGCCACAGCAGACGTACTTCTAAAGTTTCCAGGGACATCTGCCTGCTTGCCCCAGCTTGGATGCTCAGTGCCACCTAGGGTGGCCATCACAGAGGACAGTCTGGTTGTCCTCTGTCCTCTATTGATACAAAACTGGACACCTTTATGTCCTTTGGTTTTCTAGAGAAAAAGAGAGGACATAAAGACGTTGGGTTTCATACCAGTAGATGACAGAGCACCAGAAAACCGGAATGTCCTCTGTGATGGCCACACTAGTGCCACCCCCCCATCCAACTCCATTATACTGGAACCCTGTATCTGTGGACCAGAAAAGCCTTGCAGCATACCAGGTGCTCAAGGACTGGGTACTTGCTGGCAGTGCCCCAGCCACGGAGGCTGCAGGGCTGCCTCTGTGCAGGCCCAGTGCTGATGTTCCCTCACCAAGCAGAGGCAGACCGCCTGCAGCAGCTCCTGCTTGTGGGGTGGAGGGCCATGCTGGGGTCCTCATGGCAGCTTACCCAGCCCTGGCACTACCTCAGAGGGTATACAGATACCCAGTCTGGGCTCCTGTGGGGCTGTGCATACACACAGGGCCCTGAGACAGCCTGGGAGGGTATGCCAGGGCCAGTGCTAGAGCCAGGGCCAGTGCTAGGGCCAGGGCCAGAGACTGGCTCCTGCAGGGCCCTAGGGCTGCCTAGGAGGGTGTCTGGGTGCCAGGGCTATGCTCCTGTGGGGCTGTGCCTGTGCATGGGGCACTGTGACAGCGTGCCAGTGCTAGGACCAAGCTTCTATGGGGGTGTTCCCATGCTCAGGCCCTGGCGCTGCCTAAGAGGGTGTGTTGGTGCCAGATCCAGCCTTCTGCAGGGCTCTGCCTTTGACTGGGGCTCTCCCATGCTCTGAATCAGGTCTATGGGATGATTCATGACAGGCTGGGGGGCGCAAAGCGTAGGGATGCAGATGCTCTGGTGCAGGGCTGGTGCGGACACAGACTCCTTCACGTCCCCCAGCCTGGCTGCATCTCACAGCTGGCTGGAGGGAGGACACTGGGCTGGAGACAGAGGCTTCGTGGACTCTTGCCACTGACAGCCTGGGAGCAGGGCTATCCCAGCTCTGCATTATAGCAGAGGCGTTTTGGTTGAGGATAAAGCACCGCTCTTCAAGGGGAGGGGTGAAAGAGTTGCCACAAAGCCCCATGAAATGATGGGGGAATGCAACCTACCTTGCCTTGCAATGGGACGTGGCACAGATGTTCAATAAAGCACTCTAACCTAAAGCACACATCCATCCAGGGCTAACGTAGAGTGGGATCCACATTTTTAAGTGCTTTATGTGCTCTGTTCAGTTATGGCTGGGGGCAATTGCTGCATGTTTATCACATGGTAAGCGTAACGTCTGTACCTAGCCTTACATTTTGCTATTTCCATGAGCATCCCTGTCAGCAAAATTGTTTGCTAAAACATTCATAGAAACCAAGCAGGGAAAATGGAAACACCAAAAAAAGCTAATTCATTTTTAAAACGTGACCAAGGAATATTTTGTCTAACTCTGCTAGTAGTGGAATTGAGATGGGCCTTTTACAGATAAGGGAAAAGAGATTAAGAACCTTTCTGGCCTGCTCCCAGTTCAATTTGCATCAGTTATTATGACCACACAGCCTAGGAGACCTGAGAAAGTTTCCAAAGCCCTCCCTAACCTCCATGGTTTAAGTATGCTAGAAGCTGCACTAATGTACACGTAGATGTTAATTAACTGGAGGGGAAGGATGAAGTATTAGTGGAACAAGATAGAGAACAATGTGAACACGTTGTATGCTAGTTTCAGCTATTCTTACCAGTCACAAGGATGTAGTACTGTCCCAGCCAGAAACCAAACTTATATTTCCCAAATAAGAGACAAGAGTCCCAGCACTTGTATGTGAGGAAGAGACAAACAGTGCAAGAGTGAGAGAGGACTTAATGGCGGGGAGAGGCCATGTCATAAGCAAGTTTTCAGAGTAAGAGGGAGGGTCCCCAGGATGCACATAATATAAGAGGGGTTACATGATGGTCAGGCTTGCCTCCTTGCTGATAATCCTCCCTACAGAAATCCATGGACATTTTTATACAACTGCTGCTGGCTTTCCCCTTGACCCTAGTAATATTTAGACCAGACTGCAAATATGAGCTGAAGAGCCAACAAGCAGCAGCCCTGAAATCAGAACCCACTATGATGTCCCCTTAAAGAGTGTTCAAGAGCCCTTGAGGCATGACATGGCATCCCGCTGATGAAGAAAATTATTTAGCCCCTGACTTTTCTTCAAAATTCATGAATCAGCTGGGACCAAAAGTAGTTCAGCATCAGGAATTTATCTGGCCTAGAACCCATTTTCACTTCTTATTTTCTTTGTGACAGGTAGGGAATATGAATCTCCTCCATTTTTCCAGCTGGTTCTTAGGCCTCCCTCCTTATCCACGGTTCTGCAAACCCAGGAAGGATCCTCCACACAGCTGAGAAGGGGGAGGGTGTCATCGAACATGCAGTCAATTTCCCCGTGTCCATTTCTCTTGATGGGCTTTTGCCATTTCGCTGGAAAAAGTCACTCAGTTATTGGATCCATGTAATTATAGTAGTTTTACAGCTGTAATGCTGTCAAATGGCAAACTGAATTAAGTAATGGGGAAAAGGGCATTAATGCAAATACTGTAAAACCACTACTATCATGCAAGGCTGACCTTTGTACCTCTTTCTCGAGGACGCTTTAATATATTTCTTCCCTTCAAGCCACAGCTCATCTTTGAACTTATTAGACAGCATTAGTTTACGGCACATTGCGCACACTCTATCCGATAACGTTCAGTGCCATTTCTTGACGAGGATTAGTATTTACACATGACTTAGCAATTAGATTCAGTTGCAAACAGAACTGAAATGGAGAAGCAGCTCGGCTAGGACAGTAAATAGATAAACTTCACTGGCTTTGATATAGTCACCCTGCATCATTGTATGCTACCATGCAGGACAAAAGGGAAAGCTGGCAAATCAGCCTAAGTCCTGCGTATTGTTTAAAGATTTATGATAAAGTAATCCACGCTGCTTGCCTTGTAGTGAATGTCATTACGTGGAACGCTGTTCTCAAATAGGTAACATACAATTTAGAAAGATAATTGAATTATTCTAAATCCAATATAAGAGCTATCAACTATGACAAAATGCACGTCTCTGAAGTATAGTGAGAATATTCCTAGCTTTGTTTCCTAAAACGAAGTAAGTATCCTATTGCCACAGCAAAATTCACATCCAACATTGAATGCCAGGGCAGGATCTTTAACAAAAATAAAAACTCTTTGTCACACGTTAGTGCTCAGGTGTTTAGAAGATTGAACATGCCTTAGACTGTTGAATGGTTGAAGTAAAGACAACTAGCATATATATGTGCAGTTGATTTAAGCCTTTAGGTTTGTTTGGGTTTTTTTAAGTAGTTTACTAAGGGAAAAAAAATAATCTTAAAATGATGGAATGTAGGACACAAAGGGTTTTGTCTAGTACTGTGTCTATTGAAGAGGAAGTTAAAACACTATAAAAGCAATTGTCAGGATGATTAAATAGTAGTCTGTTCCCGCTGGGGACAGGAAGGAAATATAAGCAAATGAATTCGTATTCGTATTGCTGAAGCAATCTTAAAACAATACCATCCTCTTATTCTCTGTCACAAAAAGTACTTCTTGCCCTTTTTTTACTATAACCAGAACTGCAACTTGTACATTGTGTAATGCATAGCCACAATTCAGGAATTTTAGTTTATCACTATAAAAAGGGTATTTGATATGCCAGGCTCCTTCATAACTAAGCGCGGTCACGAGCAAGTGCAGTCTGTCTCATCCTGCCCAGTCAGCTTTACTAGAAAAGGCCTGTGCCTGTCAAATATGAGATGGAGATCCACTAGCCCACCAAGGGACAGGAAGAATTGTGTTCATGACTATGCAACAAAATTAGTAATTTTTCCCCTGACCTCTACCAGCCTACTCTACCTGTTTGAGCTGTCTGGGTTAAAGCTGTGAAATGTCATGAAGCTTCCTTTCCAGACAGCAATCCTAAGCTCACTTTGTAATAGAAACGTTTCTATTGCATTCAAAGGCTTTCAGAGCTGTCACAACAAACCAAAACAAGGCTAGTAAATCTAATCCTGCTTCTCTCCTAGAGCTTTACAGGAAAATTTCCTTCCCAATTAAAGATTCATAATTAGACTTCATCAAGATGGGATCAAGGATGTGTTGCAGTAACTTTTGCAAAGTTCTTCACAAATATACAGAATAGCAGCTATATTCAATAAGCGATAGCTATCTCTTGAATGTTGTTAAAAAGAATCCAAATTCTATCAAGTAAGTAGTCATTCAAAATGTTATGATTAGAGATTTCTATCTAGGGGCTCACCCCCAAAAACCTCATAAAAAAGAAACGTCAATGAAATGTCGTTTTCATTTGTTTGTGGCTTCCAAGAGCATATTGTTCTCTTTTCTCTGATGATCACGAGTTCCAACATGTGGATACTTGAAAAAGTGTATATATATCTTTCTTCACTGCCGTGCATTTTCTTAGTGCATCCTTCATATATTCAGGCCAAATTCCCTTTGGCTTTAATTGAAGTTTTGGCTTAGCTAGGTGCCCAGAATTGGCTCTGACATAGACACAAGCCTACACTCTGTTGAAGGACCATTAGCAGCTTCCCACTGATGTTAGCTTCCCGCATTCAGAAAGGACTGGAAGATTGGACCGTGTGTGTTTACACTTTGCTTTTCTTTAGTAGCTTGTTTCATGATTATGTACCAATAAAAGATTAAATACAGCTGATTCCTCTCATCTAAAGTGCTACTCTCTAAATGGCTGGTTTGGCATATTTTCCATTTTTTATAATGTGATGTTTCATAAAGACATGCTGTAGGGTTCAAATTAATTTGAATAGGATTGATCTGTTGGCAACAGCTGACTTGCAAGTACAGCAAATGCTTCTGCCATTCATCCTTTACTGTTAAAATATTTACCCAGGGAAATACTTATAACAAAATTTAATTCTGTGTAGATGCTCTGAACAGAGCATAAGAAGTTGGTAAAACCAGTATATAATTTTCAGCAGCATTCGACACATTGTATGGTAAAAGAAATAAAATACAAGAAATGGGAGATACTCAAGAAAACTAGCAGCTATCTTTGGTTCAGGAAGGGAGTTCCTAGAAAATGGGAGAAGGGATTTGACCAATAAGTTAAAATGCCTACTTCTTGTGTCCTCCAACTACTAAATCTTGTAAATTATTAAATCATGCTCCCTACTCAGACAAATGAATCAAGTCACGAGAAAATATATGGACATCACATATATTCGCATATATATACAACATATTTCACCCTGTACGGATTTAATGTAATGAATAATATTCTTAGATTGCAAATCATTATTTCTTTATATATTCTGTATTAATATCCAAAAGAGTGAATGCTTGCTTACCAACAGTATTTTAATTATATTATTCGTAATACTCTTTTCTTGCAATTCAAATTCAATTCTTCTCTGCTTCATTGAGATTGTTATTCAGATTTACTGCTTTTATAATTACCCAAATGTTACATATTCCATGTCAAAGTCACACATTATGAGAGTGTGTGATCTGGAAGAAGTAACTTTGAAATATGTTTTGGTTATATACCCTATAATCAGTGGTGCTCAATCTATCCAGCCCCACGGGCTAGACGAGTGGTATGGGGTCAATCCGTGGGCCTGATCTGGCACAACCCATGGGGTTGCTCCATGGGTGTGATCTGAAATACCAGCATGATCCTGCATGCCGGATCTAACCCAGATCTGACCCTGGGTGCTGTATCTGCACGCCGGATGTGGCTGCAGCACAACCCCACACACTGGCACATAGGACCATGTCATCTGGACCATAGGCCTCCACATAGGTCTGGACATTTGGTGGTGAAGGAGCAGTGGCAACATTAATTGTTATGGCTCTGGGAACAATTGACTCTGCTACCACTTCCCTGCTGCCAGATTCCTGAACTGATGAGGACACCGTGGGCTGGATAACATAGCTCCACAGGCCAGATCTTTCCCATAGGCTTGAGGTTGAGAACCACAGTCCTATATCCATTCTGCATTTGAGCTGACAAGCAAGAATAAAATGCAAAAATTGCCTTAGAAGAAAACTTCAGTTTTCTAGCTAACGTTTCAATAATCTGTAGGATTTTTTAGGACTTCATTCCCCTCAGAGTCTCAAAGACCCATAATCATGCTTGCTGCACAACTTCCTTTTTTTCTGACACATAGGAACCAAGTTAGGAAGACCTGAAAAAATCATTAAAATGTTGATGAAATCTAAATATTTGTGTTGTTTTGAAAATGTTCATAGAAAATAAAATACACTTCAGCTTTTGTTTTCATTAATACAAGTATACATGAAGAATAAATGCTTGAAATCAAGAATAAACCCTGTATGAAACTGATACAAATGAAACAACTTACAAGACATTTTCCCTACGTAATATGAAAAAAGAGAAACAGGAATTTTACTCTTCAAAGCTGACTTCTTAGTGTGGGATCCAGATGTCCTATTAAGGAACCCAGCTGTGAATGGGATCTTCAGTTCTACATTCATGTTTGAGCACAACCACACTATTACCCCCCCAACTCAACCAGAGAAGGATTTCCTTCCATACTAGATCCATTATATCAAACTTTCTGTTATAGCATAGATACAATAAGGTGAATTAAATAGTAAAACTCAGCAGTGTATTAGGAACGTATGTAGAAACTGGCAGCCTGAAGCAGTTTTTAAAAAAAAAAACTCTACTCATCACTTAAAAACAAACACTGTTAGTGGGAGTTTAAAGCAGATCTATGAATGCTCCTGAAAACAGGTGAGTAACAGAAGAGATTGGGTTTATCTGGCGAGGGGAGGGGATATTATAACCTTTACTTTTAACGCACAGAAAAAAAATGTGATTTAATGAAAAACTCCACTTACCCTGGATATAGAACAAAATTATTGTAATCCCTGACATATGAGTTTATGGAGGGAAGAACAACTTTCAAGTGAAGGAAACCCTACACTTGTAAGTACCCTAAGTACATTAGGGATGAGCATCAAGATCTAGAGGAGCAACTCTTCAGGAAGGCATCTCAAGGGAGGATGAGGACCAATGGGCACAAGCTAGTAAAGGGAAAATTAGGCTGGACATAAGAAAAAACTTATTTTCTGTAAGGGTTATCAGAATCTAGAACACACTCCCAGCAGAGGCAGTGCAGCTGCCATCCCTGGAAGTGTTTTAGATGAGGCTGGATAAGTACCTTGTTGGGGTCATTTGAGCTCAATAACTTCCTGCCCATGTCAGGATACTGGACTTACTGATCCTGCAGGTCTTCCAGTCCTTCGATTCTATGATTCTATGAAATAACTAAACAGACTGATATACAGCTACAACATTTTTGAAGATCAGCATTGGGGAAACTATGGATTGACTGAATTTTCTCCTGGAACAGACAGCTACATGAATAAGTGCATCAACCCTTAGAAAGAATCTCTTGCCATTCGGAAAAAGAAACATCACTCTCCGGTTTGGTTGGGAAAGTCCTGGATTTTGGAGACCAGTCCCAGCTGGCCAGTAAAAATTAAAATGAGTGTCCCCAGTATGGGGCATGGAAGCAGAGCACCATGGCCTATGAAACAGGAAGTCCAAGAAAACCACAAAATTGGCCTAAAATCAGTTAGCTTGATTAGTGTAATGACCATGAAAAAGGGGAGATAATTGTTAACACCTATGAAGTAATTAACAATGGGTCATAATTAGGTCATGGACTCCATTAGCAGCCTCAATAGTAATACCAGAGCTGCACCATGTTGTCCTGCCCCCACCTCTGCCTGCAGTAGCACCACTGACCTGGGAGAGAGGGGACAGGCAACATCTTGGATTTCACATTATCCCTTATGGTCACACAATCCATATAATATATTATAAAAGTTGCCTGTTTAGCACATTTCTCTTTCAGTGACTAAAGTTCATGAGCCTATTATTTCAATTTTTTTTTCCTGGCAATTCTCTCCTCAAGTAGTGAAAAGTATTTGTCAGCTTAGAGTTAGGTTAGGCTGTTCTGTTTGTTAGAGTGGTCATCCTTTTTTTGGGCAGTGAATAATTACTAGTATAGAGGAGAAAAACCCAGGAAGCCAGATCAGAGAATTTTAGATTTTTTAACAGAGACAACCAGGATTCCTGAATATGACCAATACAACATTCAGATCTAATAATAGTACCTGCCTTTCCTCTTTCTTTTAGTTAAGCGGGAGACATCATCATAGAGTATTTTGTGGAAGCTGGGAAAAGCTTTCATTTAATTTCATGGAAAACATGAAGTTTGCCTACCTATTGAAGTCTTTGTATCTTGGGATATTTTCTCAGTGGGGATGAGAGGGAGCATAGACAATTCCGTAGTAATGTAAGATTTGGAATCTGATGACTATATGGAAGTTGAGAGTAACATTATTGTAATAAATATGAATGGGGTAGAATTAACATTTACATGGGTAATATATCAACTGTATTGGTTGGTTTCTGAGATAAATATTATTTCAAAGGAATAAAAGTGCTATGTTCTTTCCTATACTAAATGAATAAAAAATGTGTGTTATGCTAATTTATTTGTGATGCCCAATTTGCATTAAGAAAGCACTGAAGGTTTATAGGACCTTTCCAGTATCTGCAAGTGGTAATATGCAGAAGTGATTGGGTGAGAGAAGAACAATACTTTGCCGAATTTCAGGAAGAGTGATTACATATGGAAGCACACAGGGGAAGTGACAGCTGAATTTGATTGTTTTGCTACAGAGAAGGATGGTTAAATTACAGAGTAAGGCACAGCCTAGAAGAATTCCAATGCATCAAAAACTCGGAAGTGAGAAAGTTTACAACTGTCACCCCTCATGCAATGGGGGTATGTGACATTGTCAATCTGTAGTGATTCCTAAAGTCAAGCAAAGCAGTAGCACTTATTGCCTGTATAACAGGGGTGGGCAATGCGGCTGTGTGAAGCTTCGGGTGGTGTTTTGATTCAGAGGAGATTTGGCCTGATTTGGCCTGATTCAAATCTCCAAATCAGAATTGAATCAGGGGACCAATTTAAAGGTCCGAATCAATTCAAAACTCTCCAAATCTTTGGCAAAGATTTGGAGAGTTTTGATGATTCGGGCAGTCCCTGGTAAGTACTAGGGGCAGGGGAGCTGGGAGAGGGGGGAGGGGACCATGGGGGGGACCAGCTGCCCCGACCCCCTCCCTTCGCCAGGCCCCCTGACCCCCGCCTGCTCCCCCAGCTCCTGGTGCTTTATAAAAAGTCCTCGGTGCTCACCAGGTGTTGCCGGGCAGGGGGTGATCCCCACTGCCCTCGACTGCCCCATGCTGCATGGGGGACTCTGCATGAACAGCTTCAACCCCACCCCTCACTTTCCCAGCTGCTGCCGAATCTCTGAATCAGATTCAACTGAATCAAATCAGGACAGTGATTCAAATCACCAAATCAAATCACTGTCCCTTGAATCGGCCAAATCCGAATCTGAAGCAAATACTAGCTGTTCTGCACAGGCCTAGTGGGCAATTATTTTTGGCAGAGGGCCACTTAAATTTTGGTGAGCTGTCAAGGGCTGCATGGGTAGCTCCACGCCTTGACAGTTGCCCTGCCCCCTGGTCACCATTTTGGAACTGGAAATCCTGCCCCCTAACCTTTGCCACTAGAAGTCACTCCCCTTAAATAATAGAAATATTCCCTTTGGGAGTGGAGGTTGTCATCTAAGAACCAGAAAACCCAAATCATACACTAGAAGTCAACCAGCTGCTAGAACATATTTCAATTTTATGACAAAATTTTTTTATCATGATTTGTGGTTGTGTAGTGTATATAGAGGGGATTGCATTATAATTCACCAATACAGTCTCACTGTTTTACACTGTGGGGGGGGCGGGGTGTATGGTGGGGGCATGTAGCACAGGTGTGGCTGTGTGTGGGGGCATAGGGTATGTTGAGATGTGTATATGTAGAGTGGTTGTAGGGAAAGAGTGTGGGTGTGTGAGGTTTGTGGGGTTTATGGATCCCCCACACACTGCCCCCATGGCAGCCCCTGGAGCTGGCAGCAGCAGGTGGGGGGGGAGGGCTCAGGGCACTTATGCCTGGCACAGGTGCTGATGCCTAGGAGAGCAGCTTTGGCAGTGCTGCACATGGGGGGCAAGGTGAACCTACCTGGTTGCTTCTATTGCAGGGACTCCATGTGAACTTGCAGCTCCTGCTCTCACATGGGGCACCCCGCTGGAACCCATGGGGAACTAGGGGGTGGGCTCCCTCCACTGCTGGTCCATGGACCCAAATGGTGGGATGGGAAGGCAACGGCTCTGGTGTGGGGTTTCCCCAGTGCATCACCCAGGATAGAGGTGGCAGGAGCAGCCATCCAAGAATTGGGGGCCAGCCAGCTCCTGGTGCATTATACATCCTGGCGTCGCAGTCAGGAACTGTGTGGCACTGCATGGCATGAAGCCAGTTAGACACCCCCCTGGCAGTGCTTCCTCCCTTCCCAGTTGCAACACCAGGATGCAGAATGCAGCAGGATGCCCAGCCCCCAGTTCCCAGCTGGCTGCTGCCACTGGCCCTGACCCCGGGGCGCTACTCCCAACAGTTGCCACTTGGCCCTCCTGGGGCTGCCGCCACTGCCTTTCTCCTGCAGCTTCCTTCTCTGCCTGCCACCACTGCTTTCCACCATCAGCTCTGGAACCACGTGGCGGCCAGATGGGCCGGGCTGGCTCCTGCTGCACCAGCAGTCCTCCTCCCACCTGCTCTTACCCAAGTTCTTCTCTCAGGTGTTGGGGAGGTGGGAATAGCTGCAGGGTCCTGGGGAGGACCCTCCACTGTGGAACAGCCTTTAAGCTGGGAGGGGTGGTGGTGGAAGCATAGCCACCAGGGCTTGCTGCTGCCACTGGGTCCTGCCACTGGCTTCTACTGGGTCCTACTGGAGCTGGCTCCTGTCATTTTTGACAGGCAGCCAAGGGCAGATAACTATGAATTTTTTCAAAATTTTACACGCCCCATGGGCCAGATAGAATGTCCTGGGAGGGAGGCCCTGGGCTGTATTTTGCCTGCCCCTGCTCTATGGAGAACCTAACATAGCCCTTTTTCAGAAAAGGAGACTGCTATGACATGAAGAAGGAGGATAAAATGGAGAGGCAGGGAAA
This sequence comes from Crocodylus porosus, assembly GCF_001723895.1. Taxonomy (NCBI): domain Eukaryota; kingdom Metazoa; phylum Chordata; order Crocodylia; family Crocodylidae; genus Crocodylus; species Crocodylus porosus. The sequence goes on along the minus strand of NW_017728915.1, from coordinate 29,925,847 downwards.
AGTCCTGTGTTGCAAACATACATGCCTCAACCTGCAATCCTGAAACATCTCACAAGATACACAGGGTTGGATTGAGTCAGTGTGTTTACAGAATTGATCTACAGCATGCAACCTCCTTGTAGAGGAAACAGTACCTAAGAATAAGGAACTGATGCCTTTCTCTTACCGTCCACCCTGAATGTGATGTTAAGGGCCTCCACAGTGCCTGACATACCACATTAAAGCCAAGATCCTGACTACTTGTGATGAGTCTAGATTCCTTTACGACTTTCCAGGCCAAATTCCACTTCTGCTACAGCCACTATCATCTCTCTCTACAAAAAACTTCCCTTGCACTTTCAATTCTTTCTCCAAAGCTTTTCTAGTGTGTTTGCTTTTAACCAGCTGTTGCATTTCACTACAGAAAGGCATCTATTGATCCTGACATTTGGGAGAATGAGACATAAGCCACAAGACTGATTTTAAAGGGGAAGCCAGAACATTATTTACCTTTCTGATAACTATCCTCAAAGGCAGGCATTGTTTTGGGTCCAGGTTGATGTTAAAATTGTTTTCATGCCAAACAAGCAGTATTCAAGGTTAATGCTCTTGGATTTAACCCTTAATCTCATCAGATTCCAAGTTTCAGCTTACCTTGAAATTGTCTCTCTTCCTCTTAAAGAGTCCATATGAAGGGTACTCTAATTTGAGAAGATGTAGAAATCTGCAAAATAAATTCACTAAATGCTCCCAAATTGCACTTTCCCAGCTATGTAGCTACTGTATTTGGCACTGTATTTGGCACACATGCAGTGTCACATCTTGTGCATATGCAAGTAGTTCCATATGCAATGTGGATGCAAAAACAGCTACACGGTTACTGAGTATGCACATCAGGCTATGCTCTGACCAGGCAGGTATATAGCATTACATATGTATACTTTGGTAAGCAGAAGTCCTAAAAATTCAGATGGAAAAAAAACCCGTGACCGGGGTGGGGAAGCTGAAGGGGCAGGAGAAGGGGAGGGAGGGGTGAAGGACAACGACTGTCCCATGTTTTAACTTAATAGCCAGGCAAATACCCATAACTAGCAGGGAGGATGGGAAGAGAGGAGAGGAATAACCCTCTCATGTTTTACCTCACTAAGTGGTTAGGACACTTATCCAGGAAGATGAGTCAGGTTCTAGGCTTCCCTTGCCAGACAGGGTTCTTGAACCTACATCTCCTGCTTCTCAGCATGGTATTCTAACTACCAGAAAAATTAAAGCATCATCCAGTTCCCCCTCCAGCCCTCCTCTTGAAACTGAGTCACTGAACCTTGCATTTCATAGTCATTGGATAAAATGGATAGAGAGTAGTGGAGAAGTTTCCCACTAGGAGCAAGGATCTAGACTAGAACCCAGAGGCTGATCTTATCTAGAGGAATTATCCTCCCAATGATCCCACACCCTCTGGCTTGTCCTGTTCCTCCTGGCCTCATTCTTGAGCATCTCAGATGGACTATGTAAAAGTTATGACAACAGCAGAAAGCTGCTTATAAACTGATAGCTATTTATTTATGGTTGTACTCCATAGTAAACTAAAATTGGGCATCTGGGCTGCTGAATGATAAGTGGGGAATAAAAGCTGTCAGTCTTGGCCTGAATGAAAAATGTCTTTCTGAACAACAAACACCTGAGCAGTCAGACTCGCAACAATTTGAGAATGCAGTTCAAAGCATCCTGCCATTATAGGGCAGGAAAGTTGAGGAAATAACCTCAGAATAACGGCTGTGGGGGAGGGGGCAAGGGGATGGTAAAGGTCTAGGGGTTGGAGGGGCTGGGGCCAGGCAGGGATCGGGAGGGAGCAGAGTGAAGCCAGGCCCAGGATTGGAATCAGGGCCAGAGCCTGCTGTGCCCATGCAACTGCCCCTTTTCCTGAGCCTGGGGTCATTGCCCAGTGCCAGTGACCCCTGTGCCAATGAATCCATGGGCCCCACACCACCTGGGGGGGCCCAGAGCCAGGGGGCCAAAGCAGGGCCAGCCTTGGCTGTACAACTGGGCCAGATAGGATGGAGACCCTGGGACCCCCATGCCCACACCACCAGGCCCTGCACAGCCATGGCAGGGTGGGGGATGAAACCGCGGCTCATCCAGGGGATGCAGGGAGGGGTGACAGCTCCCACCACTGCAAGTGTTCTGGGAGGCACGGGGCAGGTTGGGCTGCCACTGCAGGCTGAGACTGGGGCAGTGCCAGGCTGTTCCTGGTGGGGGTAGGGACCATGCTTGGGGCAGGCAGTGATGGTGCTGGGATTGGCCTGCCATGCTGGCTGGACCACCCAGTGGCAGGATGCACATGGCGCCATGCCGCACTGTGCTGCTTTCAAAGCAGTGGCAGTGAGGTGCAGAGGCAGGGAGCTCAGCCCAGCCTGCAGCTGCAGCCTGCCCTTGCCCTGTGCATAGATCGGGAGGCCACATGCCCCCTCTTTGGCTCCCCCACAGTGCACCTTTGGACAAGCTGCCTGGCTCCAGGTGTCCCACAACCCAGCCAGGCCGGGTCATGGTACAATCCCTACAATGCAGGAGGGAGTGGGGCAGGGGTCAATGATTCACCCCTGCCCCACTCCCTCCTGCACTATGGAGGTCTCAATACATGCTCCCCACCAAAGCCTAGGCAGTCATAAAGAAAGTAGAGTGAAAGAAACTTACCTGCTTGCTGGGCTGGTTGCATTCCTGGCTATGCAGGATATCTGAGTGCATGCTCCTCTCTCCCTGTAGCCAGGCTGCCCTGGGGTTTGGGGGTGCTGAGCCCTGGTAGCCCCTTCTCCCTTCCACTGCCTTTGCTTCTCTCATTACTTTGTGATGGCAGCAGAGACAGAGGATTCTCTACTCTTCTTTTTCTGTCATCCCCACTTTGGCATGGTCTCCATGTGTGTTTTAAATGAGGGGCAGAACAGAACTTCTCCTAATAGACAAGCCTGCCTCTTTCATCCCCACCTCTTCTTCATAACCTCTATCACTTGCTAGTCTAATCAAACATCCCTCCACACAAGAATCGGACAAAGCGTTATTATTATTTATCTTCTAGTAAAACTTACAGGCTTTCACCAAGTCAGACCCAAATTGTCAGGTGTTGTTTAACACATAGTGAAGGACAGTGCCTACCCCAAAGAGCACCCTTCGCATAATTTCTCATTAGCTTTTAAATACCTTGTTACAATTAGTATATCAGCCCAGAACCATTGGGATGAGAAAGTCAGGATGGTAAAAATAAAACATTTATCCATTAAAAAGGAGAAAACTAAAAGTGTGATGTCCAATGTTAAAAACAGTGGTGAGACAAAATCTCTTAGGACTATTTTTAAGTGAAATATTTAACTAATGTAGCTTATGACAGCCCTGCTAATTACAGCTTTCCGTGTGCAGACATTGTTTTAGACTACAGATTGTTACTGTGTTCCCTACCGTTGAAATACAAATAGAAAACTTTCTTTTACAGGAAGGCAGGTTTTCTGCAGCAGAACCTCACTACTGCAGTGTCAGTTATTTATATTTGCATGACAAACAGCTTATTGGCGTTTTGCCTCAAGCGTTGGTGTTGGAACATTTGGTCCAAACACTGAGTCTGCCAGCTAAGAATTGCACTGAATCTGTCAGGAAGTGTTAGATAAATGTGTCACCTCTGACAGCCTGCATGTGTACAATTTGAACTACAGTAAGTGCAAGTTATTGACCAAGTGCAGTCAGTACCAGGGTGGCCTACACTTCCCACAGAGCCAATAGAACTGGTTATATAGAAAGTTTCTCTCCGTGCATCTAAGGGTGTTGGATTGCTGTTGACTGTTGTAGTATCTACACACATTTTGGATGCTGGTCCTTTTTTTTAACAGAGACATAAACATTACAACATAAACATTTGGCTCCTCAGCAGCCAAAGAAAACACAAGCAAAATACATAATACAAATACAAGTACATAAGGCCCAATATTCAAAGTGGGACTCCTATGGTAAAGGACAGATTATTACATCCTGGGCATGCGTACACATTCATTAATGTGCAGTAATTACTGTGCATTTAATTTAGTACTTGTTTAGTGAAGTTACTGCGCAGCAGCACTGGAGCACAGTTTTTAGTGATGCAAACTGCACAGTAGCCTAATAATACTGCACAACCCATTCACAAGTGTCAAGGCGGCAAGAGAGCAGCTGGGTATGCTGGTGGGGGGAGAAGAGCTGGGTGTGCTGGTGGCGGGGATGGTGAATGGGGCACTTTGAGCTTCCCCAAACACCTCTGGGCTTCCAGCGCCCTGTGCACTGTTGCACTTTGTTAGGTAGGAAACTAAAACAACTCAGGTGGGTTTTACCTTCCTACATTACAAAGTCATTTAAAGCTGAATGCACTGCCAAATGTGTAAAAAGCAATGCCATTAAAGCCGAATACACTGCTGAGAGTGTAAATAGCACCACCATTAAAGCCGTGCAAAAGGGCAATTAAGCCACTTTAAAGACCAATTTTGTTGCGTGTACAAAGGCCCTCAGCATCCGATTCTACCGCCCTTACAAGTCACAGTGCTTTACTAAAGAAACTAATACTACTCTACTGGCCGATTACAGCAGGGGTTACAACATCTTGTCATGCAGATGTACTCTAAATAAAGTAATAGAAGAGAAATATCACCAACCACTGTTACCTATGTCAAACTGGTTGTCTCCACCATACTAATTTAACCTGCACCGGGGGTGTGACTTTGTAACAGAATCTGGCCAAACAGTACAAGCTGCATTGATTCTTTCCCATCTCGTTAAGGGTCTGACACTGCTTCCATTTAAATCAAAAGGAGACTTTCCACTATAAAGGAAAAAAGAATCAAGGTCAAAGGTGCTAAGCTTACAGAGATTTTTACAGTGACATACTCTTCCGTCAGGGATTTGGTTGAATTTAGGAAAACTAGTTTTGGTGCTGCCTCAGGAGTGAGACAATATTAAATGCAATCATTTTACAATGCAGTAACTGAAAACAATATGAACTGAGCCTACATCGTTAATTGTGGAATGTTATAATACTGGGATAGTGGATCTTAGGAAACAGAACTGTTTGTGTTTGGAGCAATGATAAAGAGTTTACCGACGATTCAGATAAATAAAACCTGCATTTAATAAGAATTACCAACTAAACAAATAGGAGGAAAGAAAGTTGTCTGAGCTCCTACAGGACTTCACACCCCAAATCCAGACAGCATGATACTTAACAGCAATACCACATTTGGACAACAGACAGACTTTCCATGGCTAATTTACACTCTGAAATTCTAAAGCTCTTTCAAACGGCATTTGAAGCTTCCCTTTTTAAAAAACTAATCCTTTTATATATGGTAAGCTCCACAGGAATGAATGGTGGTAAGAAATAAGATGGTGATAGACTCCCATTCTTTAGGTCTTTGTGGTGAATTGTGCATGCATATACAGATTATGAAAGTTAAAACACTGCTCTTTTTCTTTCGGACAAACTGCATTCTGCTTCCCTACCCTCACTTTAAGCTTGGAGGTCTCTATAATTCCCCTTTTTTTATCACTTGGTATTTACTAAGATACAAAATTAGTTTTAAATTAAACATGCAACATATTGTTTCATTAATTATCACTTAGCCATAAAAAATATTTTCCATCCTTAGCTTTTTGAAGACTGTTGAAGAGTCACCGAAGTTCATTACTTTAATTGATACACATCTCACTCCTGACCCTGTACAGACATGCACATATTTTAAGTTTAAACTTGTGAGTAGTTTTACTGAACTAAATGAGATGATGTAGGTGCTTAAAGTTGGATGCAGGTTTAAGCCTTTGCAGAATCAAAGCTTTCATCATGACAGTCTCTCAATATACTAAACAATATGAAGGCTTGATGAATTTGATATATTTTTACCCTATCATACTGAAGGCTTTATTTGATTTTTTACATACTGAAAGCTGAGAAAGGAACCTCAGGATTTGGTCCATATATTTTAATTATTTCCTTTTCCACCCAGCTTCAGAATACTCCATTGCAAATAGTGTGAATTATTTATCTAATGTACAGCTGGGTAACCGGCACAAGGATATACTATTGAAGTAATGCGCATGGCAGGGGCCACTTGTCTTTATTTGTATGGCTCTGTTGATAATAGATAAATTGTTATTATTCCTCTTACCACCAATAAAACTGATTGTATTTCATCACATTTGTGGGTTCATACATTGTTGGGAAAATTCACCATGCTCCATCTTCTTGTAGTAAAATTACACTTTGCCTCTCTAACTAACAAGCATTTCCATTAAATATAGCATTCGCAGCAAGACATTTGCTCAATAGTGAATACCTTGATTGATAAAAGATTAAACTGCTGTGGAGTCACTGGTTATTTATGGTTCTTAACACCTGCGAGGTGTTAAATTTACCTTTTCACATCTCTACTCTGCAAGTTATTTGCTCCCAATTCATTAACAACTTGTATTTTACAGTAGCAATGCCATATGAACATCTCAAGGAATAAAATGGATGTTCTTAAATATGAGAGAATTTTCTAATTTTTATTGAAGAATTTATTCCACAAACAGCATTTTGCACTATTTTTGGAATCAATTATTCCACAAACAACAGGAAAGTTCATCCAGTAAATTTACTGTTTCCCCCCGCCCTGGCTTCTGAACAAATTAAAACAAACTAGAGGTGCTCTCTATTGTTTAATTTATTTCAGACATTCATTGGCAATCTCTCAGTGGTAATGGTAAGCAGTGATGGACATACTCTATAAATGGTTTGGGAATGTGAAGAAATTATTCTCTCAGGCATTATCCTTAAAACCCAAAAGGGGCCCAATTGTATCAATGCAATCTTATGCAGCACATAATTAAACAGAAAATATCTAATTAGTCCCTGCATATTCTTTTATATTAAAGAAAGCCATTATACTCTTGCAGTGGTACACACACTGAAGAACCATCAAGGTTTTCACAGCATACGATGTATTTGTTCAGACAAGGGACGTTAAAATGTTTTAATAAGGTGCTGTGCAATAATAACTTCAGTGTGTCCCAAATCACAGAATTAATTTACAGCCTTTTTAGAAAATGAAATGGATTTAATAAAGTCTGATCATAAATTAACACTAACAATTGATGTAAATTGGACTGTTAGTGAGATTTACTTAAGTCATGTTACTGTTTATGGGTTTGTAAACCGGGCTTTTAATGTATTACAGGCTGAAGGGCAATCTGCTTAATATGGGAAATGGATTCAAAGGCAGGGAGGTGACCTGTTTGCAGAATTATCTTAAATCCCAGGACAATTAATGTAGAAGCACTTACTTATAATCTTGACAGAAATAGTGGAATGAGGCACTGTAACTTTCTATTGTGCTTTGTTCAGAGCTTTTCATTAAAAATGCACTGAAAAAGGTAAATGAAAAAGAGGTTTATCAGCTCTGCATAACCACTGGGCTCCATGGCATCAGGGAGTCAACCCACCCCATAACTTGGCAAAGATAACTGCAATATTTAAGCAACTCCCAAGAGTCATGTTTGTCAGAAGAGTTGACATAGGACTTTTTATAAGGTACACATGCATTTTGCTCTGAGTCTGTTCATGCTCCTGGAGACATCTAGCTCAGACTGAGAATACTCAAAGGCCTGACACAGGCATTAGCACTCTCAGTCTCATCTAACATTATAGAATTTTTTGTGCATAGGCCCTTCGATATTAGTAGCTTGACAGCAACTTTTGCAACAGGAAGATCCATTTTCACCCAATGCTGATCCAGTCTCTAAGCACTCACCCCATGAATGCAGTTAGCTCCCCTGATTTCTGGAGCTCTAAGTAGCACAGCTACATTTTTAGAAGTTATCACTTATTCATACATACCCCAAATTTGGGAGCCTAACTTGACACACTGATTTTTGTGTGCCTTTTTTGGTGTATTTCTGAGATGCAACTGGCACTTAAAAAGGGGAATATGGCTGCAGCTAGCATCTGTAGATCTAGTATATAGTTCTCATAGTGCCCACTGTGTTCTTTACTCTGTTTTTTATGTTCAGTGCCAGTTAGAAGAATTTATATAGATCCCATTTTATATAGATTGATCATTCTCAAAACCCCAGAACATGCTTACACTTCGAAAAATATTAGACCTGGAGCTGATCTTTAAAAGCTTGTAAATATAAACATACACACTCCAAAACTTCTGTTAGGTTTGAATTACTCTTCTTCTATGCAAAACCTTGGAAATCTCTCTGTCTTTCCATTCACACGTGTTCCATAAACATATAGTTTCATAGTTGGGAGGGTCGGAAGGGACCTGAGCAGATCATCAAG
>NW_017728915.1:29862849-29917022 GCF_001723895.1 Crocodylus porosus | reverse complement strand
ATGAGAAAGGAGTTCCCCAGCCTGTAGGTATGGTGCTGGTTCTTCCTCCCCAGGTGCAGCACCTTGCACTTGTCAGTGTTGAAAACCATCCTGTTCTCATCCGCCCACCTGTAACCTGCCCAGATCTAGCTGGATCCTGTCCCTCCATTCTAGCATGTCCACCTCTTCCCACATCTTAGTGTCATCCCTGAATTTGAACAAATTGCTTTTCACCCTCCCATCCAAGTCGCTGATGAAGATGTTAAATAGTGCGGGCCCAAGGACTGAGGCCTGGGGAATATGCAGCTTCTAATGTAACTATTAGATAAATGCATTGCATTGCCAAATATTAAGCATATCTATACGCTATGACACTAAATACAGAGGAAGCACTAAATACAGAGGAAGATGCAACATATATGATATATACATGTTGGTGACTGTATATATGGAAACATGCGTCAGGTATCCAGGTTGTAGCTGAATTGGTCTAGAGGCAAAAAGGAATAAGGACTTGTGGTAGAGGCAATATCTTTTATTAAAGACCAAATAGATTTTTACAAAAATGTCCTTTAATTGCCATATTCCTTTGTACTTGGTGCATAACGTATATGTATGTATGTGTATGAATATATCTGGAGGGGCAGGTAGGAAGAAAAACAGAGTGGTTCACTTAGACTTTGTGCACACATCCTTACACACACACACACACACACACACACAATCATGTGCCTCTCTGAAGAAACTACCTTAATCACTGGACTATTGGGGTCATGCTTACTTTTTCTCCCCCTGCAAAAAGAAACAGCTGCAGCAGGAGAGGTAGACTATCCCTACTTCAGAACAGCCTATAGCTCTGTGGCTATGGCAGTCTCCTAGGTGGTAGGACACATGTTTGATCTTCCTGAATGCTCTTAAACCTCATCTGTTCCATAAGAGGGGACATCAGTAATACCTCCCCCTCCCTCAGGGTCAGTGTGTTAGAAGAAAGGGGGTGACTCTTGCTGTGCTTTATTTTTTTTAAAGGAGCGTCTTAGTTATCTACCTCTTAGGCTAGGTACAGACAACAAAAAGCCTGGAATCAATCTATGCTACACCGTTTTCTGTAAGCAGTGCTGTTTAGATCGGTAGCAAACAGAACACACTGGTGTAAATTTGCTCTTTAGTGGGTGTGCAAATATTAGACCGGGCTCCACCATTTTTAAATCAGTCTTTGTGTGTTGAACTTCTGTTCTTTTACAGGTAAAGACTTGTGTCTGAACACTTATCCTGGTAAAAATATAATGTCTGTCCTTGGGCGTAGTCATCTACTTGGGCGGTAAATCTCAAGAGATGTAAATGCTTCCCGTTAGCCCAGTATAAGATGCTGAAACCCAGGAAGAGTGAGATTTAATAAACACTTTAGTCTTCAGCATTTCCAATTGGCTCCTACTCAGCTTGCTGGTTCTTGAAAGTCCCCTTGTAAGGTTCCTGATTCTTCTCACGAACTGTGTAAGGAGCCAAGGCATCTCATTCAAAAGACTGCATTATCTTTTGGGAGGCAGGTACCAGAATTTAGGCTATGTAATGGTCAGCTGCAGAACATTTATGCCCCTTTGTGAACCTAGTCTCAGATCACATACTCAAGATCACACAGGAAATATGATTGAAAAGAAAAGTAAATCATCTAGCCAAAAACCTATCACACAGATGAGAACAATTGATCCTAGACTCCCAGCTTATACAAGAAAAGGTCATTTTTGTCTGCATTGGGCTGCCTCTAAACTTAACAAACTTAAATATACTGACAGTAGATACATGTAGCTGATAAGATGCATTGTAGGTGACACTTAGTCACATATTTTGGTCATGCTGTATTATCAAATATTTTTTTAAAGGAATTGTAACACAGCACTGATAGCCTTGGCAAATATACACATTGTTGGGTATATCCCCAAGAAATTCAAACTGCCCTCAAATAGCAGACCGTATTAGTAACACAGGATTATATTGTTGCTCTGGAAAAGTAGGACATCTCCAGAGGTCAAAAACTGGTACAATGAGATGACGCAGCTGGCTTCTATGGACAGAGTCAAGTTTACCAGATGTAACTATTTCAAAAATTTTGGCGTAGTTTGCAAGGAATACTTGGAATACCATGGTAACAATGGGCATTTATATACATGCTCTGGGAGTGTGGGGGACTCCGAGAGCCACTCTAATTCAAGCGGCCCAGGAGTGGCTCATGTATCAGTGCCTCCACACTTCAAAATGACAGTAGGGACACTTTAGATAAAGCTCATTGTATCATCTTTAGATAAAGTGCCCCTGTTTCCATTTTTAAGCACGGAGATGCTGATTCACAAGATGCTGGAGGTTGCTGCAGTGGGTGATTGCCACATTCCAGCAGACTCGATAAATCGAGTCTGTTCCAATGTGCTGTAAGTAGAGTGCATCAGAGTAACCTCACTGCTTATGCATAGGCACGAGAAGTTGTTGCTCACTGCCGATGCCTCTTTGCTTCTTTCCCTTCCGCTACCCTCCTGCTTTTTCTCTTCCCTTTTCCTTTTATCGATTTTTGCTTGCAATATAGGCAGTTTTACACAAACAGTTCATAGATATGTTTTTGTATTGTATTTAAAAGAAAGATAACTAAAAAATAAAAAATAATTAAAAAAACCCTTGAATCTTGACCTCCTAAACCATGGACTACCGCTTGATGACACCATATATTATAATATATAATATACTTTGAAAATCATTTATAAATCGTTTCATTTTTCAATTCTACAACTTAGTAAAAAACAAATGCTGTAGCAGATCTGTTAATTACAAAATCTACCATTTTTATTTTTCTACTAAATTGCTTAGATATTAATTTTATTAATATCTATCTAATTAAAACACAAGGGGTACTGCTGTTTCAAAAATAAATTTATAATCAATTCATCATTTATCAGTAATACTGACTATTCTGGTGATGTATACACCTGCTTTTATGTATGAAACCAGATAAAATATCTGAATGATGTAAAATTACCAAACCTGTTTTCTGTGGGCACCTTATTGCATAGTTTTCATAGACATAAGGGCTGGAAGGGACCTCAGATAATCGAGTCCAGCCCCCTTCCTGAGGGGCAGGAAGTCAGCTGGGGTCATAGGATCCCAGCAAGATAAGCACCCAAATGTCTCTCAAAGGTGTTCAGTGTAGGTGCATGAACCACCTCTGATGGCAGGCTATTCCAGACCTTGGGGGGCTTGGCCAGTGAAGAAATTCTTCCTTATGTCCAGCCTGAAACGGTCTTGGAGAAGTTTATAACCGTTCAACCTTGTCATCCCTTGGGGCGCTCTGATGATCAATCATTCCCCCAGAACCTGGTGGTCACCCCTGATAAACTTATAGTTGCTATCATATCGCCCCTCAGCCTGCGCTTTTCCAGGCCAAAGAGTCCCATAGCTCTCAGCCTGTTGTCGTAAGGTCTGTTTTCCTGACCTCTGATCATGCACTTGGCTCTTCTCTGGACTCTCTCAAGCTTCTCCACATCCTTTTTGAATTGTAGAGCCCAAAACTGGACACAGTACTCCAGCTGCAGCCTCACTAAGGCCGAGTACAATGGGAGAATGATGTCCTCGGATTTGCTTGAGAAGCATCTATGGATGCAAGCCAATGTTTTGCTTGCTTTACTAGCAGCAGCAGCACATTGAAGGCTCATGTTCATCTTGTGGTCAATCATGACCCCCAAGCCCCTTTCATCCATAGTGCTAGCCAGCGTAGCACTGCCAAGCCCTTAAGGATGATGAAGCTTTTTCCTCCCAAGGTGGAGTACCTTACATTTTTCTGTTTTAAACTATCAGGTTTTCATCTGCTGATTTCCTGAGCCTGTTAAGGTCAACCTTGATTGCCCTCTTGTCCTCAGGTGTGGATGCTTTACCCTAGAGTTTGGTATCATTAGCAAACTTGGCCAGTCCACTTCTGACTTCAGTGTTCACATCATTAATGAAGATGTTGAACAAAATAGGTCCAAGGACAGAGCCTTGGGGGACCCCACTGGTCACAGGACACCATGATGATTGGCTTCCATCAACCACCACCCTCTGGGTCCGACCTTGGAGCCAATTCCCCAGCCAGCAGATCATGGTGGACCCAAGGCCATAGTTGGCCAGTTTTGGCAAGAGGTGATCAAGGGATACCAGATCAAAAGCTTTTTTGAAGTCAAGATATATGACATCAATCTCCTTTCCCTTGTCCAAGTGATAGGTCATCTGGTTGTAAAACAAAATAAGATTGGTCAAGCAAGACCTACCCACAACAAACCCATGTGGGCTATCCCCCAGGATGTTGCCATTGGCCATTCCATTAAGAATGGCCTCTTTAATAATCTTTTCTAAGACCTTTCCTGGGATAGCGGTCAGGCTGATGTGCCTGTAGTTTTCCGAATCCACTTTCCTCCCTTTCTTGAAGATAGGGACCACATTGGCCTTCTTCCCATCTTCAGGCACTTCACCAGAGCACCAGGAGTTTGCTAAGATCCATGCCAGGGGCTGGGCTATGATGCTAGCCAGCTCCTTAAGTACCTTGGGGTGTAGATTGTAAGGGCCAGCTGACTTGAAGGTGTCCAGCCTCTCAAGGTGTTCTTTCATGAGGTCAGCATTGATGGAGGGCAGGGAATCTCCCTCATCCGGGCCTCCCTGTCCTGTAATGGGCAGGGCCATCCCGTGTGACTGCTGATGGACAAATGGAAAAACTATCAATTAATTGATTTTCAAATGTAAAATGTATACATATATTTTCAAAAGGGGTTATTTTTGGCATATCATTTAATATAATGAAAACAGGAAATAGTGTCACTAATAAAAACATCAAACTAGCATAAGGTATTTGACCTTTCATAAACTGAGCACTATAAATAGCTTCCAACTTTGAGACCTAGTTATGCAACTGCAACAGACCAAGAAAAAAACTGTAGCAAAGAAACTGGTAAAATGGGTTACCAAACACCAGCCACTATTTCAGGTATTGCAATATAAATGGTTTCAATCAAGACATTATGAGTATCCTAGGTGTGGGTTAGAATTCAGTCATGTGAAAAAGAAGGATATCAGAAATACATTAGGGTAAACAAGGAGGAAAAGACTGTCATTTCTTTACCACCAGGTTTATTTTTTTTGCTATAAACTGTTTCTTTTAATAACTTCCTAGATGACAAGTGACTTTGTGTTATGACACTTCATCCAGAATCTTAAGTGATATAATTCTCTCTGCCTAACAAGACATCACACAGTTTTCAAGAGATATACAAAACAGGTATATATTTCTGGGGTTAAAAATCAAGTTTCTGGAAAAATTGCATGCTCATTCTACATTCTAATACAATTATAAACACAGCTTTCTGATTCATTCTGAAATAATTTTTACATTAGGAGACCTGCCTGCAGATACTGCCCAGGTTGTTATCTTCCTGTAGAAAACTATAAATTTCATACTTACAGCCTAAATCTAGGTGGTTTTTTGCATGTTAAAACAAAGGTGCACTGCTTACAGAAGTGTGTGTAGTATTTATCCTGCTTACAAAACACTTTCTTTTGATCTGCGTACCAGGGTGAGGGGGTTTAGGAGGCAGCAACCCCTGCTCACCCATTTCCTTTTCCCAAGTGCCAACAAAGATCCCCACTGGTTCAGGATGATGCAATTGGAGTGTTAGCCATTGCACTGTGGGACTGCAGTGGGCTGCAAACTGGAAGCCCTGGCCAGGAACCCCAGCTGCCAGTGAGGGAGGCCGTGGCAGCAAGTGGCATGGCCCAGGTACTGAGCTCTGGGGAGGATTGTGCCCCAGAGGAGAAGAGTCCTGGCCCCAAGCCATGCCCGGTGGGCCCTCCTCCCACAGGGGGCCCGAGCCACAGCTGGGAGGTGAGCTCCAACACTGGCTGGCTGGACGTACCTTGGGGCAGAGATAATAGGCCACCAGAACTTAGAGGGGCCCTCAGATGATGGAAGAGCATGAGAAACAGCCAGATTGGTCATGTTTCTTTATTTTTGTAATAGATGGACTTTATTGTTGAGACACTCCAGGATAGCATGATGGTTGAAGTGTGATTGACACAAGAAGAAGAACCTGAGTCTGGCAGGACCATGAAACCACATGGAGCCCTGTGGCAGGAGTGTAAGGGTGGAGGAGCTCCCAGTCTGGACCCCATAAGAGTCATGCCAACCAGCATCCGGAGAAATTATAATTCTAACAAGTGATATGCCCAGACTGGGTGAGATATCCTCTCTTACAGAGGCAGAATTCTATTGATTATTTTCCATCAAGTTGTGGTGGGCACGGGTCTCAGCAAGGAACAGTTTGCCCCAAGGAGGGCAATAAGAGGGACAGCTGTGTCACAGTGCTGGCTTCACCACAATCAGTATATAAGCCCCTTGACAGAAACACACATTACAAGTCCACATAAAAAAAGGCAACCATGTTAAGCTATTGCCTACTCCAACATACATCAAATTCAACCATGTTAAGCTATTGCCTACTCCAACATACATCAAATTCACCTAAAAGTTTAATAAATCAAGATGAAATAAACTGGGACGTATTCTAAAGTTCACCTGTTAATAGTGGCCTTTTGTCCTAGAAGGCATTAAAAGCCTGTGAGCTTGCACGCATATTAATCACATTGAAATGAGACTATTTAGTAGACTGTCTACTTTTACAATACATGTTATTGTTGCATGATATTTTACTCCCACAAATGTGTCACAAAATGCTTCCCATGCACTTACAATATCTTTGCATATTAATATGAACTGTCAGTCCTCTTGGATCATGGTGTATTCATGACAGCCACTCAGACATTCAATGCATATGCCTTGGCAGAAATTATTTTAGGGAAGTCGAGGCTTTCCAGACCTTGCATCCTCCCCTTAGGCCACTGAGACAGAATCCAAAGACCAGACTGAGTCCAGATGTTTGGTGCCTCCATGGCGGTAGTTGTATAAGTGTCTGAGAAGTTGAACCTAGGTCTCCTGTGTGGTAGGCAAGGATTCTACCACTGAACTACAGGGGACTCCTACTAATATAAGCAATGAGTTAAGTAAAACAATGTCCTGTACACTTCATTTCCATGGGTCACAACATAAATATAAAGATTAGCAGTCCCAGGTACAATAACATGATTAGGTCTTTAGCTGGCTGGAGTACTGTTGTGAGCATCCAAAATAGAGGTCACACATACAAATCTCTCTCTTCTATGCTAATAAATTATCATAGCCTCTTCAACTTACAATTCATGCATAATTTTACATTTTACTCTTCCAGTGTATGTTTCTGCATGGATATCTTGTTACACAATGTTTTTATCACTCCCAACTGTTTCATATTAAATATTTCATAATTAATTAAATGTTAATTATATGCTACACCATGGGCACAATCATTTTATTAAGTTAATATTTAATTATAAAATAATTATTTAATAGTAAAACGGATGAGTGACAAGTTGCAACCACGATGGGCTGAAGATGATTTTGTCCTCGGTAGAACACCATGTACCACAATTAAGCTATTCGTGTAGATTTTTGCACATTAATTACGTCAGACTGTACACTGTTCTAGTAAGAATAAAAGCAAGATTTCAGGACTCAGATGTAGTGCACCGAATCAGTAAGTATGTGTCTCCTAATAATCTTTGCAATATAAAATAATAATGTGCATTCAATATAAATATTAGTGTTATTCTAAAACTCTTATTAGGCTAAATATAGGGAGCTAATTTTACTTGTGGATGCAAGAAATCACTAAGTTCAGGAATTTCAGGGGCATCTAATGAGTTACACGCCCAGTAGGAACTCTATGGAAACGGAGTATCTAATTCATTTATTAACCTTTGGTAACCCCAAACTAAGCAGCTTTACCTTATAATACATTCACAGTCATGCACTTCAAAGAAATGGAGCAGTCTCCGCAAATCAGTATGATTTAAAACAAACAACAAACAGCTCAGCCATGCTTCCTGCCCCCTGGGGTAGTAAAGTTTCAGCCTTTAGAACATGTGTTCCTCCCTCCAAGTGCTGAGTAAGGCACAAGGTTTGTAGTAAGTCCTGAACATAAAAAGATCTGGAGTACTTCAAGCCAGACAGTAGGAATGAATTTCAAGGTTTTCATGTGGACAATGGTAGCAATGTTTACACTATCAAAATTGATCCCAATTCCTGGACAAGATGAAATAGAAACTGCCCTAGAAACTGTTGCTATATAATTATCTAACTCTTCATGAATGATGCAAGGCACTTAGGTGTCTAAATCACCAATTTGGACTCTGGGGCTTATACACGTGTTTAGGGGTATGGGGTGGAAGGGGGGTGTTTTAATTAGAGCAGTTCCTGGACACCTGCTCTAATTAAAACAGCTCACCATCACATGTATGAAGCCCCTGCTTGTTTCAAAATGGCTACAAGACACTTTATCTAAAGCTCATTCAACAAGATTTAGATAAAGAGCCTCTGCATCCATTTTGAAATATGTAGGAGCTTCATACATGTGATGGTGAGGCAACACTGGATCGTTCTAATTAGAATGCAGAGCAGACACAATCAATTCAGCCTGCTCCAACATGCTGTAATTAAAACGTGAGCAAGCATGCCTATAGGTTCCTTGGGAGCCAGGCATCTAGAAATTAGGCCTAACTTAGAGGTACCTTTTGTTTGGGTCCAGTCCTTAATGCATCCTTAGTGCACAGAAAGACAGATTAGAATAAGGATGGACTGGAATAAGGCCTTGTCTCTCACATGCACTCTTGGATTCTGAAACCAAAAGCAGATTTTGTCAGGAGTCCAGAAATAAAGTAATCTTGCAGTAGAAGGATTCTCAGTATTGACCTTTTCAGATCCCAGCCTGGTAGCATAATGAAGGGGAAAGTAACTTAACAAGACTAACAAGAACTTTATTAATGAGGGATTTTATTAATGAAGGACATAGACATTAGAGAAACAGAATGTGTAGCCTGCTTTCTGGACAAAATTAGAAAGTATTGTGCTAGGAATGAAGCTGAAATCTCCAACTAGGACATGACCCATTGCTAGTTACTGTCTATTAAGGAATACTGCCTTAAGTGGTTGTAGGATTATAAACTTAGATATTACTGTCAACAGACTTTCAGGCTTTTTCAGTCCTGTTAAACAGAAGAGGAATTCTGAACTAATTATCTTAAATACCAAGGCCAGCATTCAGTTTTGAGCACTGGTTACTTATAATAGAGGATTGTGTTGTCTTATATGCTTTGCAAACTCTGACCTGTAGGGCAGAATCCCAGTTGGTTTACCTTTCAGGGCTTGGGTTGAATCCCAGGCTTGAGATCCTGCTGTTTTGATTGGTGGAGCCCATCCACCAATGTGGAGACAGCAAGAGAAATACAGTCACATCCCTTTCCTGAGGGGAGGGGGAGAAGAGCTCCCCCAGACCTGGTTGATGACTGCAAAATGTCAGGTTTGGAAGACTTCAGAGGCAGAGCCCTAGAGCATATAAAAGGAGTTGCGTGTTCAGCATGAGAGAGGTGCATCGGGGACAGAGACGAGAGAAGAGCGGGGCTTAGAAGAGCTGAGGAGAGCTGCTCAGCAGGGCAAAGCAGTAGCCTAGGAAGAGCCCCTGAAAACTTCTATCAGCAGGGAGCGACAGATGGCTCCAGTGGTTAGGCTCTTGGATCACAGCATGGTGCACGGCATCCAGACCCTAGGAGCTGTGCGAGTCAGCTCGGGTCTGCAGCCCCTGGCGTATGGCCAGAAGTATGGTGCACGAAGCAGGATCTTTGGAGCCCCTGGGGTGGCTCAGGTCCCCCACCCCCAACACGAGGCTGGGAGCTCAGTGCAGGAGGCACTGCATGCAGGGCGAGAGACCCTGGGAGCTGCTTGAGGTGGCTTGGGTCTACAGCTGCTG
Source organism: Crocodylus porosus (assembly GCF_001723895.1). Lineage (NCBI taxonomy): Eukaryota > Metazoa > Chordata > Crocodylia > Crocodylidae > Crocodylus > Crocodylus porosus. The sequence goes on along the minus strand of NW_017728915.1, from coordinate 29,907,144 downwards.
GCACGGGGCAGCAGCTCGGTGCAGACGATGCTGCCCAGATGGTCCAGGAGCAGACCGAGCCCCAGTGCTGCACAAGGCTGTCTGGGCCTTCAACCCCTAGCACAAGGTGAAGTGCCCACTACACACAGCAGTGCCTGTGGCCCTAAGCCAGGCCAGTGGCAGCAGAGTCCAGCAGTAAGGAAGCCCGGCAGGGAACAGAGCTCGACCTTGAGAATGGGAGGCAACCCTCTGGGACTGTACAGTAGTAAGTCACCCTGGAGAGAGGGTCCCCACAGCAGAGGGACCCCTTCAGGGTTATGAAGGGGCACCAGTGGGCAGCTCCTGGGTGATAGCAGGGGAGCTTAGGAGTCTTTGGGCTCTTCCTCTCCTTTACAGTAGTGGGCCCCTGCCCTGGAGGGCACCCAGGTAGTCTAAGGATTGCTTGTTATATTTGTAGACTGTGTCTTATAGTTTGCGTGAATAAGTTGAAGTGATAGTTTGTATATTAATAGAGGTATAAGGTTGCCCGATCGATATATCCTTTGTTCTGGTTTGTTCTATCGTTCATCTGTAATTTTAAATAATAATTGGGGGGGGTGTGGTATAGGGTTTATTGTTTTGTAAATTTGTACATATATATATAATCTATGTACTTACCCTTTAATGGTTATGATGTAATAATACATTTGTATAGAGTTAAGTAACTGGGCCTGACTTTATAGGGCACGGAGGTGGCCTCTGGGCTGTTGTACCACAGCACACTGCCCTGCCTGTAATTCCCTCAATTGGAGAGGGGAGTACAAACCGGTGTACATCCAGGCTACAGTAGAAAACAGAGTAGACCTTCTAACTTCTATAGAACTGCACTGATTTATACCAAGTAAGGATCTGCCCAGAATAATCTTGTCAACGTAATATAGAATAATTAATTCTAAGAATTAATTATTTTGTTCTGTATCAACATATGCATTTTGGTATTCAATATAAGAATCCAAATGATTCAATTTCACTATTTCCTCCATTTGGAAAGGATTAGAATTCTTTGGAAATATAAGTTAAGAGCTTACAATGTACATGTGCAACGGCTTCTGTGTATAAAAGAAGTAGTTCTTCCTGACACAATATAAATCGCTCTCTGCTTAGTCCTTTCTCTAACCCTCATTCCAATAGTTGGTTGACTTGGAAAAGAAATACTTGAGAAAAGTGTACGCTGTCAAGGCAGCAGATGGGAAATATGCCTTAGCAAATATTTTCTGGAAATGGTGGGGAAAGTTGCCATTTACGGTTAGTAATATATCAAAAGAATGATCATAAAAGTAAAGGATCTCTATCGGCATGATTTTCAGCAATGCTGAGCTACCACAGCTCAATGCTAAGTAACTGGGAACTGTATGATGCCTCTGGAAAACTGTTTTCCAAGTACCTCATGCATAGCATTGTGTTAAAGTTGTATAATTCTCAATTCAAAGCATTAAAATGCTTTCGCAGGAATGTTAATACTGTTAAACTATCTGTAGGGAACTGTCACCAAAAAGAAAATAATGTCTGTACATTCACTGGTACCCTACCCCCCCAGTGCCATAATACCCATTATACGTACCTGGATAATGGCCCAAAACTATCAGCATTTTTTAAAACTCTGTTAAACTCCTTCTTGTTCTTACAAGCATGATGCATGCCCAGAGAGAAAGCAAAAACATCATCTTAGGAGAAGAAAGTGGGAAAAGTTTCTTATTTTTTCCACTCACTTTTACTGGCAGTTTAAGAAAGAAATAGTGTGTAATGTGCTCTGTTCATAACAACAGATTCAATAGCTTCTACATAACAAAGACATGTTTTCTAGGAGGTCATTCCCCACAAAACTGAGTGCAGAAGGAAGCACAAATTTTTCCTGGACAGAAAGGAGAGCAATTTTTACACACTACTGTCCTAACAGAAGTAGAATGACAGCTAGTCTTCCTCTGAATGTCTCCCTCTCAATATTGTTGGGATACAGAAAAATGGTCATTTTACACATGCGTCACATGGAGGGGATTGGAATATATACGATACTCATCAGGGCTACTAATGGAGTTACACCAGTAGCCAAGCGTCAAAGTTATATAGACTCCTGATTTGATGCTGGTCACACCTATAAAGAAAGATACTGGGTAAATATAAATACACAAGTTGCACCACTGGGATTATGCCTATAGACATCCACATGTTTAAGTGCCATGGTGTACCAGAGGCTTATCAGGCTTACAGCAGCATAGCCCCTTGCTGATGGCTTGATTCGCTTCAGCAAAAGATTAAAATCAGACCCTTAATATTTATGAGAAAGTGGCTCTCACTTTAGCTGTTTTCAACAAACTAGCTGTTATCTGTTGCATTCTCACTTCTTTCAGGAAGCACAATGAATAACAAAGTTTAAGGGTCCCCTTAATAATAAGGGCTCCACATTGATCATGTTTCCAGCAGTCCTTTGCAATCATTTGCAGCAGTCATCTTCTTAATTCCTCTTTGCTTAAGTCTAAATTATTATAAGTTATTTACGACACCCTGTAGAAAAGAACACACAAATCTTACATCTTCTTCCCAGATATTCCCATACCAGCACTTCTGGGAAATAGATACATAGTGAAAAAAACATCCCGGTCACTGGCTCACAAAATGAATTGCATATTAAATTCTAACTATCCAATAAGAAAAAGGAAAATGTGCAAATTAGAAATGGGTAAGCATGAGGCACAAATGGACTAGAAGTACAAAACACGGAAAGGAAAAAGGATACGTGCACATCTAGTACTGCATCCTGCCTTCCTCTTTAGATGGACAAGGTCTCTACTTGGAAAATAAATCCTTTGAGGCAGGCTCTTTCCATCCTACGTACTTGCAGAGTAGCTACCATACTGTCCTGTACAGCTCAGCTCCCCTGTTGGTTCCATGTAGCTCCCCAGGGCTTTTATTTCCCGACAGACTAACACAGTACAGACCAGGGGGAACATCTATATGTGCCCCGCATGGTGCAGTTGTTGCTGAGTTGTCATTCATTACTTGCACATTTTTAGCAGCTATGTCGCTGTAGCGACATGCTATAGCGAGGTAGCTTGTTGCTATGGTGATGAAGCATCGGTGTCACGGTTTGTGCCCACCAGTGCTGTCACCATAGCGCATCGCTACGGCGATGTATTGTCATGTGTAGCCATGCCCAGGATGACTGCTCACCTTTCTCCAGTCCTCTCACTCAACTCCACCCACTATGGTTCTCCTCTATCAACATAATCTGCAAGCTGACAGAGGTGTTGCAAATATATAAAACATGGTGCGATGCATGTATCCAAATCCAAATTGTTTAGGGACTATTTATTACACGGTTGTATAAAAAGGTTTATCTTTAGGAACAAAACTTTTATAAAGATAGGAGTTAAATTCAATTTGCTTCAACCCTCAAATTGAGTCTATGTGTAGGACTTGCAAGAGTCTTCCCACAATGGAAACCATATATTGAGTTTCAGAAATATCTACTGAATAATTCCTATGCTTTATTTTTGCATTTTTTAGGTACTAACTTAGTTACCTTGTCATACAATCTTCTCATGTTCAGACAGAAAACTCCATACTAGGACCTTCACAGGGAGATTATTCTCCAAAACGTGATCATGTTATAAGATGGGTTTATCTTGGGACCATTTCTTCTCGGTATTTGCAGACATTCATTGCACCTGGTTGATGATCATGCAGTTTACTTTAAGGTACATGATCATAGATTGGGAGCAATGTATGGAGGAGGGTTGCGTGGGATTGAGCAGGGGCTAGATGGTCTGTGGGTGGGAGACTGGGAGGGGGCTGGTGAGTCCGCAGTGGGGGTTGTCCATCCACAGGTTCAGGGGCCAGGGGGCTAAATATTTTGGTCTAATAGCCTGGGGGCTAAATAGCCGGGGAGAGCAATCCTGTGGCTGGGGTGAGCAACTGGGCTTTCCCAGCCCTGGGGCTGCACTCTGAATGCATGCAGAAGTTTGGTAGATCAGGCGAGCCTATTACTGATCTAAATTAGTTCACTTCCTTGGGTGAACTAATTGACATCAGTTCCATCATTTTTTGCCCAAGTAAATCCCCCCAAAGGTCTTCCATTTCTTAAACAACCCAGCCAGCACAGAACCCAAATTATTGGATGTGCAATGGCTATAAGGCCCCAAGGAAGTCTTTGAGAAGAAACAGTTCCCCATACCCCTGATAATGTCCCCCTCTTCCTTGTTAGCCATAGGGCCCAGGAATCAGGAGCCAAGGTTTCTCAGTATGCAGGAGAGTGCAGATTTGCAGCATTTGGGCTGGCAACTTTCTCACAACAGTTTTATGTAGAGCTGCATTGCTGCACTCCGGTCCTTCTACATGCAGAGAACTGAGAGCACAGTTGAGGGTCATAGTCTGTACGTGCAATCTAGGTAATACAATGTGGTGGATAATCCCATCACAGTTTGCACATGTGTAAACCGAGATGTACCTGGCAAGGTTTCCTATTTCTGCAGTTTACGGAGATATTATGAAATAACAATTTGCCTTCTTTTCCAGCTAATCTGAATGGCTGCCTGGAGAAGCACATAAGCATGCTGAATAGGATCTTAAAGCAGCTGCTATCAGTGAACCATGATGGCTAGGCACCTTTTCCCATTGTCAAGCTTGAGAGAAGATTAGGTAATCTCAAATCTGTCTACCCATAATGACCATAGAGGTATTTATCATTCATAAGCTCAATTTCATCCACAAGTTGAATTAACTGTATTGAATCTCTCCTCTTCTGCATCGATTTGCATATGGCAAGTAACCAGGTAACCGAGGCACTTAAGTTTTTTTTAAATAAGTCAGTAGACAATAAGATAGGATAAATAATCTGACACAGGCAAAAAGGAGCTAAAGACACTTGTCTTCCTCTGGATTTCCTTGTAGCAAAGAAGGAGCTAAATAAATTATAGAGAAGATTTTAAAGAAAGCTTGAAAAATTAATGGAAATCTGAATGATCAAGCCTGGTGAAGCCTGATGTAAAGCTGTATAGTTCTGATCAAATTGAGCTAGTCAGGGAACCTTTTCATATCCATGCAGCTATCTCTGGGAATAATGTTTTTGGTGACACCATTTCAGCATATTTTATAAAACTTGCTACAATGCATTATAATTACATTTCACAAATTAGCAAGTTTGGACTGTTTCAAAAAGAATCTGCATATCTCAAAAGCTAATTTATGTGCACTATGTTTTTTTAAGGACTGGATGAAATAGAAATGCAAACAATTAAAATGAAAGGCTTTGATATGCTGTCCAAATGTCCATATCACTATTAAACTTTGTATGACCTCTTCTTCTTCCTCCTCTGAATGCACCTCCCATTATGAGGAGTCCACTTCCTGAGTCCACAATCTACTGTCAATTGCTATATCTTCTGAAATCACACTTTCTCAAGTCTTAACACACTTGGGCTACATCATCTTGAGTTTTCCCTTTTGACTTGTCCATACCTCTAGCTGAGGAGCAGGAGAGGATGCCACCCACATGCTCCATGGCAGACCCAGAAGTGGGCCAGAAGTGCTTCTGTTCCACTTCCAGGTCCACTGCCAAGTGAGCTGGGGACCCCCTTCACACTCCTGTGGGATGCTGCATCTGCCTCACCATCTTAGCATTCATGAGCCTCCTGGTACTTTGAGGTATGCAGAAAAAACATTTAAAGCGGTATCTATGTCTGAATCATTGAATCTCTGTGAATCAAATTGGAGGCTTCCAATTTGATTCAAAGAGATTAATGTGTCTCCTGTTTTGATTCAGATTCGGAGATTCAGTAGCCGAATCAGACTGAATTTCCTTCGAATTGAATCAGCAACCAAAGCTTCACACAGCCCTACGATGTATGTTAAATGGTTGCAAGTTAACACAGTATGTGAAAGCAGCACTTCAAGAAGACATCACCTTTGGAGGAAGTATTAGGAACTGCAAGGTAGATCGTTCATCCTGAATGAGTACATTCAGCTTCTAACTTAATTAAAATGAAATCTGCAAATACTGAAGTTAAATACTTGTGAAATCTCAGATACCGTGGTGATAGGTATGGAACAAAGAAAGAGTTCTAACATCAGGAGTTACTGGAGTAGGAGTTTCCTGGAATCTCTGTACATCAAATGTTATAATATCTCTAAATTTGGAAACCAATAAAACAAGAGTATCAGATAGCCACACCATCTCCAGAGGTTAAATGATGTTCTGCCAATAGATACAGATTTACTTTTGATATTAGCAGGTTTTGAAGGAAGTCCTAAAAAATAAAGCAATTCAGTAGAATGCACAACATGCTATTCTCAGTCTCTACCTCCACCTAATTTTCCTGTTTTTTAATTTTTTATTTCACGCTGAATAAATAAGCCAATTCAATTTGTTTCTTTTCTCTATTGCTTGATTTCTAACCATTTAGTCACTTTGATGCCTGGAATGTGAATTAATTCTTACTTTTCTTTCCGATGGGCTAGTGAGATTGTTTCTCCAAGCATGACATTTGCCCACCACGTCAGCAGCATTGCTTAAAAGTTCTTTTTTGAAACCTGGGCATTTGGCAGGAAGGCAGCCTAAATCTTAAGCACCATACAGTTGTGGGAGAGGATGGAGAAAAGACAATATTTTACTCTGGGACCAAATACAAGTGCTCTAAATAGAATTTTCTTTCTGGATGATGGAGGACATGCGGGGCAAAGCCACAGAGAACTGATGACACCATACATCCCCTAAGAAAGGAATAATTTCAGACAGCTCTCAGAGTAAACATTTCATAGAGCAGTCTTGAGATCTATGGCAGAATTTGAGATGACCTCTTTAGTGATGGAACTCGTACAACAATGGGAAATGGCTCTGGGTAATAAAATTGAAAGACTCTTACTTCTCTTTTCCCATATAACATACACAGGCATTCTTGATTGCACTCTAGGCTGGAAGTAATGTTTCAATTTAAAGCTCTCCAGTTGGGTACCATGAATGTTTTCCTAAATGATAGGTCTAATACACAAGTCAAGACAGGGGCAGAACAAAGTCTTTGTGACTGGACATAAATGTGCGTTATTTACAGGCAAGTGATAAAACAGTGGTAAATGTGGCAAAATGACATCAAGGGCAAGGGGAAACACATGATATAACTAGTGAGTCTGACATGCATAAAATAAAGCATTTTTATTGGCCTGTCTCTATTTTGTGGCTTAAATCAGATTTAGGCAACCTAATTGGAGGATCAGGGGCAGAAATATCTCAAGAAGCTGGACAGTTAAACACTGAATTGTTATATCATAAATTAATTATTCTAGGGAGAGAAGGTCTGTGGTTGTAAGAACCATTTACACACACACTGGTACACATTCGTGGTAGTTGGGACACAGAAACATACTGATTAGCGTTCTGCAAAACTTCTGACCCTGATTCAATTCGGCAAAGATTCAGCCCTATTCGGTGGTCAAATCTCTGAATCTGCATCGAATCAAAGGAGGACCCTTTAATCTCTCCAAATTGAATCAGAACCCTCTGAATCAATCTGGAGAGGTTTGGAAAGATTCAGCAATTCGGACACAGACATAGCTTTAAATGTTTTCTCTATATACTTCTAGGTAGCAGGTGGCTCATAAATACTGCAGTGCAGGGGCGCATGGACTGTCCCACAGAAGTGCAAGGGGTTCCCTAGCGTGCTCAGCAGCAGGCTCAGAAGTGGACCAGAAGCACTTCTGCTCCACTTCCAGGTCCACCAGGGAGTGCATAGCCCCCACCTCCGTCTCCCAAGCTTGGTGACTGGTGCCTCCTGGGTTGGGGATGGAAATGGGGTGCCCCCATGGCCAATCACTGAGCTGAGGGGTGCATCCCAGTGTACTGCCCAATGGACCTGGAAGTGGACCAGAAGTACTTCCAGTCCACTTCTGGGTTTGCTGCCGCCCCCCTCCACCCCACACTCTCCCATGGGATGCTCCATCTGCCCCAGCATCCCAGCATTCACAAGCCATGCTGGTACCTCGAGGCATGTAGAAAGAACTTTTAAAGCTGTCTCTATGTCTGAATTACTGATTCTCCAAATCAGCATCGAGTCTTCAGATTTGGATTCAGCTGAATCGAATCGGGAACAGTGATCCAAACCAACAAATTGAATCACTGCCTCTGGTTGGGCCAAATCCAAATCAAATAGGGCCCGCTCTGCACACCCCTAACTCTGTTAGAAAAACAGATTTATCAAAGTGCTACTACTTTAAGTTTGAATTGATTCAATGTAGCAGTGATCCTTTTATCCCAAACCACAAAAAAGACCTTTTCTTCAATTCTAACCTCATATGTTAATTGCTATTAATTTTATTTCTCTGGAGTTTATTGTAGTGCCATTAATCTTGATGAACTAGTTTGATATCACTGATGACATGTCCATTAGATTTTCACTGGGCTGCAGAATTCCTTTCCTGGATCATTATTTTAAAATGCTTCTATGGCTCTATTTCAGATAATTACACATAAAGAGAGCAGAAAATAAGAGACGAGACTGGGGTAAATATCTTGGCATGAGCTAGGCAGCTGAAGGAAGATGAAATAAAACACAAACAAGTAAATATAAGCTTCCCTTTGAATCTTGCTTCCACTGATATGCACACACATATATAACTAATAGTTTGATCTGTTTATGAATATGTAATGCATGTCTACATACATTTAAAAAAATCACATTATTTGCACCCACAAGAAAGAATTTAATCAAAACTGCATTGCAGTTATTAGAAATTCACTATCTTAAACATATTATACAGAGATTGCTTTGTACTTAAAATGCCTTACAACTGTCAACAGGTTCAGTAGAGACTAGAATTGTTTGACTAGAAAAACACATAGAAAATAAATAAATGTAAAAAATATATTTTCTAGATTGTAAAGACCATGCCTTAATTTTTCAAGCTTTTCTTTCAAATCTTCTTCATAGTGTATTTAGTTCATTCTTTCCTACAAAGAAATCTAGGAGAAAACAAGTGCTTTCAGCTTGTTCTTACCTACTTCCCTGTGTCAGATTATTTACCCTATCCTATTGTCTATGGGTAATTCAAAAAAGGAAAAAAAAATGGTAACACACACCCAGTAAATATGAAACATTATTATCATCATAACAATTAAATGTTCTTGAACAGTCATTAGGGCTCGTGACAGAAATTATACATATACCGGTATAAGTGATGGTAAAACAGGTTCAAATCCATAGCACAACAGTTCTGTGCACATAAACTGCTCTCAAAATAGCTGAAACTGGTTTAAGAAAATCCTGAATGGATGTAGTAGCAGACTTCACTGATTTAGGTTAATTTAGTTTATTCAAATTCTGTCCCAGATCTCCTCCAGATTCAAGTCAACTCACAGTGCCCCTGTATCCCAGGATACTTTGCACCTCCCCTGAACCTGCTCCCCCCCCGCAGGGTGGGCAGGCTAGCCTTGCCCCAAGCTGTCTGCTCCAGCTGAGCAGGAAGGCCTGCTCTAGTGGCCCCCAGCTTCTGGCCTGAGCCACTGCAGGCACGTGGCTGCATCTGGAATCAAAAGTGAATCGCTCTTCACTTGTTTATTGGTTCAATCTACACAGCTTAGACTAACCTGCAAAGACTAAATCGATTCAGCCTTGGGCTTTTTGATTGTCTGTACTTAGCCTAGACTTGCCATTGCATTAGCACAATGCATGAATTGCCAAAGAAACCTGAGCATAGCTCTGTCTAAAACTGTCCAAGTCATTGTCAGAGGAGTAGCTTATTTTAGTTTCTGTCCAGCACAGCACTTAAGCAAGTGCTTATCTTTAAGTGCACAAACAATCCCAGGAAAGACAGAACTGGTCAACTGCGTGCTCTGGGTAGCATGCGGCAGCCCCAATGCCTTCTAGAAAATGGTTAATTAGATGAAAGCATTTTACAGGAGTGGGACTTCTCACAAACAAAGTTAAGCAAATGCTTAAGAGCTTTGCTGGATCATGGCACACAGAAATGGGACAGGACCCTTTTGTCACAGTACCACTGTAAGGAAGATCAATGTAATAGCATCAATCTGTTTACTGGAGCCCTAGTAGTTCTACCGCTGCCTTGCTCCCTATGTTTTGTTTATTGAGATATTGTGCCAGCTAGTGGGACTAACCAATTTTCTAGCAGCAAGAATCAAAGGGCGATAGTGACAGTGAGTCCAGCAACCGTCATCACAAATTGAATTTTAAATTGTATTATAGCTGTTCACTTCTAAAAGCAGTTGCCACAGTTCACAGGAGGAGGGTCATTCGGTGCTGATTTCTAATGATGATATTTCTTTTCCCAAGAGAGCAAGTCCTGTCTCTCAGATTCAAGAAGTTTGCTGATATCAGAGAAACAGTTCTACAGAGAGGGTTCAAAGCAAAACTAAACTGTACCTCAAGGTCAGTATTTACTTCTGCATCTAATTATAGGAAAGAATTCAGAGTGACTGCTTTTATAAGTACCAATTTATTTGGTCTGCGACATCAACATGCTTCTTTGTGTAAAAAGCAGAGGTTAAAATTAATAAATCCAGGTATTTTATTTTATCATCTCCATAAGCTACCAAGCAAAAGCAGAAGAAACATTGTACAGAGGCAGTGAATAAAAATAGTTGAGGGGCCCTGACTGAGCACAATACTTTTCAACTCAAACTTTGGGGGGTAGTCTTAAGTGTGCATTACAGTTGGCATGGGCTTTGATATTTCATTGAACACAGGCCTGTATTAGTGTTGCTTAGATATGGGCCAGTTCAAACAGCACTGTATTAAAAATGGGGGTCAATTTTATTAACTGAGCCACAGCTGCTCCTTCACTATACTTTCTGATAGTCTTTCCTGGGCATATACAACATAGACACTACAGGGAACTCCATAATAAGCTACACAGCAGCATACTAGTGCAGCAATTCACTGCACTGAAAGAGAATTCCAGCCAAAGAGTTATTTGTCTATACATACCTGGGAAAATCAAGAAAAGTGACATCTTCACTGAGGCAAATAATGTTCAAAACATACTGAACCATGTAAATCAGTTTAGGACAGCACATGTTGATTTTCATGAATAGCCTGTGAACTGACAGGTAGATTATTCACAACACTAGCAGGCATGCAAAAGTTCTCTTTTGCCGTTATATGCATTCCTGACGAAATCTTCTTATTTAACACAGTCAAGTTAGTGAAAGTAAGTAACCAAGCAGAAAGGAACAAGATTAAAGACATTTTCTGGCACTACATACTTAACTGACATGCATAGCTACCAAACCTGTACAATCCTGACGGGAACTGCTGTTGAAATATGTTATTTTAGGCCAGTCTGGCATAGAGGAAACCAGCAGTACTTGGCAACTGAAAATATCCAATCAACCTTCTCCCTATGTTTTAAGGGATATAAAAGCTACTATAAGAAATCAGATGCCAGTGACAACTGCCTACCAACCCTCGTATATATTTTTCATTTAAAATTCTTCTTCTAATGTAGGATCAAAACTAACTTCCATTTAAAAGAGCATATAGTAGTTTCTTCTGATGTATCTGACAGACTGATAGGTGATTATTAGCAGCAGAATTACTATCACTGCCCTGCAGTTATGCTTGTTAAAAAGAAATATGGAATAAAGTTAGAAGTCTAGTGGGAGTTTCTAGAAAGAGCTATATATGTCTCTTTGCTGTATGAAATGTACTGTAGGTTTTATATGTACAATGCATCAATATATGTAGCTGCTTAAAGTAAGGGTCTGTTGTGAGAAACAACTCTGTAATTGCTTTATTTATTAATACCTTTGCCATATCAAAAATGTTCACTTTTAAAGATTTCGAAAGAAGAGGGTATTTTTTCTAAGTACCAGGAAGAGTAGCTCACCCTGAAGTCATAGAATTACAGAACCATAGAATCGGAGAACCAGGCGGGACCTGTAAGATCATCAAGTCCAGTCCCCTGGACCTTGGGCTCAGGCAAGCTTGACCAAGTGCCTGTCCAGCCTCTGTTTGAACACCTCCAAGGATGGTGACTGCACCACCTCTGCTGGGAATGTTCCAGGTTCTCGTTACCCTTATAGAGAAGAAGTTCTTCCTTATATCTAGCCTGCATTTACCCTCTGTAAGCTCATGTCCATTGGTCCTCATCCTCCTTCCTGAAGAGTTGCTACCTTACATCCTGGTGCTCACCTCTAATGTATTTGTAGGAGGCTATCAAGTCACCTCTCAGCCTTCTCTTACTCAGACTGAACAGGCCCAGTTCCTGGAATCTCTCCTCGCAGGGCCTATCCTCCATGCCCTTGACCTGGCAGGTAGCCCTTCTTTGTACCCTCTCAAGCTTATCCATGTCCTTCTTGAAGTGTGGTGCCCAGAACTGGACACAGTACTCCAGGTGAGGCCTCACCAGTGATGAATTGAGAGGGAGGAGCATTTCCCTGGATCTACTGGACACACAATGGCTATTTGCTTTCCTGGTGACCTCATTGCAGTTTTGGCTTATATTCATCTTCCAGTTGATCGTAACCCCCAGGTCTCGTTCAGATGCTGTGCCAGCCAGTGGACCATCATGTAGTTGTGGTAAGGGTTCTTCCTACTCAGGTGAAGGACCTTACACTTATCCCTGTTAAACCTCATCTGATTCCTGACCCTATCCTCTGGTGTGCCCATGGTTCCCCACAGATTGGTATCACCAACGAACTTAATAATTGAACTTTCCACCCCCTCAATCCCAGTCATTAATGAATATATAAAAGAGCACCGGTCCAAGCACCAATCCCTGGGGGACATCACTGAATACATCCCTCCAGGATGAGGCCATCCCATCAATTATCACCCTCTGGGAGTGGCATCTAAGCTAATTGTCCACCCACCACACTATGGACTGGTCAAGTCCAGCACCCTTGAGTTTGTTTGAGAGAATCCTGTGGGAAACAGAATCAAAGGCTTTACCGAAGTCTAAGTAAATCATGTCTACCTCGTGTCCCTCATCCACACGGCTAGTTACCTGGTCACAGAAGGACACCAGGTTTGTGTAAGAAAGTCAAATTGGATTCTTCCTTATTAATATATCTTCACCCATAAGATTCTGAAGGCAAAATCCTAGCTTTGGTTAAACGAATGGACATTAACTATCTTAAGGGTATACCTTTGACAACATTTGAACATCCTACTTCTATTAATAGTTTGTACATGTGTACTGGATTAGCTTTGTTACCATAACTTGGTACAGAACTGTTTTGACAGTAGGCAGAAATGAATAGATTTCATCTTTGTCTCTCAGCTTTGTTCACTCTGCAGAGCTAACTGGAATCGAAAAAATACAAATATATTTTGATCATTAGCAGCAGCAGATATTATGCTGAGAAGGCAGGCCTATAACTAAGATGATATTTTCACATACTCACCTTTTTAGAACAGAATCAAATGGCAGACCCCACTAGCTTGACCTTTTAAAAAGCTCCTTAAAGAATAGGCTATCCATATCTATTCTTTATCCTTGACAATACAAGTTTTTACTTCCCCCTTCCATACCTTTTATAGTCCAATAAATAATGGCCAAGAGCTGTAGGAAGTTGAGGCCATCAAAATACAAATACCAAGAGAACCAAATTATAGCATTTGCCTTTTTCCATTGACCCTGTCAGACATTATACACCTAGTGAGTCATACGCTGATTAAAAGTAACAGGAACAGAAAATTACATTCAATTAAATCATTTTTCTTCTGATGTATTATAGGAACCAGGACACAATGACAGAGTTTCATTTTCACTGAAGACTGCCTTGCACAGCTTTTAATGCCATTGTAAAAGAATCTGCATATTTCTTCGAGACAAAAATTGAAGGTGGCATTTTTCTTTGTATAAATTCCACCCAAATGACATTGCTCATACCGTATGTACTGCATTGAACCCAAAGTTGTAATAATGCTTAGTGATAATATAGTCCTAAATAGTTCTGTGCTAGATGCAAGTTCTGATAGAGTGCTTTGCCACTTAAAAATTAGGCACCACAGCTGGAGGGGAATGTGTCTCCTCATTCCCTTCTCTGGAGCTTAGGCAATTGACTCAAGTCTGCAAGGGAAATATCTCCCTTTCCTTGCCCCTGGAGTCCTGAAGACATTCCTGTGGGTAGTAGTTGCCTATAAATATACTTTGAAAGAAACTTATAAAATGTGCACATAGAAAGACATGCCCTCTACGTGTTTTTTTTTTTAAATAAAGTGGTTAAAGCACTCACCCATGAAAAGAAAGACTTCAATTCCAGGCATACCACAGCCTGGCTGCATCTACACGAGACACAGATTGCAGAGTTGTTACTCCACAGTCATTTAGGAGTTGCATACACAAGTATTAACTGACTGCACAGTAACCAAAGTTACTGATCTGAGTAGCGTCCCCAAATGACTTTTTGGTGACACTGATGGCACAGTAGCTCATTATTATGGCACACTTCTTGCCATATGATGCTACTGTGCCTACCTCAGCATCTTATGTAGACACAGCCCCTAAGAGTACCTTAACTATCAGGACATAAACTAAGCTGAGTGGAGGCAACTTTCACCATCCCTGTTAAACATGTGGCACTGTAGAAACAAACAATGCAAGATTTCTGAGCCTATGAAGTCAAGTGAAAGGGAAATGACTCTGTAGTGTAGAGGCATTTATCTAGAGAGGGTGAGTCCTGTGTTCAAGTCCATAGGTTGTTCATTTGACATTAAGAGTTAGCGGACAAAAGAAGAAACAAAAATAATCCTGAAGTAGGGTTTGGAACTCAGGAATTACCCTTTACAGTTGGCTCCTCTAACCACTAGCATAAAAAACTATGCTCCTTCTCCTCTTGGCCCCAAGGCTTTTCATGTTTGGATTCCCACAGAAGTGGACAGTGCCTCACTCAGTCTAGCTGCAGCCCGTTGGTTAGGGCACTCAATATACAATCTTGGAAATGTAATTTGAATCCCCTCCAGTTGAGGCTGGCCTATAAACTAGGTCTCCTACTTCCTGGGTGAGTGCTATAATCACTAGGCTATTCCATAAAAGACAGACACTATCTCCATCCATGTTTTTGAATGAAAGTAGCCGTGCCTTCCATATTTTGTGCTGACCACAATACTGTCTGTGTGTGTCAGACATATTCTCTGTGCCAGATCAGAGATCAGGGAATCTATGGGCAACTTGTGGGCCACCCTGCCTACTTCTGAATCCAAATGGCTTAGGTGGGAGCTAGACACTTGTTGCTCAGACTTGGGCAATTTTGGACAGTTTAGGCATCTTCAAAGTTAAGTAGCCACTTGGCAGAGCTTTTTTTTTGTTGGTTTTATTAATTGCAGTTTGGGACTCAGGTGCCTAAAGTTTTCCTAAAACCTGATTTAAGTGCTTAACAACTTCATTTGATCTGATCCTAAATGCTTTTTGCAATGCACATAATTATCAGTCTCCTGAAGAGGTCACTCTGTAGAGTATTTCTCAAAAGAGAAGCAGGCACATTTGCAGATGACAACAGAAAGTCTGTTTAGCCTTATTGAACATCAAAATGTATAGATACACTGGGCCAAGTTTACTGGTTACAAGTCACCCTAACTCCAATGACTTTGCCTCATTGTTGCTTACTCTGATACCAGAGCTAGCAGTCTGGGAATTAGCTGAGGCTCCATTAGAAGACATAAGTTTGAGATGTATCTGAAAATAGAAGACCTCAGCCATGAGCTAATTTTATTTTCTGAGAATTGAGAGAACCATAGTCGTCTGAGCTATATTTAAATTGTAAGAGTGCAAAAGAAATGAAGTTCTGAATAACTAAATAGGAGAAGTATTGATGTAGTCCTTTTGATCCTGGGATCACAAGCTCTTTACAAACAGTGTCAGGTCTCAGATACTTTAAGTGGGTGTTTACAGACACTTCGGTGCACTCCTATAGCCTAAATGCTACTTCTTGAAAGACCAAACTTTGAAAGACTGTAACTATTATAACGCTCAGATACCTTACCCCTGTATTACATGCCCGTCCCAAAAGGCTTTCTCCATACAACTGCTACAGTCTTGTCTGTTCACAAACTGTAGTCCCAGTATGAATGAGGCTTTACCAGGTGGAATGATCATGAGCAAGTTCTTCCCAAGACTTTGAGTCAGTGTTGAAGTGTTTCAAGGATGATTTGTGGGAGTCCTTGAAACATTTCTTCTGGCCTTACTGAGACCACTTTCCCTCCTTTAGCTCGCTGTAGAAGATCTTTGGCAGTTGCTCATCTGACATATTGGTGATGTGGCCTACACATTTCATCTGTGATTTCATCAACAGAGTGTGGATGCTTGAAACACCTGCCCACATGAGAACCTTAGTATCTGGGACCTTGTCTTGCCATCTTATCTTCATCAGTTTCCTCAGACAGTCCCTGTGAAAGTGGTTCGACTTCATAGCATGCTGTCTGCATATGGTCCAGGTTTTGCATGTATGTCTCAGGCTTGGTAACCCAATGGCTTTCTAGACCTTCAGTTTTGTTTGTTGAGTGATGCCTCTACACTCCCACGCATTTGCATATAGTCTGCCAAAGGCCACACTTGCTCTGGCAATTCTGGCATTGGTTTCATCATCAATGTGAACTACATATGACAGTGTACTGCCAAGATAGGTGAACTTGTCCACTGCCTGGAGGGTCTGGCCTTTAACTGTGATGGTAGGCTCTACATGGTAGGCTTTCCTGGTGCAGGCTGGTGCATCTCTTCTGTCTTCTTAATGTTGATTGTGAGACCAAAGTTTTCACAAGCTGAAAAGAAATGGTCCATATTCTGCTGCATGTCAGACTCAGATTTGGCATTCAGAGAAATCACCGTCCAACAGAAGATCATGAACAGTCACTTCCTGTAACTTCTTTGCCTGTAGTTGTCTGAAATTGAAGATATTGCCATCAGTCTGGTGTCTGATGTCAATCCCAATATCATAGTCTTGAACGGCATTTGTAAGCATGGCAGACAACATCATATTGAAGAGGGCTGGGGCCAAAACACATCCCTCCTTTACTTCACTGGTGACTGCAAATTGTTCAGAAGACTCATCATCATCCACAATGTGAATGAGAATGTCATCATGAAATTGCTGACCTACTGCAATAAATTTCTCCGGGCAACTAAAGTTTAGCATGATCATGCAACGGGCCTCCTGACCAACTGTATCAAATGCTTTTTTCAAGTCAGTGAAAGTCGTGTACAGATTGGAGTTCTGTTCCTGACATTTCTCCTGGAGTTACAAGCTGCAAACCTCATGTCTCTGGTCCCATGTCATTTCCTGAAGCCACACTGCCTTTCTGCCTGTACCAGTGGACAACGGGTGCATTCTTGTATTTCTGGGGCATAGTTATTTGAGTCTACATTGACTGAAAGGTTTCAGTCAGTTTCAGAGCCATGTGTCAGCCCCTGGACTTGTAGACTTCTGCTAGCATAGTATCTGCTGCAGGTGCTTTCCCATATATCTCACAACAGCGGCACGTCCACTGTTGATCAAGCAACCCAAAGCGGCATCTCTTGTTCAGTGTGCAACAAATGGTTCAAAGCACAAATTATCCAGATCAGCTATTCATATGCTTAAAGAAACCAAACCAACCAGTGATGTCAGGGCCATCTTTGAATTTGAAGGACAAAGAACAACAACAACAACAGCCCGAGTCACACAGATGAAGAAGCCACTTTTGTCTTCAGGGTTCTCTAATGCTGGTTCTCTAAAGTAGGGAATGTGATGTTTGGAGCAGGTATGTAATCTTCCTGTTTTTACAGCTTCTAGGAAATCAGTTTGATTGGTGCTTCTGCATGTTAGTTGTATCGATCATCATTAATAACAAATAACTTAAAACAAGTAATTGTTTCTATGCAACGTCAAGTAAGTCGTAATGATTATTTCTTGTTATAGGCAACTGATACATAGCTAATATTATATTTTAAAGACACCCACTATCTTTCCTTTAAATATCTGTTAGCTTTTCCTCTACAAAAATTCTCTGCTGATAGCTTTAGATATACTTACTTGTTTAAAAATAAAGCCTTTTCAGGCTGCACACACTCACTCAAACTATTGTTCTTTTTTCCAGCATCTCTGCTTTGCTTCCTCATAGGCTTTTCTATAGACTTCCCCAAGGGGATCTTTCCGAACTCTTAAAACAAAACAAGACAAAAACCCTTCCCAGAATATGCCCAACTGGGGAATGTTCCCTGCTTCTTCAGAAAGTAATCAAACTGCAAAATCCTTGAGATAATTAATGCTTCCAAGGCTTAGCCAGTTATTCTTAATTAAACAGTCCTTCTGTGGGAGATCTCTTCTTACAGCAAGACACTCTTTGGAAAGTACAGGACCAAACTCTAAAAATGCGGTGCATTTAAACAAGGAGCAAAAAAAAGGCTAATTTACCTTTGTTGCTTTCTAAAAAAACCACAGTAAGGCCACAACTCTCTTGCAAAATGCAGTGTAGACCAAAAATTTGTTCTTAAAATTATTTAAAAATATCATGTTGATAAAATACATTGACTCAGATGTCCTTAGGAAGCAATTAATTTAATACTGTATGGAGCATTACAGTTTTGTCGAAGCTGGAAAGTGACTTCCATCTGTATGGACAAAGAAGTGTTTCAAAGTCTGTTGAATGAGAAAGGATAAAATTATATGGAAGGTAATAAGCAAACTCCATACACTTTAAGTAATAGAAAATATTTAAACACAAATTTTGAATCAGTCTGTTCATTCTACAGTTTGGGGCCTGCTGGTTATGTATATGATAAGTGAAGTCATCTGTGAAATACATCTATATTCTATTATGCTATATATGACAGTTCTGCCATGGTTTTTTTTTCTTGCAAATACTTGTGTGTGCCGTTGAAAATATTGTGAAGGCAAAAATAAAAAGGATTAAAAATATTAGCACTAAAGGAAGTTTTTCCAGTCTTCCTCCTCTAAATTTTGCAGTAAGTCAGCTATCCAAAGTGAAGACTTCTAATATATTCTACACTTGCTTGGTATGTTGAACTTCACATCAGTGGAGGTTCAGGCTTTAAAATGAATGTAAAATATACAAAGATAGATCTGCAGTATGGATAAGAGAGCTGCAGCAAGGATTGGAGAAGAGAATTTTGCCTCAAGGATAACAGAAAAAAGAAGAAAATATATGTAAAGTTCAGAACAGATGTTAGAAAGCTTATCAGGAGATTATACCAGTGAAATAGCCTAGCACACAATGCATTCCTACATCTTGTAAGATGCTTAGTAAGAGGCACCATCAACCAAGTACTAGCAGAGAGGGGAAGTATCCTTTGTTATTTCTATTTCTTTCACTATTATGAAACCTGCCTTGGCTCAGGGCTTCTGGTACTCCGTTAAGATGCCACTCCTTCGTTAAACTCTAAGATTCAGGCTCATTTTACTGCTCTTCTACCTTTTCAACTCTGGTTTTGTCAGTGATGATTTCACCAACATATGACTAAAGACAATTGGGCCTCTTCGGTTCTTGTCCTCTTCCCAATGGGCAACTCTTCCACCCTGGACCCATCATTCTGCCTTCTGAAATAACCACAGAAAAGATGGGAAGGATGTGGAATCACGGCCTTCCCTTCCTTCTACATCAGCTGTTTTGTTGGATGCCCACTGACAGGTGACACTGCGCTATGTGGGCCTCGACAGAACCCCCGCCTCTTTTTTCTCTCTCATTAAATACACCTGGGATCTTAATCACAATTTTGGAAACTGAGAAATGATGGTGATTGTAGAAACACATAGATAGATATTTATATTCACCCAACGTTTACAAACTAGTAGCCATTCTTGTTCCATTAAGCGCAATTCAATTATTAGAATTTCTTTTCCTATTATAAGAAACATTGGCCTTTAATAGAGCTGTTCAAATATTTTCCACCAAAATGTTGACATAACACTGGCTTTTTCTTGTTTTACTTTTTTTTTTCTTTTTCTGTGGAAGGTGCCTTTTCTCACAATTTATTTTGATTTAAACAAACTTTTTTTAGCTTTCTACCAGACAAAGGTGAATTTTTTTTTTTCTCATGAAAAATTTCAGTGAATGGGTTTGTCAGGGTTTACCTCCACCCCCTCCCCCATTTACATTTCCCTGTAAATTGTATGGCCAGGTGAAGTATGCAAATATTTTAGATGCCAAAATCTTAGGAGCATGTACTATGTCTATACACTAGGACCAAGGGCAAAATCAATCTTAGTGGGATTTTTAGGTACTTTCATTTACATAAATAAAAACAAATAACTAATTTGCCTAATTTGCTGCTCTTGGCATTTCAGTGTTAAATCACCACTGATTTATACCACCTCTTAACAGTACAGTCAGGAAGAAACAGCATCCAAGAGCTTTACTTGTATTGTATTAAACACAATTTATATCCGAATAAGTGTGAACACTGTGCATTGAACTTCTCAGATACCAGCAATTACAGCAATCCTATCAGCTTACAAGTAAAGTAACATTGGTTACGTTTTTTTCAATTATGGCTTATACAGTTCTGCTTATTTAATAGCCTCCTTTAAGTTTTAACCTCCAATTTACTTTATTCTACTTTCTTTTCAAAGGTCATCTGGTCAATTTAGCCTGACGTTTCAAAGTCCTCTTGGTGTATTTGCTGATCTTAGGCAGCACCTGTGAGTAACACTTTGTTCATCTCCACTGGGCTAGGCAATTCCATCACATCGTGGCAGAGTGGGATCTGGCTGTGGCTATTTTCTCATCACTTTTTGACAGCAATGTATCCAGTGGGTCATGAAGCCTTCAGTAGATAGGAAACTCTGTCTAGGACAGAAGACTGTAGCACATCACACCCGTCCTCCGCTCTCAACACTCATGTAGTGTATTGAAGCCCAAGGTCAGGGTTAAACGCTATGCAGCCTGGGCCTAGCCTACCCAAAAAAACACCTACAATTTAGCGTTAAAAAAATGGCATCATACACTTTATAGCAAGGGTAAATCTCTTCTGGGTGGAACACAGTGCTTTGTAGGGAGCCCACTGAAGACTGTAGGGTGAATTCCCAGCACAACTGAGGACCACTACAAAGCTCAGCATCTTCCACTCCAAATGCCAGACATTTCTTTGAGCTTGCCTTATCTAAACAATATAGCAATACACACATTAAACAAACTAACTACTTAAACAAAAGAGTGTCAAAACAAGGTACTTCATTGAATACATTTCTCCCCTGGGGGCAGGATGAGAGAATAAACAACACAGGACAGATGTTAGTCACATCACTTAACACACTACTGGAAAGCAAGCAGGTATTATAGAAAAAGCATATAGGAATAAAAGGAATACAATAGACTTTTCACATAGCATTCTTGGCAGTCCAAGATTTGAAGTTATTCTTGAAACAGTGCCAGCTGACAGAACCTGGCCTCCAGGTATTTACCATCTTGGGCAAGAGGGAAAATAATTCATGAATAAGAGCCACAGGCTCACAATGCAAAAGCTTCAAGGTGCCTGGCTGCAGCAGAAGGATGTACTATTGTCCATCATTCAAATCACAGTTGCCCTACCACTAATCATGCTTTATATACATTAATACTTTTCATGAATTATAAGCATGTGCTGGTAAGATAAAACTTAAGAAACAGATCCTGTACTAATCACTCATGCTTTCTTTCTATCCTCCACCCAGTCTTAACCTAAACCCAACATTTTGCAGGAGAGACTCCCTCACTGTAGCAGAGTACTGGGGCCAGGCAGTAGTAGCTTGGGAAAAACCTCTAGGGACATCCAGACAGTGACTCCCGATGACAGAAGCTATTGCAGAAGTAACCAAAATAGGGACCTTTAGGCACCACTATTTTGACCGGACTTCCTCAAGCTTGTGCTGATTGGCTTTTTTCTCCAGCTCCTTTATTCCTTCCCTTCACCTCAGTCTCACTTCACACCCATTCTTCTTCTCTTTTTCCTATCCTCTCTTGCCTCACTATTAACTCCCTTCATTTTTCTTACCATTTACTGAACCTATCCTAAGTAACACTCTATGCCCCAAGTCATGGAACTAAAATGATGTTCCCTCTGTGTGTTATGTCTCTTCTCCCACCTTGTCTTTGTCTATTGAGATTGTATCTTGTTTGTACAGGGCCTCATGTAATGGGGTCTTATTATCGGTTGTCAAGTTGATGCAACTTTAATGAACATAATTAATAACAATCATAATATGTTCCATTAACTACAATGGGATTTGGCCCAAGTCAAGGCTCTAGAATCAACCATTCTAGTGCATCTGTAATTTGAGTCACACAAGAAATCGGACGCGTTTTCCCTCATCTTCCATAAATGCAGTGTTTGTCTCTGAAGCGTGCCAATAATATACCATTATAGCATCTTATCTATCATATTTCCACATATGCTTTATTCATAAGAATATACGCCACTTATGCTCTTCATAATAAACAAAATACGTTTCACTGACATCCCAAAATAAGACAATTTACAACAGAGCTGCTACGCTGTCTCCTGACATCACAGCAATTTAACTGTAAAATAAAATTTAAAAGAAAACAGTTTCGACATAAGTCCGATGGCACTCTCTGCAAGAAAATTAACGTTTGGGATTTGAACCCTGCCTAATAGTTGACATTTTCTATTCAAGCATTTGTTGAAAGTTCAGATTTCTGGATACCAAAGAATTCAGTTTTGAATTAAAACAGGATCCCTGGAGACTTTAATAGTGCATTTCTCATCATGTAGAGTCTCTGAAAAAAGTCAGCTTTTATCAGCAATAATTGAAGTTGCAAAAATCAAGAACAGAACTGATGTGGCTGCACACTGTGAAACCATTCAGTGAGAGCACAAATACTTTGCACTCTAATTAGGTAGCTAACCATGGTTTCAAAACGACTGTATTCTTTCCTACCACCTCTGCATACATTCCAAGGAACTACACACACACACACACACACACGCGCACACACACACACACACGCGCACGCACACACACACACACACACACACACACACACACACAGAGCTGAATATTTACTAAAAGGTCTACCAAATGAAGTGCTCCGTTTTGTTTGGCAATACTATGCATAGAAAATCACAGCTCTGAACCTAGCCATACATGTCCTAAGAGTGCCTTTAAAAAAAAAAAAAATACATGAAAAGGAAAAAAAACCCAAACCTTCCTGTATTGTCCAACTCTGAGATGAAAATATTTCTGAAGTTCTACATTTGAGATTTTCATTAAGTAACTAACTTGTGATATTGAAAAAAATAACAAACATTCTAGAAGAATAGCTAAAGAATCATTTAAAAGCAATTTTATTTCCCATCCAATAACTGTCACTGCCTTTCTTATGCCACTTGAAAGCCACAGTTAAAATGAACACTTTTTTTGCTTCATAGAACTGAGGTTTCCAAGAGACATTTTTTCTCCCACTTGGAGCAAGTTATCTGTTGCAAAAGCAGGAAAAAATGAGATACTATCAAAGGGAAGAAAAAAGAAATGTGTTTTCAAACAAAGCTCTACAGCAGAAGGATTACGAATATACTAATTTGACTTTAACTTATCTCTAAGTTTTTCTTGCACATAGAACTCAAAATATGTAGAGAAAACAAAACAGAATGTAAAATATGGACATATTTTAGTAGTTTTAGGAATTAAGTGTGCCAGCCATATGGCCCTGTTGGCACATACAGACGCTCATGATTTTGCCTGGAATGACACAGTTCCTACATACAGACTTCTGCCAGTCAAGGAGGAAGAATGGGCAGTTCATTTGGTTTTATACTATGCTCTCCACCTCAGCACCCCCAAATTCCTCCCATGCAATTTCAGGAAGGCGTGGGTAGGTATTCATGAATATGCATCCTCTAATTTGCATAGTGGGAAGAAAGTAACTGAGTTATAATACACTGAAGTTAAAACATCCACCCACTATCTTCCTGTGCTCAGCTCTCTCCCCCTCCTCTTTCTCTCTCTATTTCAATTATAAGTTTGGTTACTCAAGCAGTCAGCGGTGTTACTGGGCGTTTCCATTAAGAGAAATGATGAAGTCAGGTGTTCCTTTGATGCAAACCTGTTTATTTATAAAAATGGATAATGTATTTTGTCCTGAACGCAGGATTAATTTAGCAATGAACAGTGTCTTTGCTCACAAATCGGAGCCTCTCTCAGACAACACTCAGCCCAAAACTCTCAAGGCTTTAGTGAAAAAGATGCTTCCAGGTCTTGTGCAGACTGTCCAGTGCTTCTTTGGGGCTTTTTGCTCATATTTTCTTGTTTTTAAAGATAAAAATTGAAGAATGGATCAGTCACTCCAGCTGTTCTCAATCTGGGCAGTTGCTACATGCGTGGCCCTTTTATTAAGAGGAAGTCCATACGGTCTATGGAGTTTATTAAGAGTAAGTACATACAGTCTACTAGTCCATACAGTGTTGGAGGCCAGTAATCTATGGAGTATATAAAGGCCCTACAGCCAGTTGCTTAATGTAACCCTACAAGTCTCTGCCATCTCTTACCCTATATTTGTATTCAGTGCCTCATGGTCTACTCTTAGCAACAGCACATTAACCCTGTCTGCACTATCATTGCTGCCCTAGTTTGCTCTGTCTACTTCTGCTTCCAGAAAAAGGCTGGCCTGAAAGGCCTGGGAAGGCAGCAAGTACATACCAAGAGAGGCTTCTGTTACACTTGGTTGCACTCGAACTTTTTTTTTGTGGAAATCCTGACTTTGGCTAAGCACAATGAAGCCGAGTCACACGTGCACAGCGATCAGGGGCAGCTCCAACTGTTCCGATGCCATGTCAGCCTGTCATTTAATCCGTGTCTACACATCTACACATTTGCTCTTGCAAATTCCCTTTGGAGTTCTAGTAGCAATTGTATTTCTCCCCCACAGCTCCACCACCCCTATTGTGCCATGTTTCCCTTTCTTATTGAGCAACCTTCCACTAAGCAGCTCCCATCACACACCAGCTACCTCTGGTTATCTCTGCAATGACTGAATCTGAACTACCAGGATCTTCTTTTCCGTGCTGCCCCTCATCTGCCCCTTGTCTTGTCTCTCACTCTTTCCACCTATTGGTACTTTAACATGGCTGCTCTCTGCACACTCAGATACTCTATGGCCCTCATCATCTTCGCTGCCTAAATCCTCTCTTGGGGCTGATTAAGTAACTGTAACTAAGTAACAGGAGATTCAGGAATCTACTCAGAATGCACTTCAAGTCAGGAGTCTCCCAGGGAAATTGGGCAACTTAATAAGCATGATATTTTCCCACTGAACAGTTAGTAATACTCCCCATATACCTACTCCCAAAGTCAAATGAATCTCAATCTGTCCTTATATGATATGAGCACAAACTATTCTTAATCTGTTCCATGAATTTAGTTCACACAAAAAAGAGAGAGAATTGAGAGCTACAGAAAAAAAATACAGGGGATAAAAATTCACCTGAAATATATTTTGTGCTTGTTGTAGAAAGATGAGGGGGAACAATCGTGCTTGGGGGATTGGTGCCAATCACTTGGCCTCTCGTCCTTCAAAATCCTTCATCAAAACACACCATGCGTCTTCAAAGACTCAAAAACAATCTCTAGAAAGATTTTTGCACCGGCCCAAGATCTTAGCACCTGGCTTTAAAGACAGCAAGGGAAACAAATGTAAACCTCATTTATGTGAAAAAAAGGATTTGGGGGGTCTGAAAAGAGAATGTGGGGATAGCAATGTGTGCATGGCAATCATGACCACAGTTCAGGAATGCAATTGCTAATTTACAAATGAAAATTAATAATTAACTTTAAACAGATCTGTAGTGCTTATCTGCCACAGTGAAAGCTGGCTGAAGCAGACAGCCTCTCTCTTTATGTAAGGACATAAGAAATGCCATATGGGGTCAGACCAGTGTTTTATCTAGCCCATTATCCTGTCTCAGGACTTCCTTCTCCTACGTCCAAGAGGTCTTGGGCAAGGGCAGTCCCTGCCCACCTATAATGCCCAGCCCTTTAGAGCTTGCTGTAGGACCCTGGCCTCAGCGGGCACTCCCCACCCCACCCCACCACCTCAGCAACCTGGAGGTATCAAGGCATAGCCCATCACCACCAGTTATACACACCTGTGCTCCACATGCTACACCATCCCACCCTCACTTCCTGTCCAGGCACGAAGTGATGGGACACGCTCAATGAGGCAAGGGTCCCTGTGGACCAGCCAGTACTCCACCCTATTCCCGCAAACCACCAGGGACCTACGTTGGCAGCTTCTGCACAGGGTCACCTCCGTGGACATGTATCTGCTGTAAAACAGTAAGATGTATTTGCATGACCAATCTGCATGTTTTATGTAAAAACATAATTTCGAGCCAGGTTGGAAGGGTATATCTACACTGCATCTAGGAGAGGAGAATGAAGCAAAGTAGGCAAAACCCACATTAGCTGAATATTGAGATAACAAAGCACAGCATAATTTATTGATTAGCATCAGGTAACAGCTACCTTACAAGGGAAGTTTAGCTGAATGTTACTGGGAAGTCCTTATTTACCCTGACTGTAATCTGTACATTTCTATGAATCAGAGTGAAGCAAGCCATTGTGCCCAGTTATTTTCACTGATTTCTTGGATAATGTTTAAAAAATACATGTATATGGTTTTCAGCATTGTACGCTTTTACATACAAAAAGTCTCTCGAATGTTCTACAAATTCTCTAGAAATTCAGCCAGAGACCTCCACTAGAGTCTAATATCCAAAACATTGCCTGCATTATATTATTAACTACACATGGTTGCCTGTATTTATTACTATAGTTTAGCTTATAGAAGAACAGATGGTTCCCCTGTGCTCCAGATCAAATACTGTCAACTACTTATTTGATCATCTGCATTGGGTTTGTGATTTAAATAATTGAGCTTTAGCATTTTGTGCTTCTTAAATCTGACCTGCTTCTTGCAGCTCTTTTGACTTGTGGCAATTGTTATTGGCCGATAGCCAGCAGCCTTTTACACTGACTTTCTGAGAGTAGTTAATTCAGCAATGAATTAAAAACAGATTCTCTGTGTTCCTTAGGATAGTGCATTCTAAACTCTGTTCTTCAAATAATTACTATAGGATGCAAGTGCAATTAATAATTCAACCATTAACCTCAAATGAAATATTTGTTTAGCTCATTTCACATTGTGCAGTTTCATAGCAAGTACACGAGTGACTGTTTAGACAGTTCTTTAAAGTGCAAAGACATTTGCAATATAAATTATAGTATTTATAGATACACAGCATGAAAATGTGCTTCCTGTCTCTCTGAACCATTTGTTTTTGAGCCAAGATTTGCTGCAAGATGATGGCATTGTACTGCGTTGGAATGAATGCAGACAACATCAGTTCATTTATTCCATTTACACATGGCTGATATTGCATCACTGTTTGTTTAACTCAACCAAGAACATGGCCAGAAGTAAGTCACTGGATCCTTTGATCAATAGTCATAAGGAGGTAAGAGAGGCATGTGGTTCAACGCGGGGTTTTTATTTATTTCTACCGCTGAAGGAGGACATAACAAGAAGATTATTTACATTCCTTCGCTTAGCAAAGACAAAGAGTTGAGTGGGTTAATTTCCTGATTTTGATTTGCCATACAATGGATATTGACACATATACGAGATTTACCCAGATCTGTGACAACTTCTGATTTAAGGTGATCCTCACAAGAATTAGATTCTATCCGGGGGGGGTGGGGGGTGCGCTCCCTGGAGGACCCAGAAGTGGGTTGGAAGTGCTTCTGGTCCACTTTCGGGTCTGCTGCTGAATGCACTGGGGGACCCCCGCCATGCTTATGTAGGACACTCTATTCACCCCACCATCACAGCATTTATGAGCCACCTGGTACCTTACCTTGAGGTATGTAGAAAAAATACTTAAAGCTGTGTCTAATCATCAAATCTTTCCAAATCTATCTGGAGGGTTCTGATTTAGTTCCAAGATATTAAAGGGTCTCCTGATTTGATTTGGATTTGAAGATTTGGCCACTGAATCAGGCCAAATCTCTGCCAAATCGAATCAGAGACTGAAGCTTCACACAGTCCTACTTCCCCCAACCTCCCCTGCAGCCACCCTGTCCCTTGACCCCTTGTCCCTCCTTCAACCTGCCTCCCCACCTTGTGCTTCTTCCCTCACCCCTGATTTCCCACTTTCTTGCTCTGCCCTGCAGCCTGCCTCCCCCACTGACTACAGCCATGTGGCTAAGGGGATGGGAGCCAGCTTCAGGTCCCCACCACATCACTGTGTACTCCCTTGTACACTCCACCAAATAAGCTGTTCCACCCTGGGGCATGCAGTGACTCAGCTTCAACTTCAGCTCCATGCCCAGGGCTGAAATCAGAGGTGAGTGACCACCTGCCCTAAGCCAGTACTTGAATCCAAGACGAGGTTCCCCGCTCCCCCACCAGTCTTACAGGAAGAATAAACCTTACCTTGGATTTGAATAAATATGGTAATCAGCTGAAAGAAATAGTTGGGTCATTTGTGCTGTTTTTAAAATGTGTTTTTTTCTTAATATAAAGACATAGGCAAACATTCACAGTTCTAAATGCTATTCAAAAACTCATTAAAGTATCACACCAGGGCAGCTAAGTAGAGAAGGAGTTTTGAAGGACTTGGAAAATGGAAAAAGAAACTTGAAGCCAGTGTAGTGGAAAACGGGGAACTGCTAGAGAGATTCAAATGAAATGAGGGGTATCTGGCTAGAGTAAAGGCACTCTGTACTGGAAGTATGCAATGTGAGTGTCTAGGTGGCCGGTGTTAAAGATGTAGGTTTGAATGAGAACTTTAATAGTGAGGACAAAAAGATGAGGTTGGTTTCTGAATGTAAATGATAAAACAGCATTAAAAGTAATGTGGATGTGAAAGAACAGATGTAAGAAAACTTAGGGCTAGATTTTCAAAGGTACTTAAGTGCCTAAAGATGCTGATAGGTGCCTACTGGGATTGACAGAAGCACCAGAACATGATGGGTGGTTAATTCTCATCTATGGAATGACTATGTGGAATTTTGGTGCATAACTTAGTTATTTTTAAACCTAGGAGTATTAGATTTCAACTACTGTAACTATATCTTTAAACTCTAAGGAGTACATTAGCAGTAGTATTTAGATGCTGCCACACTGAGGCCTGCAGTTTCTATTACCTACAACAGCATTTTTCAATCCGTGGGTTACAACTCAAAAGTGGGTCAACAAGAATATATGAAAGGGTTGCAAACAACCTTGAAAAAATGATTTAATAGATTTCATAGACATTAAGGCTAGAAGGGACCTCACAAGATCAGCGGGTCCAGACCCCTGCCCAAGGGGAAAGGAGTCAGCTGCATCCCAGCAAGATAGGCATCCAAATGTTTCTTAAAAGTGTCTGGAATAGGTGCTTGTACCACTTCTCAGGGGAGTCTATTCCAGGGTCTGGGGACTTGGACAGTAAAGAAATTTCTCCTTATGTCCAGCCCAAAATGGTCTTGCAGGAGTTTGTGACCAATGGACTTTGTCTTCCCTAGGGGTGCCCTGGTAAACAGAGGTTCTCCCAGTTCCTGATGCACACCCATTACATACTTACAGGCTGCCACTAAGTCACCCCGAGCCCTCCCTTCTCCAGGCTGAAGAGTGCCATGGCTCTCAGCCTCTCCTCATAATACCTGCTCTCTTGTCCTCTAATCATGAATGTGGCTCCCCTCTGGACTCTTTCAAGCTCTGTCACATCCCTTCTAAACTGTGGAGCCCAGAATTAGATGCAGTACTCCAGCTGTGGCCTCACCAAGACTGAGTGAAGTGGGTCTTGCTTGAGATGCATTGGTAGATGCAAGCCAAAGTTTTGTTTTCTTTGCTGTTTGTGGCATCGCATTAGTGGCTTATGTTCATTTCGTGGTCAATTATAACCTCCAAGTCTCTTTCAGTCATGGTGCTTGTAAGAATCACACTGCCAAGCCTATATGTGCGATGTGGAGTTTTTCTCCTGAGGTGGAGCACCATGCATTTCTCTATGTTGAATGCCATCAGGTTTTGATCCACCCACCTTGTGAGCCTGTTGAAGTCAGCCTGAATCGCTAGCCTATCCTCTAATGTGACCACACTTCGCCATAATTTAGTGTCATCAGCGAACTTAGCCAGTCCACTTCTGACACTAGGATCCAAATCATTTATGAATACATTAAATAGTACTGGTCTGAGTTTAGAGCCCTGGGGGATGATACTGGTCACCATGGACCACTCTGATTCAGTTCCATCGACTATCACTCTCTGTGTCCAACCACAGAGCCAGTTCCCCAGCCATCAGACTGTAGGGTTGTCAAGGCCACAGTACCCCAATTTGACCATGAAGACATAATGGGACACAAGGTCAAAGGCTTTTTTGAAGTCCAAAGATATTATATCTACTTTTGCATGTTTTGCATATATTTTTGAAAAACATGGATGCTGCTTATGTTTCACCATATGTTAACGCTACACTTGTTAATACACAGGGATCCAGGTTTTCCATTTGCCTCCAAAAATGCACATTTTCTCCTTCAAAGGAGAAAATCACAGAGGGAAACCACAGGTTTCCTCTTGCTGGCAGAGTTCCAGGCTGCAAGGGGATGCTTGGGGCTGGGGGAAATGGGAGGAGGGCACTCAGGCAGAGAGCACCATGTGCATGTGCGTGTACACACATGTATGTGGCACGTGGCAGCCAGTCAGTGTGGAGAGCAGCTCCCCACAGGTAAGTCAACTGGGGGGGCATAGATGATGCATTAGAGGGGTGGAGGTGAGGCACAGGCAATATTTTGGAAGGGATTTGTGCACCCACAGAGGGCATGGAGCTGCAGGCTGGGAAGACTGGAATAGGTAGGAGCTGCCTCTGCAGCCCAGCAGGCAGGACCCAGTGTGGGAGGGCAAGATTCATTGCTGCTGCTGCTGCCACCCAGAACCCTGCACCAGCCGTGCCACCAGCAGTGTGAGGAGTAATTGACAGGGGGGAGGCTGAGCTGCCCTCATCTCCTCCTGCTGCTAGCTGCTTACATGCTGGACTGCAGCTGTACCCACCACCATGGTCTGGCTGCTGCCACTCCCCTCCAGTCAGCACAGATTTCCTCCCCACCACAACCTTTTTTCCTTGCACTGCCTACAGTGGGGTTGGCACGGGGTCCTGACAGTGGTGGCAGCAGCAAGTCTCATTGCCCCACTCATCCCTTCCATGCCAGGTCTTGCCTGCTGGGCCATGGAGGAAGCTCCTGCCCATGGTGGTCCGGCCAGGCTGCAACCCCATGCCCACTGCTGATGCACAAATCTGGGAGGCATGTTCCCCCCTCATACCCCACAAACACACCCCCATCCCACACACTGGGGGACTGGGGTCTGGGGGCAGGGGGCGGTGGGTCTGGAGTGAAGGGCACCAGCAGGGCCAGGGGACTGTTTTCTTTTTAAACTATTTAATGGGTTGGGACTGGCCATCAATATTTACAAATGGGTCTTTGTACAAAAAGGTTAAGAACCACTGACCTAGAGGAAAGTTAGTCCCAAGTTAGCTCCGGTTCTTGATAGATTGAATGGGGAGAGTGAGGTCCCTCAGGAAATGGCTCTCAGAAGCCACCTGGACATGGAGCTATCTAAGGAAAAGGGTCATAACCCTTTTTCTAACTAGGTACAATTCATCTGCCGCTCAGGATCCTTATGCCTCCCTGAGTTGTACTTCCCAGCCATAGGCTGGGGTGGGGAGGCAGGAGGGGGAATAAGAAATTTGGAGAAAAGAGGTCTGCAGAATAAGCAACGGTCAATGCTTGGAGCACTGTATAGTGCTGTTGTAGTAGAATTAAGTTCAAATCCCTGTTCTGACTGATTGTGCAGCAAGGGCTTGAAATTAAATCTGGCACTACCAATCAGTCTGGGATTTCAGCATGGATCTTACCTTGCTGGAGATATACCTCTTTTTGTAAAATATTAACTACTTGTTTGGAGGGGGAAAAAACAAGCATAACTGACCTACTATATAGCTTGCATTTGATGTGGGGAACAGAGCCAATAAATTTTCAGTTACTTGTACAAAGTAGAACAGCTGCAAAAGTAGAGACAAAGATATTTGTGTCTACACAAGATATTTTATTGTACAGCAGACTAATTTGATGCAAAGTAAATCAACACTGCCTACATGTGCATGGCAGTTAGGGTTAATTTATTGCTATGTTGGATAGTCCCATCAGATACAGGTGGCATGTGGCAGTGCAGTAACTTACTGTGCTTAAATGCACATGTAGACAGTGATGTCAGGATTAGTTTACTCTGGCTCAAATTGAGACAGAGTATATTCAGCAGTTGCATTAACTGCACATGTTGATGTGCCCAGAGACTCACCCAAGAAGAGCTGAGAGCCCAATAGTTAGGACTAGGACTAGGACTAGCACATGGACTGAGGGCTCAAGTTCCAGACTGATGTTCACATACAGATACACACCCCCTCTAGCTGCCTCTGGTGCAGGCTGTACCCAGTTTATATGCCTTTGGATCTGGACCCTCCTGACAAGGCCAGGAGAGGAATACAGAGATTGAGAATTCAGCCTGAAGTTGATTGAGGTCTGAGCAGCTTAATAGCTGGACAACAGCATCAGAGCTTAGATGGCTTTTTGTATGCTTACCCAGGGAAATGCAGGCATTTTTAAACTAGCCACAGCTGAACAGTGATTTTGAGAACAACAGCACTGCCTAAATTGTGGATTTAGCAGCCTACAAGGAGAGGTACCTAAATATCTTTGTGGATGTGAATATAAATACCTTTAAAATCTGGTTTTCCATCAAAACAATGTCATTAGAGACCTTGGCATAAGCAATTCAATTTCAATGAAGGGTACAAAGGAGTGAAGTTCAAGGGAAGTAATTTTATACAACTTTAGGTTGCAGACCACATATTGAATGCATTTAGAAATTAAGGTTGTTGGAAATACTATGGTATTCCAGGGTGTTATTTTCTTGTGGGTAGTAAAAGTATTTAAATGTAAACTTTGAAGTCAGTAGTACTTTCTTATATAAGCAAAGTTATATACTTATTTTATGAGCTTTGCAAGAATGAGACATGATAATAAGGAGAAAATACATACTTTGGAAGGAATCTGTGTATTCACCGTTACTTCATTTAATAAATACTTAATAATAAATTAAAGTCATTGGATTGATTTTAAAGGTAGTTGTTAAAGCTGTGTTGAAAAATTTCCTTCAGTATTTTTTATATATAGAAATGTCAGCACGCTTTCAAGCTGTTAGTCAGATTGCTCCCAAATTTGATTCTTTAAAGTTGAACCTAGTATAAAAGATTGATTTCCCTTTCATCACCTAAATCCAGTAGTTGAACTTTGCAGAAACACATGGGGAAAATGGACATGCAAAGACAACTACATGTACTTCTCCATGCCATGTAGAGAATCTCCATGCAGATTTTTACTGGGCCAGAAGATAGGGTAGGGATTGAGTTAGGCATTGTGCAAGACAAGAAAACTTTACCTCCAAAATGGAAAGAGGTGTAGAGAAATATTAGTCTTGTTTCCCCCCCCCCCCCCCGCCCCCCCCGGAGGCTAGAATAGCTGTCACAAAGTAACACTGAAACCTAAGGTATGCATAGGGGGTGATTTCCAAACCCTTAGCATAAGTAGGGCTCTGCCCAACTTTGGAAGGCGGCTGGCCAATTTCACAGGCAGACTGCAGAGCTAGTCATCATTTTCATGGGCTTATTCTGTTGGGAACCCCCCATGCCTCTTATTGGCCAAGCCCCCGCCCCCCCGATTGGTGGAGAGAGAGCAGTCCGTCACATGGCCCTGCCCCTTGCTGCTGACTGGCTGAGTGGAATATCCATCATATAGCCCCACCCCTTGCCACTGACTGGCAGAGAGCGGCAGGGCCACAGGACAAGCAGCCCCCTCAGCCAATAACTAAATGATAGATGGGGGGCAACAGCCAGCTTCTTTTGTGTCAGTAGCCCCCTTCATGCCAGGTTGGGCTGGAATGCA
This sequence comes from Crocodylus porosus, assembly GCF_001723895.1. Taxonomy (NCBI): domain Eukaryota; kingdom Metazoa; phylum Chordata; order Crocodylia; family Crocodylidae; genus Crocodylus; species Crocodylus porosus. Next base: position 29,873,216 of record NW_017728915.1, on the reverse strand, counting down.
TACAAGGCAGGTAGTCAGTGGAAATGTAGATTGAGGAGTCAATGGGTCAGAGACAGGCTGGGTGCGGGGAGGAAGGGGGATGAATGTAGCTGTTAAATAGTGGAGAGGTATCTGGGGAGCCAGCATTTTATTTTTAGTAAGGTTTTTGGGGGGAGGCCTGGGGGATTTTTGCCCCATGGAGTTCATAAAGATTGCCTAATTTCATGATTTACACAAAATCCAAATTGTGGTTTGAGTAGTTCCTACTCATAACTCATTGAGCAGACTTTGATACTGCACATACCCAATTCTTTAAAGTCAACAAATGTACTTGTGTGCTTAAAGTTGAGTAGATGTGTATTTTGGGTAGGATCAAAGCCTTTGTTCTCTGTATACTTTTTCAGGGATTGCAATATGAATATTGTTGTCCAGATTTTTTTTTTTTAAATGAAATGTTGATTGTAGAACAGTTGTAGGTTTCAATTGGTTTCTCACTCAGAAACTGGAGAGGATGTGTTTTTAATTTTCCCGAAGACAGAAAAAAGTGAAAATTTCTGTAAGTGCTTTTGGAATCCTGAGTGGTTCCATGAACAAGATTCTCATTGATTCAGATGAGAATTATGCCTTTGTATGAATGGAAGGATTTGTCCTTTAGCATTTTTTGTACTACGTAGTTAGAAGGTGACATTAAAAAAATGAGGACCTAAATGGACCTAAACCTAAAAATGAGGTTATTCCTGCAGCATTTTAAATAAGTGTTCTGATTTGCAAAGTATTGCATATCCAATGGTTCATTTTGACTTGAGGAGGAGCTGGAGGCTACTGACCAGCTACTGCACACCTTACCACCTTATCTGGCTCATGAAATATGGATTTAGAGCATTGATACTTGAAATCTTGGGCTATAATCCTTTAGAAGAGAACTGAATACTCTTGTAAATGGAGAATGAACAGCATGGGACCATCTACTCAGCTGACCCTGCTCTGAATGGAGCCATCTCATGTAAGAACAGTTCTGGAAATGTCTTATGGAAGTTCAGTAATCAGGGGTTGATGGAAACTGTAGCAAGCATAATTTTTATGCCCTCATTTTCATAAATTTATACTGTAGGCTGATTTAAGGAGAAATTACAGGGACTCCTCAGATATGATCCCAAAGGATACCAAGATATCATAATGAACTGCTGAAAGACCTGGTCGAGAATGTAACGTGTCCCAGAGATAGGGTTACCGTAGTTCCAGTTCCAAAAAAGAGGACACCTGTCCGGGGAGCAGGGGTGGGGGCCTGCAATTCTAACTGTTTCAGTAAATAACAAGTGTTATTGCCTCATAAATTTAATGAGAAACAAAAGCATTAAGTAAATACTGAAGTTGCACTCAGATGACAGACTGTACTCCTGCTTTATGCAATGTCTGCTCCGTCACTACAGTAAGCACCAGGGTTTCTTTTTCTGTTTAAAAGTTGCAAATCATCTGATAAAAAACCTGAATTCACTGATTTAAAAAAATCTGAACCCGCATTCTTCCATGATTAATGCCACTATGTATATATACTATTTTTCCATCAATGTAACATAATGTTTTATTGATTTATGTACAATTTTAAAGGAATTTGGAAGCCTACCAGTACCTCAATCATTATAATAAAATAAATACGAGATCCCTACATTTTAAAACTTTTTTTTAAACAGAAAATCAGAGCTCCTCTACCCCCTTTGCCCAAGAAGATGTGGGTCCAGCTGTTGTTGTGTCCTCCCCTGCTGCTTTGTAGCACCGAGCAGCCCTGAATGATAGATCAGTGCCCTGCCCTTGCCCGTGGTGGTGCCCCTCAGTCCCAATCCACATTCCCCACTCCCTTCTGGGCTCTGCTGGTGCCCCTCAGCTGCTACCCACAGCCCCCTGTGTGCCCAAGACCCTTCCAGGTACCCTGTCGCAATCCAAATTCCCTGCTCCCTTCTGGGCTCTGCTGGTGCCTCTCCCCACAGCCACCCCCATCCCATCCTAGCTGGCAAACCTTCCTTGCTGCTGACACATCGCCAAAGCTGCCCGGCCCATGCCAGACTGGAGCTAGCTTGTTCTGGTTTGTAGCTAGAAAATGTCACCGGCCCCGATAAAGCAAAACCAATTTTGCTACTTATTCCAACTGGTCCAGGACTTCAACCATTATCTTTTGCTCTGGTCTAGATATCAACTAGATCGGTCAAGTCCACCCCCTCTTTAAAAAAAACAAAAAAAGGAGGAAAAATGTGGCGTCAGGAGATGCATAATTTTTGGAGGCCCTGGTTACTGGATCTGTTCTTCTACCGATCCCAAACTCTGCCTCAACCTGTCACTTTCCAATTTTGTGGATATTTATGTGTGCATTTAAGATGGGACTAAAACTGCCTTTCAAATGGAAGATCTCATTTGCTATCTGCCAGTAATCTCAAAATCATTCCCCACTTCAGTGGCCATGTCTACATGTGTCCCTATGGCGCCTTTGTTACTGCTTCCTTATTTAGTACCTCCCTTTGGAGGTACTAAATGAGGGCCAGTAATGGCCTGTATTGCACCATGAGGGCAGTGCAGTTATTTTTAGCAACACACTATAAAGAGGGAGCACGTTGCTATGGCGATGTAAGTGCAGCATCACGGCTCTTGCCTGCGGATGCTACGTCTCTGTAGTGCGTTGCTACAACAACATAGCATCACATGTAGATGCGCCCAGTAACTCTCATTCTGCTACCAGCTTGACTTTACAGCTGGTTTTTCTTTTATAAAAGAAGGTATTTAAAGAAGTATGGCATTTTGACTGAAGCACTTGCATTTAATGGGCCAGTGGGCTCTACATTAGATGTTGCCACATAGGAAAAAGATATGGGAGTCGTTGTGGACAGTTTGCTAAAAAACATCGGTGCTGAGCAGCCATAAAAAGACAAACAAAATCTTAAGGATTATTAAGAAGGGAATTGTAAACAAAACTAAAAGTATCATTAGGGCCGCTTTATACATCCATGGTACATCCGTGCCTTGAATACTATTCCCAGTTATGGGCCCCACATCTAAAAAAGAACTAGAGAAGATGCAGAGAAGGGCAACAAGGAAAATTAATGGTATGGAGGGGCTTCCATATGAACAGAGACTAAAGAGGCTAGGCCTTTTCAGTTTACAAAAGAGACAGTTGCCGGGGGGTATGATCAGGCTTTGCAAAATACTAAGCGGTAAAGAGAAAGCGAACAGGGATTTATTATTTACTACCTCTCTGAATACAAGAACTGGGGATCACAAAATGGAATTAGTAGGTGATACGTTCAAAACTAACAAAAGGAAGTTCTTTTTCACCCAGCATGTCATTAAAGTGCGGACCTATTGCCACCACAAGTTGTGGGAGCTGACAGTTTAGCCGGGTTCAAAAAGGGATTGGAGAAACTATGGGAGGAAAGGGGAATCAGTAGCTAGGGCTAGAGCTTCCAAATCAGAACTTTCTATATCTTAAACGTGGTTAGAGGGGAACAGGGGAAGAGCTTTGGTCGCACCCAGTTCACTCCCCCTTTCAGCATCCACTCTTTGCCACCGTGTGAAACAGGATATTGGGCAGGATGGATGGATGGTCTGACTCAGTAAATGGCAGTTTTTATGCTTAATGCTGAACTCGTAAATTGTTAGAACTAGTTTGGAGACTAAGTTGCTCTTTAACACCTACACATATTTTTAAATGGAGATCTTTGCAATATGGTTTATGTTCCAGCAAAGCACAGTTCTAAAATCATACAAAACAATTAAAAGGCTTAGGTACGAATTAGTTTGTGAAACAACTATTTTTCAGACACTAAAATGTTTACAACTAACAGTAATACTTTACCTGTATGGAGAACTGTTCCTTTGAGGAACTTGGGAATAACTACATTCCCCTTCATGCGTACTGGCGCTCTGATCACCAAAGTACCCATTAGCTTCAATGAGACTAGTCACTTATGGGGCCGAGCAGAAAACGCAAGTTCCAGTTTGTTAATCAAGACTAAAATCTGTTTTCATTTCACACTGAAACAAAACCAATGAGTTTCAGTATTGCGAGTGCGCATCAAAAAGGGAGAGGAAGATCTGTGAACAATGTCTTGCTCAAGGTCATCATCCAAAAAGGTCATGAGTGACCTCTATTCACTTCAGTGGGAGTGTAAGTACAGAAGATGCTTCTTGCTATCCATCTTTATACTTTTAGAAACCAAACTTTCTGATTCCTAGCCCCGCTTTAGGAACTCTTACTTGTGAATCTACCTAATCCATGCTTTTGGGTAGTATAAGAAACAATAAATCTATGTTATATAGATAAATTAACTCTCATCCTAGACTATTTTTCTAACCAGACCAGAAGAACAAGTACATGCTGTTCTTAAAATAAACAAACTGTTTTGCTTTTTCCTGTAACCTCTGACAGTATAAAGTAAAATGATTCATTAAATGACTACTTTATGGTTATTTATGAGATGCTAACTAGGTGTATGATGTGCTAATTATTAAGAAAATGCACATTTGGAACATCTCCAGGTGTCTTTCCATGTCTTTTTCCCCAGGTGCGGTTGTTTTCCATCTCTTTCCATTTAAATTCACATTAGGGCATTTCTCAGTTTCTGCATTTAGTTTCACTGAGCTTGAGGTCAGAAGGGCCACACAATCACCAACTATTAAATCCCAGTAGTATCAGTTAAATAAATACTTTTAGGTCTTCCAGAGATTGAACTGTGCACCATGGGCAAGAACAGGAAAAAAAAAAAAACAAGGTGCCACCAACATGTGAGGCCATTGCAGTGGAGGGAACAAATTATGCAAGCTATGCTCATATGATCCCAGAGGAGGAACATGGCACCTTCCTTCCTGATATGCCCTGCCAATCTGAGCTAGGGAAATAAATCCTTCCTGGCCCAAAATCTGACAATAAGTTTGACCTGGAGAAACACTGCGCAGGCATCTAGAAAGAGCATTTTCAGCATTTTGCTCTGGTGTCTGTATTCTGGGCAATCAGTGAAACGCAAAAAAACCCCTATCCACCCAACTGTGCACTGAGGAAAACTTTCTTTCCTGACCCCTGCAGTCACCTGGCTGAAACTCTCAAGCATGAGATCTAACTAGTTTTTGTTTTATGTCTGGACACCATCAGTGAAGAAGACTGAGGCACTAGAGATGCATCTCTGTAGACATAATTGAGTTTAAAAATAGGTATTAACCAGTCTGTAATGAAATGCATATTGCAATCTGTTTTGGACACCCCAGAGTACTGTAAAAAACCTTAACATAAATGTGAACGGGTCACAAAGATTAGCATAGCTGAAGGGAAGACAACTCAGACTTCATTTTAACATTTAAAATAGCCAAGAAGAAATGCTCTGAAGCCTTCATTCAGCAACTGTGGCCCGAGTGAAACATGCACCTACAGCCCTCTTCCTATACAGTGATGATGAAATTTATGGGCTGGCTAACAAGTCTGCCAAGACAGCATTGAGACCTCTGAGGAAAACAAATTATAAAAGATTCACACGAATGCAGAAGCATTAGGAGTCAGATCCAAATTTATCTTATAGCTCTCCAACCAGGACTTGCACTGTATTGACATATCGAAGTTTGAAACAACAACACCAACACCTTATACGGATCAACCCCTTACACGCAGTTTCAAACAAATTAGATAACTACTGTCATGAGGCATCTCCATTTCAGTACTCTCCGCCCCCAAAAGATAAGTACTCATTTCAGCTCTAAGGTCCCACTGTGATCTTCAGCAGCGCTAGGAGGCATCTAACGTCATCTAAGTACCTGATTCCTCAAGCAGCTACAAAACGCACACAGCCTGATGCTCATCACAAAAAGTGACAATATCATTGGACAACAGAGTCGTAATCCTTTCTGCATTTCTTCCTTCTGGCCCATGATTTTTGCTGCCCAGTGAATCACTGCTGAAAGGAAGGGTAGGGTAGAGGATGCTATTCCCTAACCTATGATGTGAAAGATGTGGGCTCACACCCTCTGAGGCTAAGGATGCCCCCTCCACTTAGTACCCATTTGGTGCTCTGAGTCATCCTTGGGGAGCTCCATTCACTGCACAGGGACCTTGGCATCCTAACCCTTTGGTGCAAGGCATCTACTCTGTGTGTGCTACAGCCCCTAAGTCTAGGGACAGACATTCAAAAAGCCGGAGCCTAAACTGATTCAAACCTTGCAGGTTATTCAAATCTGGCTAGCCTGAACTGGTTTATAACTGGACAAACATGCTCTCTGTACTGAGGCAATGTGGCCACATGCCTGCAGTTGCTCAGGCCAGGCGCCGGGGGGGTGCTAGAGCAGCCCCCAACTGTAGGGAAGCTGTGGAGGTGCATGGCCAACTCAGGCTGAACTGGCCTGTTAATTCCCCTCTCCCCTCTCCCAGTGCCACCAGTTGGGACTGGAGCCAGGTCTCCCACACTCCCCCCTCACTTCCTGCCCAAAATAGGCCCTTGGTTGTCCCTCCACTGGAGGCCAGAGGAATAACCCTGCCCATGCTCCCTCCCTACCATTGCAGCAGGAGGCAGTCGGGACCTTACTGGGGGCAGCAGCCCCTGTCATACTGAAGGGGGAACAAGCCCCTTCTCAGTGAGGGGCTGCGCTGTGGAACAGGCAGAGCTGTGGCTGGCTGCATGCAGCAGTGCTGGGGGTCCTGAGTGGGCCAGAGCCCTGAAAAGCCCACACAGCACTCCACAGTGCAGCCCCCACTGGGAAGGGGCTTGCAAGAAAGGGCATCGGGACAAGCCATGATGGGTCACTGCGCACCGGTCACTGCTCCAGCTGCCAGACAGGACCAGCCCCCACCACTGTTCGGTGCTCAGGGCCCCCTCCCTAGACATCAGGGTCCCTACTCTACACTAACAGTAAGTTTGAAAATAACAGAAGATCCTGTCTGTGAAGAAATAAATGGCCTAGTATTAACAGGACCAGAAGTTTTTCCTTGTAGAAAAATAATTTAAAAATTAGCTTTTTCTCAGTATTACTTCAAAGTACCAAGAGCTAGCTAGGCTCAGATAATGTCACACAAGCACAAAGGCAGATGTATAGCCAACTAGACAGTAGCCACTGCTTCAATGAAATCAGGTTTGTTTTACCAGCAGGAAATAAAATAATTGAAGGTGAAACTCACCGCTGTGCAGAAGTCTAGCATAAGGAAATATTCCCCACTCATATCCCCTTTATATTCTGTTTTGAGGACTTAAGTAGGTTTTAGTGAAACAGTAACTTTGTGCACAAGGAAAAATGACTTTTCTTTTACCTGGAAAAAGAATAAAAGAAAAAGAAATCTCAGTTCTTAGCTAATTCAGTATAAAAATTGAAATGGACTCAAAAATGTGTTAAGAGTAAGAGAATATCCAGGTATGAAACACAGATTCAAAACACAGATCAGTGAAATAACCTCTAGGGTAGTTAAGAATTAGAAAACTCAAAGTACTGGCAAGAAAAGAAATGATGCTACCCACCCTATGACCTTTAATATAAAGTGCCTGGCATTTTTTCCTGGCATTTTCTTCTGGCAGTAATCTGAACGCAATGGGTGTTTACACATGGCATGTAGAAATTGCAGCCTCCTCCTTCAAATAAACACCAACTAAAAAGGACATTTCAGGATGGCACAAGATAAGGATCCTCTAACAGCCCCCAGCTGTTAGAAGGTGAGACAACAGCAAATAGTAGCAGCACAATAAATATAAAAGACACATATATTAAGCCAGGCTATTACAGATCTAAGCAGAAATGTGGGGTGTTTCAGCAAATACTTACCTTGATTAGACAGGTCTGAAATTTAGTTACATTGCCTATTAAGTTTTCTAACATAAGCAATATGTGTGCCATGGGTAAAAAACTCCAATGGACTCTCAATAAGGCAAGAGATGCATAATTGTATTTATTTCTTTTGCCAAGCTTAGGTCTGGACCCTGAATTCAGAGTAGATTTGTAACAAGCTGAAGAGCAAGTTCTGCATAATTCTGGAAAATTTGAAATTCTAAATGATGCATATTTAATAGATGGTGGAACTTATGTTCCCAATTGAAGAAAGCAAAAATTACTTTTCTTGTGTGTATAGCACAGGCTTCGCATTAGTGAGAATGTCTCATTAAAAAAAATCCTTAAATTTTCTCTGAACTAATTATTCCTTAAGCACATGGCGTGGGAGAAGGAAATTAAACCAAAAGCTGGTAGAAAACAGTTTGTGAAAGTTCAAATGTTTGTGACACCAAGTTAAACAAAAGATTACAACAGAAGTTTTGCAAAATCTCAAACATTTAGTTTTCTTATGCCTAAATGAAACGTATTTCTTGCTTGGATTAAAATAAATATTAAATCAATGCAACTAAAACTGATGTCAGAAAAGCAAAGAAAAAATATTCTAATCTAGGGAATGAAAGACCATGAGTTTATGGTTGATATGGGTAATTGCAGCCTGAAGGTATTGATTAATTCAAGATTATTGTATCTTCTTCCATCCCTTCCCTTCCCATCCTAAGCTCAAAGACATACGTCTTTTGACGATCCTAGTATTTTCCTTAAAAAATAATCTTGACTAGCAACTGAAGCCAAAAACAGATGTTCAGGTTGGGATTAGACATCAAACAATGCTGCCACTCAAAATGAAGACGACCACAGATTTTTTTTTAATAGGATGATCATGAAAACATTTTGAAGCTTAACTTTCTTTACTAAAAAAACATAATTAATTGAATGAAACTGACTGGTTTTCATCCATATATTGATAGAGCTGCAAAAGCCCCAGAAGACCTCTCACTTTTTTCTGAAATCAGATTATTCATTCAGAATGGCAAATAAGGCATGAAACCCCTCAGTTTTTGAGGTGTCATTATTTCATTTTGAGCATTTTAAAAAGATAAAAGCCAACAGATTTAGTGGATATGAATGAAATCAAAGCAGCAAATGATTCCACAATGTAGCTTAATGCTCAGAGTTTACAATAGCACAAAGCACAGCAAATGCCTGATTCCTGATTCTGCAAATATTTATGCACACAAATAAAGATGCACAAGCCAGTGGTCCCACTAGTTTCAATAGCAGGATGTTTGTGCTTGGATCATGTCCTTTGCCTGGCTGTTCTGAGCCAGCGAATAAAGCAACAATTAGCAAGCCAGGCCAATAGGCAGACAAGTAAAAACAAAAATCAATATGCCAAACTGCCTTCTTTGGAGGTTTCGAGTCTCTGCAGTGATGACTTCAGGTTTGGTGGGCTTGTTCAGCCTTTCACTATAACTGCTTCTGCTCTGATTATTCTCTGCAGCTTATTCCCATCAGTCACACCACTCACTGAGCTCCACTTCAATCACACTGAGCTCGCTTCACATGCGTGGCATTGCCAGTTGCAAAGTCTAAGATCACACACATTTTCTGAACATCATACAGAACAAATACCAAGAATCCTTTGTTCAACAGGCTTGCAGTAGACAAACAGAAGTTGAAGTACTCTAATGTTTCCTGATGTTAACAGATGACAATTGCTGTAATCTTGTCTCCACCTCCAAGGGAAAAGCAAGCAGGGTCTGACAAAGTTAATACATCTGTAAGGTCTCCACATTGCTCTCCATCAACTTTCAAGTCCTAAACTTAATTTTTCCATGAATGCTTAAAGCATAAAGGAACTTTACAGAGACTCCTGACTACAGCTCCTCTGTTAGTCTTAACTGACATGGAACCCTTGACTTCAGTAGAGTTAAGCAGTATATTCCTCCTGACACTGATCCCTGGGGAACAATTCTCCCTAAGGACTCTTGCACCTTGGATACCTATTTCCATAAAGGCAAAGAGGGGATGAAGAGAGCGTAAAAGATTAGCAAGTAGCTTATACTTACAGGGTACTCATTCCATCAAGGTATAAGTGACTGACGACAGCAATACAAAGCATTACAGTATCAGACTTAACAAATTGTTGGTTGTTGATGCCATAGCGGAGTAGGAGACGACCTTTTTGGCAGGCATGCTACCAATTATCCTTGTACCACTCCAAACCTCTTCCCCCTCCCAAACTGTTGCTCTGCTTTCTGTTTCTTGCTGGTATGGGACCCCGTCCATCACATGCCATACAAAGAGGCTGCCTGTACCACTTATGACATGCTGCAGATTGGGCACCCCTGCCATAGGGCATTGCCTCTGGACAGCACTGCAGTGAAGCCTGGCCCGCTCAACTCTGTATGTAATAAATGCAGTGTCTCCACCTTAAAGCAATGCTGTGGGTGTGCCAATAAACCTGAGAAAGGGTTTATTGGTACATGCTTGGCACTGTAAGGCTGCTATATGACATCCATTTCCAGGTTCAGGACATAGGGCCTGGTTGTGATGTTCTTCACAGTCTCCAGGCTAGCCCACACTATTTATTATTCTGTGCTGTA
>NW_017728915.1:29815241-29862838 GCF_001723895.1 Crocodylus porosus | reverse complement strand
TCTGTTTAAAAGTTGCAAATCATCTGATAAAAAACTTGAATTCACTGATTTAAAAAAATCTGAACCCGCATTCTTCCATGATTAATGCCACTATGTATATATACTATTTTTCCATCAATGTAACATAATGTTTTATTGATTTATGTACAATTTTAAAGGAATTTGGAAGCCTACCAGTACCTCAATCATTATAATAAAATAAATACGAGATCCCTACATTTTAAAACTTTTTTTTAAACAGAAAATCAGAGCTCCTCTACCCCCTTTGCCCAAGAAGATGTGGGTCCAGCTGTTGTTGTGTCCTCCCCTGCTGCTTTGTAGCACCGAGCAGCCCTGAATGATAGATCAGTGCCCTGCCCTTGCCCGTGGTGGTGCCCCTCAGTCCCAATCCACATTCCCCACTCCCTTCTGGGCTCTGCTGGTGCCCCTCAGCTGCTACCCACAGCCCCCTGTGTGCCCAAGACCCTTCCAGGTACCCTGTCGCAATCCAAATTCCCTGCTCCCTTCTGGGCTCTGCTGGTGCCTCTCCCCACAGCCACCCCCATCCCATCCTAGCTGGCAAACCTTCCTTGCTGCTGACACATCGCCAAAGCTGCCCGGCCCATGCCAGACTGGAGCTAGCTTGTTCTGGTTTGTAGCTAGAAAATGTCACCGGCCCCGATAAAGCAAAACCAATTTTGCTACTTATTCCAACTGGTCCAGGACTTCAACCATTATCTTTTGCTCTGGTCTAGATATCAACTAGATCGGTCAAGTCCACCCCCTCTTTAAAAAAAACAAAAAAAGGAGGAAAAATGTGGCGTCAGGAGATGCATAATTTTTGGAGGCCCTGGTTACTGGATCTGTTCTTCTACCGATCCCAAACTCTGCCTCAACCTGTCACTTTCCAATTTTGTGGATATTTATGTGTGCATTTAAGATGGGACTAAAACTGCCTTTCAAATGGAAGATCTCATTTGCTATCTGCCAGTAATCTCAAAATCATTCCCCACTTCAGTGGCCATGTCTACATGTGTCCCTATGGCGCCTTTGTTACTGCTTCCTTATTTAGTACCTCCCTTTGGAGGTACTAAATGAGGGCCAGTAATGGCCTGTATTGCACCATGAGGGCAGTGCAGTTATTTTTAGCAACACACTATAAAGAGGGAGCACGTTGCTATGGCGATGTAAGTGCAGCATCACGGCTCTTGCCTGCGGATGCTACGTCTCTGTAGTGCGTTGCTACAACAACATAGCATCACATGTAGATGCGCCCAGTAACTCTCATTCTGCTACCAGCTTGACTTTACAGCTGGTTTTTCTTTTATAAAAGAAGGTATTTAAAGAAGTATGGCATTTTGACTGAAGCACTTGCATTTAATGGGCCAGTGGGCTCTACATTAGATGTTGCCACATAGGAAAAAGATATGGGAGTCGTTGTGGACAGTTTGCTAAAAAACATCGGTGCTGAGCAGCCATAAAAAGACAAACAAAATCTTAAGGATTATTAAGAAGGGAATTGTAAACAAAACTAAAAGTATCATTAGGGCCGCTTTATACATCCATGGTACATCCGTGCCTTGAATACTATTCCCAGTTATGGGCCCCACATCTAAAAAAGAACTAGAGAAGATGCAGAGAAGGGCAACAAGGAAAATTAATGGTATGGAGGGGCTTCCATATGAACAGAGACTAAAGAGGCTAGGCCTTTTCAGTTTACAAAAGAGACAGTTGCCGGGGGGTATGATCAGGCTTTGCAAAATACTAAGCGGTAAAGAGAAAGCGAACAGGGATTTATTATTTACTACCTCTCTGAATACAAGAACTGGGGATCACAAAATGGAATTAGTAGGTGATACGTTCAAAACTAACAAAAGGAAGTTCTTTTTCACCCAGCATGTCATTAAAGTGCGGACCTATTGCCACCACAAGTTGTGGGAGCTGACAGTTTAGCCGGGTTCAAAAAGGGATTGGAGAAACTATGGGAGGAAAGGGGAATCAGTAGCTAGGGCTAGAGCTTCCAAATCAGAACTTTCTATATCTTAAACGTGGTTAGAGGGGAACAGGGGAAGAGCTTTGGTCGCACCCAGTTCACTCCCCCTTTCAGCATCCACTCTTTGCCACCGTGTGAAACAGGATATTGGGCAGGATGGATGGATGGTCTGACTCAGTAAATGGCAGTTTTTATGCTTAATGCTGAACTCGTAAATTGTTAGAACTAGTTTGGAGACTAAGTTGCTCTTTAACACCTACACATATTTTTAAATGGAGATCTTTGCAATATGGTTTATGTTCCAGCAAAGCACAGTTCTAAAATCATACAAAACAATTAAAAGGCTTAGGTACGAATTAGTTTGTGAAACAACTATTTTTCAGACACTAAAATGTTTACAACTAACAGTAATACTTTACCTGTATGGAGAACTGTTCCTTTGAGGAACTTGGGAATAACTACATTCCCCTTCATGCGTACTGGCGCTCTGATCACCAAAGTACCCATTAGCTTCAATGAGACTAGTCACTTATGGGGCCGAGCAGAAAACGCAAGTTCCAGTTTGTTAATCAAGACTAAAATCTGTTTTCATTTCACACTGAAACAAAACCAATGAGTTTCAGTATTGCGAGTGCGCATCAAAAAGGGAGAGGAAGATCTGTGAACAATGTCTTGCTCAAGGTCATCATCCAAAAAGGTCATGAGTGACCTCTATTCACTTCAGTGGGAGTGTAAGTACAGAAGATGCTTCTTGCTATCCATCTTTATACTTTTAGAAACCAAACTTTCTGATTCCTAGCCCCGCTTTAGGAACTCTTACTTGTGAATCTACCTAATCCATGCTTTTGGGTAGTATAAGAAACAATAAATCTATGTTATATAGATAAATTAACTCTCATCCTAGACTATTTTTCTAACCAGACCAGAAGAACAAGTACATGCTGTTCTTAAAATAAACAAACTGTTTTGCTTTTTCCTGTAACCTCTGACAGTATAAAGTAAAATGATTCATTAAATGACTACTTTATGGTTATTTATGAGATGCTAACTAGGTGTATGATGTGCTAATTATTAAGAAAATGCACATTTGGAACATCTCCAGGTGTCTTTCCATGTCTTTTTCCCCAGGTGCGGTTGTTTTCCATCTCTTTCCATTTAAATTCACATTAGGGCATTTCTCAGTTTCTGCATTTAGTTTCACTGAGCTTGAGGTCAGAAGGGCCACACAATCACCAACTATTAAATCCCAGTAGTATCAGTTAAATAAATACTTTTAGGTCTTCCAGAGATTGAACTGTGCACCATGGGCAAGAACAGGAAAAAAAAAAAAACAAGGTGCCACCAACATGTGAGGCCATTGCAGTGGAGGGAACAAATTATGCAAGCTATGCTCATATGATCCCAGAGGAGGAACATGGCACCTTCCTTCCTGATATGCCCTGCCAATCTGAGCTAGGGAAATAAATCCTTCCTGGCCCAAAATCTGACAATAAGTTTGACCTGGAGAAACACTGCGCAGGCATCTAGAAAGAGCATTTTCAGCATTTTGCTCTGGTGTCTGTATTCTGGGCAATCAGTGAAACGCAAAAAAACCCCTATCCACCCAACTGTGCACTGAGGAAAACTTTCTTTCCTGACCCCTGCAGTCACCTGGCTGAAACTCTCAAGCATGAGATCTAACTAGTTTTTGTTTTATGTCTGGACACCATCAGTGAAGAAGACTGAGGCACTAGAGATGCATCTCTGTAGACATAATTGAGTTTAAAAATAGGTATTAACCAGTCTGTAATGAAATGCATATTGCAATCTGTTTTGGACACCCCAGAGTACTGTAAAAAACCTTAACATAAATGTGAACGGGTCACAAAGATTAGCATAGCTGAAGGGAAGACAACTCAGACTTCATTTTAACATTTAAAATAGCCAAGAAGAAATGCTCTGAAGCCTTCATTCAGCAACTGTGGCCCGAGTGAAACATGCACCTACAGCCCTCTTCCTATACAGTGATGATGAAATTTATGGGCTGGCTAACAAGTCTGCCAAGACAGCATTGAGACCTCTGAGGAAAACAAATTATAAAAGATTCACACGAATGCAGAAGCATTAGGAGTCAGATCCAAATTTATCTTATAGCTCTCCAACCAGGACTTGCACTGTATTGACATATCGAAGTTTGAAACAACAACACCAACACCTTATACGGATCAACCCCTTACACGCAGTTTCAAACAAATTAGATAACTACTGTCATGAGGCATCTCCATTTCAGTACTCTCCGCCCCCAAAAGATAAGTACTCATTTCAGCTCTAAGGTCCCACTGTGATCTTCAGCAGCGCTAGGAGGCATCTAACGTCATCTAAGTACCTGATTCCTCAAGCAGCTACAAAACGCACACAGCCTGATGCTCATCACAAAAAGTGACAATATCATTGGACAACAGAGTCGTAATCCTTTCTGCATTTCTTCCTTCTGGCCCATGATTTTTGCTGCCCAGTGAATCACTGCTGAAAGGAAGGGTAGGGTAGAGGATGCTATTCCCTAACCTATGATGTGAAAGATGTGGGCTCACACCCTCTGAGGCTAAGGATGCCCCCTCCACTTAGTACCCATTTGGTGCTCTGAGTCATCCTTGGGGAGCTCCATTCACTGCACAGGGACCTTGGCATCCTAACCCTTTGGTGCAAGGCATCTACTCTGTGTGTGCTACAGCCCCTAAGTCTAGGGACAGACATTCAAAAAGCCGGAGCCTAAACTGATTCAAACCTTGCAGGTTATTCAAATCTGGCTAGCCTGAACTGGTTTATAACTGGACAAACATGCTCTCTGTACTGAGGCAATGTGGCCACATGCCTGCAGTTGCTCAGGCCAGGCGCCGGGGGGGTGCTAGAGCAGCCCCCAACTGTAGGGAAGCTGTGGAGGTGCATGGCCAACTCAGGCTGAACTGGCCTGTTAATTCCCCTCTCCCCTCTCCCAGTGCCACCAGTTGGGACTGGAGCCAGGTCTCCCACACTCCCCCCTCACTTCCTGCCCAAAATAGGCCCTTGGTTGTCCCTCCACTGGAGGCCAGAGGAATAACCCTGCCCATGCTCCCTCCCTACCATTGCAGCAGGAGGCAGTCGGGACCTTACTGGGGGCAGCAGCCCCTGTCATACTGAAGGGGGAACAAGCCCCTTCTCAGTGAGGGGCTGCGCTGTGGAACAGGCAGAGCTGTGGCTGGCTGCATGCAGCAGTGCTGGGGGTCCTGAGTGGGCCAGAGCCCTGAAAAGCCCACACAGCACTCCACAGTGCAGCCCCCACTGGGAAGGGGCTTGCAAGAAAGGGCATCGGGACAAGCCATGATGGGTCACTGCGCACCGGTCACTGCTCCAGCTGCCAGACAGGACCAGCCCCCACCACTGTTCGGTGCTCAGGGCCCCCTCCCTAGACATCAGGGTCCCTACTCTACACTAACAGTAAGTTTGAAAATAACAGAAGATCCTGTCTGTGAAGAAATAAATGGCCTAGTATTAACAGGACCAGAAGTTTTTCCTTGTAGAAAAATAATTTAAAAATTAGCTTTTTCTCAGTATTACTTCAAAGTACCAAGAGCTAGCTAGGCTCAGATAATGTCACACAAGCACAAAGGCAGATGTATAGCCAACTAGACAGTAGCCACTGCTTCAATGAAATCAGGTTTGTTTTACCAGCAGGAAATAAAATAATTGAAGGTGAAACTCACCGCTGTGCAGAAGTCTAGCATAAGGAAATATTCCCCACTCATATCCCCTTTATATTCTGTTTTGAGGACTTAAGTAGGTTTTAGTGAAACAGTAACTTTGTGCACAAGGAAAAATGACTTTTCTTTTACCTGGAAAAAGAATAAAAGAAAAAGAAATCTCAGTTCTTAGCTAATTCAGTATAAAAATTGAAATGGACTCAAAAATGTGTTAAGAGTAAGAGAATATCCAGGTATGAAACACAGATTCAAAACACAGATCAGTGAAATAACCTCTAGGGTAGTTAAGAATTAGAAAACTCAAAGTACTGGCAAGAAAAGAAATGATGCTACCCACCCTATGACCTTTAATATAAAGTGCCTGGCATTTTTTCCTGGCATTTTCTTCTGGCAGTAATCTGAACGCAATGGGTGTTTACACATGGCATGTAGAAATTGCAGCCTCCTCCTTCAAATAAACACCAACTAAAAAGGACATTTCAGGATGGCACAAGATAAGGATCCTCTAACAGCCCCCAGCTGTTAGAAGGTGAGACAACAGCAAATAGTAGCAGCACAATAAATATAAAAGACACATATATTAAGCCAGGCTATTACAGATCTAAGCAGAAATGTGGGGTGTTTCAGCAAATACTTACCTTGATTAGACAGGTCTGAAATTTAGTTACATTGCCTATTAAGTTTTCTAACATAAGCAATATGTGTGCCATGGGTAAAAAACTCCAATGGACTCTCAATAAGGCAAGAGATGCATAATTGTATTTATTTCTTTTGCCAAGCTTAGGTCTGGACCCTGAATTCAGAGTAGATTTGTAACAAGCTGAAGAGCAAGTTCTGCATAATTCTGGAAAATTTGAAATTCTAAATGATGCATATTTAATAGATGGTGGAACTTATGTTCCCAATTGAAGAAAGCAAAAATTACTTTTCTTGTGTGTATAGCACAGGCTTCGCATTAGTGAGAATGTCTCATTAAAAAAAATCCTTAAATTTTCTCTGAACTAATTATTCCTTAAGCACATGGCGTGGGAGAAGGAAATTAAACCAAAAGCTGGTAGAAAACAGTTTGTGAAAGTTCAAATGTTTGTGACACCAAGTTAAACAAAAGATTACAACAGAAGTTTTGCAAAATCTCAAACATTTAGTTTTCTTATGCCTAAATGAAACGTATTTCTTGCTTGGATTAAAATAAATATTAAATCAATGCAACTAAAACTGATGTCAGAAAAGCAAAGAAAAAATATTCTAATCTAGGGAATGAAAGACCATGAGTTTATGGTTGATATGGGTAATTGCAGCCTGAAGGTATTGATTAATTCAAGATTATTGTATCTTCTTCCATCCCTTCCCTTCCCATCCTAAGCTCAAAGACATACGTCTTTTGACGATCCTAGTATTTTCCTTAAAAAATAATCTTGACTAGCAACTGAAGCCAAAAACAGATGTTCAGGTTGGGATTAGACATCAAACAATGCTGCCACTCAAAATGAAGACGACCACAGATTTTTTTTTAATAGGATGATCATGAAAACATTTTGAAGCTTAACTTTCTTTACTAAAAAAACATAATTAATTGAATGAAACTGACTGGTTTTCATCCATATATTGATAGAGCTGCAAAAGCCCCAGAAGACCTCTCACTTTTTTCTGAAATCAGATTATTCATTCAGAATGGCAAATAAGGCATGAAACCCCTCAGTTTTTGAGGTGTCATTATTTCATTTTGAGCATTTTAAAAAGATAAAAGCCAACAGATTTAGTGGATATGAATGAAATCAAAGCAGCAAATGATTCCACAATGTAGCTTAATGCTCAGAGTTTACAATAGCACAAAGCACAGCAAATGCCTGATTCCTGATTCTGCAAATATTTATGCACACAAATAAAGATGCACAAGCCAGTGGTCCCACTAGTTTCAATAGCAGGATGTTTGTGCTTGGATCATGTCCTTTGCCTGGCTGTTCTGAGCCAGCGAATAAAGCAACAATTAGCAAGCCAGGCCAATAGGCAGACAAGTAAAAACAAAAATCAATATGCCAAACTGCCTTCTTTGGAGGTTTCGAGTCTCTGCAGTGATGACTTCAGGTTTGGTGGGCTTGTTCAGCCTTTCACTATAACTGCTTCTGCTCTGATTATTCTCTGCAGCTTATTCCCATCAGTCACACCACTCACTGAGCTCCACTTCAATCACACTGAGCTCGCTTCACATGCGTGGCATTGCCAGTTGCAAAGTCTAAGATCACACACATTTTCTGAACATCATACAGAACAAATACCAAGAATCCTTTGTTCAACAGGCTTGCAGTAGACAAACAGAAGTTGAAGTACTCTAATGTTTCCTGATGTTAACAGATGACAATTGCTGTAATCTTGTCTCCACCTCCAAGGGAAAAGCAAGCAGGGTCTGACAAAGTTAATACATCTGTAAGGTCTCCACATTGCTCTCCATCAACTTTCAAGTCCTAAACTTAATTTTTCCATGAATGCTTAAAGCATAAAGGAACTTTACAGAGACTCCTGACTACAGCTCCTCTGTTAGTCTTAACTGACATGGAACCCTTGACTTCAGTAGAGTTAAGCAGTATATTCCTCCTGACACTGATCCCTGGGGAACAATTCTCCCTAAGGACTCTTGCACCTTGGATACCTATTTCCATAAAGGCAAAGAGGGGATGAAGAGAGCGTAAAAGATTAGCAAGTAGCTTATACTTACAGGGTACTCATTCCATCAAGGTATAAGTGACTGACGACAGCAATACAAAGCATTACAGTATCAGACTTAACAAATTGTTGGTTGTTGATGCCATAGCGGAGTAGGAGACGACCTTTTTGGCAGGCATGCTACCAATTATCCTTGTACCACTCCAAACCTCTTCCCCCTCCCAAACTGTTGCTCTGCTTTCTGTTTCTTGCTGGTATGGGACCCCGTCCATCACATGCCATACAAAGAGGCTGCCTGTACCACTTATGACATGCTGCAGATTGGGCACCCCTGCCATAGGGCATTGCCTCTGGACAGCACTGCAGTGAAGCCTGGCCCGCTCAACTCTGTATGTAATAAATGCAGTGTCTCCACCTTAAAGCAATGCTGTGGGTGTGCCAATAAACCTGAGAAAGGGTTTATTGGTACATGCTTGGCACTGTAAGGCTGCTATATGACATCCATTTCCAGGTTCAGGACATAGGGCCTGGTTGTGATGTTCTTCACAGTCTCCAGGCTAGCCCACACTATTTATTATTCTGTGCTGTACAAAACTGGGTTTTGCCACATATATTTAAAAGGTGCTAAGGGTTTACATTTAGTAATATTCACATCCATGAAACCTTCCCTTGAAGTTAGGTGCCAAAAACGTTCTCACACAAAGCACAGCCAGAATGAGGAGCTACTTCCACAGTTTTAGCCAATAGGCCGGTGACTGGCATTTGGAGACCCAGCTTTCAGTCCCTCCTGTACCCGATTTCAACTAGCAGAAATTCTAACCTCAGGACTGTTCCCCAGCCACCAGAATATATGAAGTACAGTGAGATGGTTTTCCCCAATTGCCCAATGGAAGCTGTTCCACTTTGCCTGACTGACAACATTTATTATGCTATATTCTCCTCTTCCAGTTGTTTTAAGAAAGACCTGATCTTGTAGACATGTTATGAGAACATTTAGTAGGCTGGGCCCTGGAGGCAAGATAGGAGGAGTACTGCCTACATTTTAAATCCTGCGGGAACTTAACACTGAGCAGCTCAGCAATTTTTGTATTTGAATGGTTGTACTTGAGCCAGTCAGCAGAAATGTAGACATCTAGGGAATTTAGGCCTCTGGAGAAAAATAGCTGCCAGCAGTGGCTATTTTTGCACTTCAGCTACCCCCACCAAAGGCAGGATGCTGTCCCAGTCACCAGCCCACCTCCCCCCCAGTTACACTGCTGTCTAAAGTAGTAGCTAAGTGCCAAATACCCTTTGTAGATCTAATCATTTATGCCACCATCAGACAGTTAATGCTCTGAGAACTGAGCCCATACACCCATACAATTAAATCTAAAATAGAAGTGTACTTTGAGCAACATGAAATAATTGGCACAGGAAAAAAAATGCAGAGAGAAACCATATTTCCATTAGAGAAGCACTCTGAAGATGCATTTCAAAATCTCCATTCCCTTTCCCCTCCCCAGAACTCAAGGTAATTTTCTTAGGTTTACAATGCTCCCATTCCTCTATAAAAATTACAGATTTGGGTTTCAGTCCTGGAGGTTGTTTCATGTATGTGGCAACTTCTTTTTGCACAAAGCCTTGTTGACTTCATTGAGGATCTTCCCAAGGGCAAAGGGTTCCAGCTACATGAAACACCTTGTTTGGCATCTAAACAGGGCCAACATGTGAACTTCTTCTAACTTAAATTACAAAATAAACAGTACTGATGACCCTCCCCCCCCCCAACTGTAGCAATAACGTTGCCTTCACTTAATTTGAACTTTCTTGCATATATCAGGTTTTTGTATGTATAAGTAGACACTTAGCTTCATCTATCACTAGTTGCTCCAATTACTGCTAATATTGCATGAAATCTTATTTCATCACTGTTGCCTTCATACAGACACTACACGTGCTTACACAAGTAACATTTTTCATAGGATCAGGCCCCTGAAAGTGCTCTACACACATGCACAACTGCAGAGTGCTTTAAAAATGCCCAGTTTCACCAAAAATCCCCCCAAACCATAAAGCAGAGTAGCTTAGGAACTTATGTTAGTTTTTACCTGTGGCGAGGGGACAGGAGAGGGTAGAATGGAGCCCTCTTGCCTCATGGGTCCAGCCCAGCTCCCCCCAATAACCCAGTTGGGGTAGCTGGGAGGACCCATGAGGTGAAGGGGCTTTGCTCCACGCCACCCCCCGCCCAGCTCCAGCAAGGCAGCTCCGTGCTGTTCTCTTCCCCCTCCCTTCCCTACTGACAGCCCTGAACCAGGGGAATGGGAGGCAGGGGTGGGGAGAAGTGTGGTTCAGCAGTCTCCCTGGAGGATGCTGGGACACTCCTAGCTTCTGGCAAACGTCTGTTGGGTTGTGGAAGAGACTCTGATGGCACTTGGCATGAATAGGAATGTGGCCCTTAACATTTGTAGGCACCCTAAGTTTTCCGGGACTAAAAGACTGGACCTTCTTTCACCTCAAACAACGGAGCCTAACATAGGCAAGAAAGGCAGACAAAATACTGCAAGGCTTACTGCTGTAGAAAATGCCTTCTCTGGGCTTCAGAGCATGGCAGCAACTCTTAGAAAAGAAGATATGATATTTGTCTTGATTGATAAACTAGAAAATAAAATTCTTGGTAAACGGTTGAAACCCATTGTTGCATGAGAATCGATAACATGGGCAACTGGTCTTCCCTTAGAATACTTTCCAAGCTTGGGGGGAATGACTTGGGCTGGCTGGCCCACCCCAGTTGGCATGGGATTTCTAGACTAGTTTCACCTCCCCTCTTTGCAGTCCCACCACTTAAAGCATGGATATAAATTAAAACTCTGCATCATAGATCATTTTAGAGAGATCTATCTTTCGTTTATTCTAATGAGTGACACCAGATACAAAGTCGTACAGACACCTGAACAGAACCACTTTAGGTACCTCATGCCGAAAGTGAAATAAAAACTTGATGATCCACAACCTGGAGGTGCCCATAACCCATGAGGCCCCTCCCTGTCTGACTGAAAGTTACCTAGCTCCTGAAGTTCTGCTTTGCATATGTCCAAAACTGCCCCAGTCTTAGCAGCTGAATACTTAGCTGCCACCAAAGCAATTTGGTATCTAGACACTAGGTAGAACAGAACCTAGGTTTTTTGAGAAAGACTTAACACGTGAAAACAAGATCAGACCACAACAGTATGTCGTTGTAGATGTTGCTTTATTTGGAAGAGCCCATCTGGTTATATGGAACCTAGTGGTTACAGCAGTCCCCACAGAAATTGGGAAACCATGTTTTTCCTCCTTTGGCCTGATTTAGGTTTGATTCTAAATCTCCCATTTCTTAGCTTAAAAGTTAGGTGCTGCCCACTTCTTGTGGTAAACCTGAGTCATTGTACAGGAAAGAGTTGATGATTCATGGGATCAGAAAGAAAAAGATGCATGAGGAATCTTGAGTATATTGCCTCATGGTAACAGCATACACAGCAGGGAAGTCCTAGGTGGCAGTCCCCCAGTCACCTTCTCTGGCCATGTTTTGTGAGAAGGAACTCTAGGAAAGTTCACCTGGAGGGAGGTGCCTAATTCTTGGTAGGTAGGATGTACCCACACCCTTTCCCTCAGCATTTCCTTTTGGCCTATCCTTGCTCCCCATGCACTTCCTTGTGAATTCCATTTTTTAATCATCTAACTCAGCCCAGGTGTCTAACTCAGGGCTATGGATTATGTTAGGCAGCAGCTGCCTGTGTCATTTCGTGGATCCAGTTCTACAGGCTTTTAAAAATGCTTCCCATAATACATACAGAAAGAAATGTTTGACTCTCTGTACTTGTATTTTATTTTATAACTGTAACACCCTCTGGCTCCAGGGGTAGCTGTGATGCCCACCCGGTGGCCATTAGGCCTGTGTCTCTCCCTGGCCTCTAAGGATCCTCCCCTTCTGCTCGCCTCCCATATCTTGATGTACATGTGCTCTTGTGAAAAGAGGAGGCTGTCCCAGGAATTGTGGCCAGGTCCTGTCCTAATTAGCACAGGTGTCCGTGTTTGTTGCCTTAAGGATTGATTACATGGTCTCCTTGTCACCCCTTTTAGCCACACCCAAGCCTCACAGGTGTTACTTATCTGTTCACTTGTTTGCTCATTTTTGCCCCTGTCAGGGCTACATGCCCCTGACCCTGATTACTGCTCCTCCTGGGTTATGGGCCCTCTGGCCCTAACCTGCTGTGACATCTTCTTCTTCTTTCATATGGCTGACTTGGAGCAACAATTGTAAGTCCAGTTTAAGGTAAGTTAACCAGTCTAAGGCTCTTGAGGAAAGGGAAAGTATCCCTGTAATGTCACTGTCAAATTTGTATAGAGGGCTGAGTGTCATTATGTGGTCCATAGGTTGATCAGGATTGCCAGGGTCACATTTTGCAGAACTCCTAACACACCATTCATGCATCAAGTGACCAGTATCTATGCCCAGTTGGGATCCAATTTAGAGCCTTACATGTTTTTCACGGAAGGTCAAAACCAGGAGGCTTTATTGTTGGACTGGAAATTAGATGTATATTCTGAATGGTGGTTTCATTCTACGCATTCCTCCAAGCTGCTGCACTGTTGTGTCCTACAAGGGCTTATATACATATCCACAAATGTTTCTAAGAGACCAAGCAATGAGCTGGGAGGTTCTTTAAATCTCTATCAACCCCCTTGCTCCTGGCTCTAAGGGCTTACAATTTTATTTTCTTTTTCTTTTTTAAAAAGGCAGGAAAATATCCCATTTTTTTTGTCTTGTTTGAAAAGTCAAAAAAATTCCAATGACATTTTTTTCAACCACTTCTAGTCCTGAACCTGCAATAATTTAAACATGTGTTCAACATGAAATGTATGCATTGCTAATTGTGAAGAGTGGAACAATTCACATCCTCAAAGTTAAACAGAAATATAAATCTTTATCGGGCCTACACATATTCCTACAATGGTAGACTTAGCAAACTTTATGGTATGATCAGAAAAAAACATTATTAATAGTATAAAACTCTATGCTTTTTTTAAAAATATGTAGGGAACAGAGATAATTAAGCTAAGCAAAGTTCTAAGAAACACTTAGCAATTATCTTAAAAAGAAAGTGTTGAAGGAAGACTGAGGTGGGCGACAATCGCAATCAATGATTAGTCAGTATCTGGATATTGTATCACTCCAGTGTAATACAACAGAGAAGCTTATAGGTAATGTTAAATCTTATTACAATTTTCCTCATTCTACTAGTAATTTTCATTAATATGAAAAATAAAAAGGCACATTACTATGACAGTGACATGATGTGAGCAATTTTATTGAAGTAGAAAGCTAAGAATGATAATATGCATTAATTATTTTATTGATGTGCAGGAAATGAATTATTCATGGCTTCAAAGTATCTGTGGATAATTCTAATTACCTGCTTTTAAAGTATATGAGATCCACTGAAAATACATTAACAATTTTGATTGAACACCTGCTATCCTATGGCAAATAGAATGCACCAGACCTCAATG
Organism: Crocodylus porosus; assembly: GCF_001723895.1. NCBI lineage: Eukaryota > Metazoa > Chordata > Crocodylia > Crocodylidae > Crocodylus > Crocodylus porosus. The sequence continues at coordinate 29,848,963 of NW_017728915.1, read as the reverse complement.
CATTTTGACACAGAAATAATTGGGTTAGTCCTTCTGCATGTATTTTTCTATTGGACTGCAAGAAATACTTTTTTATTATTATGTGTTCCATTGGCCTATAATATCATAATTTTATATAAACATCTAAACAAAACAAGGTTGAATAAACAATGATCATAGAAGTTCAGTCTGGGCAGCTAGCCTAAGGCACTTGACTCACTGAAATTTATCTCCCTTAAACATCCTAGCATAAATTATTTCCAAAAAATATTTGCAGCCAATGCAAGTTTATCAGGGAGATCAGAAAAAGAGTGGGGCTGGGGAAATCAGCTTGTATGTCTGTAAATTGCTAAGTACATAAGCTAGCCAACTGTGCACACTTTCTGAACCAAAGGCACAACAATCATCATTGTGTCTCCAGATGTTCAAGCAATCTGCAAAGAAGTAGGGAAATTAAATAAGGCCTTCACCTTAATTACCAGCTTGATGAAGCAAGAGAGTATAATCTTGGGTCTTCCTCCAGTTATACCACCAATGAGCCATTTCACTTTGTGCATGTCCATTGGACCAACATTTTCAAAAGTGATCTGTAATTATGGGTCCTTCAGTTCTTTGTTGTCCAGCTGGAAATCAATAAAGGAAAGAGTCAGGTGACACTCTTTATACCACTTATATGGAGTTTCCCATCCCACCTAGAGTAGAAGTAGAACTTTTTCCAGTTTCTATCACCCGTTACAGACAACACAGGCTTGCAGAACTCCAATAACTTACTGAAGTTTCCAGTTTTTGTTTTCACATAGGCTAAGAACTTCACAGGGAATGGGACTACTTCCACACAGGAAAGGGATAAAATTCATAGATTATAAGGGGCTGGATGTAACCTTGCAAGGTCATCAGGTCCAGCCACCCCTGTGCTTGGACTGAAAGACAACTGGGGTCAGGTAACTCCAGCAAGGTGACCATCCAGTCTCCTCTTGAAGATTTCCAGGGTAGGCGATTGCACCACCTCTGGAGGGAGTTTATTCCACAGTCTGGACACACTAACTGTGAAGAGGCTTTACCTAGTGTTAAACTTGAAACAGTCTTCCAGGATTTTGTGGCCATTACTCCTGGTTTGCCTCAAGGGTGCCTTGGTGAACTGTTGTTCGCTGAGCCCTTGATGTACTCCCCTGATGTAGCGGTAAGCTGCTACCAAGTTCCGTCTCAGCTTTCTCTTTTTTAGGCTGAAGAGAACCAAGTCCCACAGCCTTTCCTCACGTGGTTTGCCTTGCAAGTCTCTGATCATATGGGTGGCTCTTCTCTGGACTCTCTCATGCTTTTCCATGTCCTTGATGAAGTGTGGTGCCTAGAACTGGATGCAGTATTCCAGCTGCAGTTTCACCAATGCTGAGTAAAGCAGAAGAATCACTTCCTTGGTTTTACTTGAGATGAACTGGTTGATGCACGCCAGAGTATTGTTTGCCCTGCTGGCTACAGTATCGCACTGCCGGCTCATGTTCATACTATGGTCTATTATTACCCCTAGGTCCCTTTCAGTCATGGTGCTAGTCAGTTTGGCACCACTGAGCCTGCAAGTATGTTGGGGACTTTTCGTCCCCAGATGGACCACTTTATAGTTCTGAATCTTGACCTTCATTTGGTTCTGATCTGCCCAACTTACCAGCCTGTCTAGGTCTGCCTATATCTGCAACCTTTCTTCATGCATGACTACACTCTCCCGTAACTTGGTGTCATCCACAAATTTGGCCAGTGCACTCTTTACCCCAACCTTCAAATCTTTGATAAAGATGTTGAAAAGCACTGGACCAAGCACAGACCCCTGAGGGACACCACTGGCCATTTCTCACCAGGAGAACACAGATCTATTCATTAGAACTCTCTGGGTCCTACCCCGCAGCCAGCTTCCTACCCACCTGTTGAGCAGTTAAGTCCTTCAAGCCTCCAATTTTCCCATGAGACCATCATGGGATACCAAATCAAACACCTTTTGGAAGTCTAGGTATACAGGAAACCCTCCCTATTCATGGGTTTGGCATTCAGGGTTTCAAATATTCACGAATGCTGAACCTGCATCTTAAATACACTTAAAGAAACTCCTTGGGAGCTTTCTGCTTGCTGCCGCCAGCGCTGGGCTCTTACTACTGCCACCGTGCTCCCGCTGGTGCCGCCGCTCTCCTACCATTGCCAGCACAGCTGTACCCCTCTGCCCCACAACCACCAGGGGCACTGTGTTAATGAATGCAGATGGCATTCGTGAATGCAGTGCCTTATTTGCAGATTTTGCCATTTGCAGGGGATATGAGAATGTATCCTCCACAAATGGCAAGGGTCTCCTGTACAATGTTGACCTCCTCTCTCTTATCCATGTGGTGAGTTACCTGGTGATAGAAGGAAATGACATCGGTAAGACTAGACCTGACTGTGATGAAGCCATGCTGGCTGTCATTCAAAATCCTACCTTCTGCAAGCCTATCACACATAGACTCCTTGATGATTTTTTCCAGAATTTCCTCTGGGATATGATAGGCTAATTGGCCTATAGTTGCCCAGGTCTTCTCTACTCCCTTTCTTGAAGATGGGCACAACACTGGACTCTTCACATTCTTCAGGGACCTCCCTGGAGCACCACAAGTTTTGGAAGAGTTTCGCCAGAGGTTTCACAATGACTCTACCAGCTCAACATCAACAGTAGGAAGGCAGTCATTCCCACCATGCCCATTCTGCACTCTATCTAGCACGAAATGAGAAGGAGATGGCATAGGATAACGCAGAGGTAGCTAGCTTATAGCAAAAATGCCACAAGGGGCAAGGGCAGTTTCTACATGTGGCATGCAGCAGACAGGAATGGGACAGGCAGTACAGGGACAGGGCAGGAAACAAAGTAGAGCAACAGATCAAGCAGGGAGCAGAAAGAGCTTCCAGCTAGGCAGGAGAAGGGGGTTGAGTGGCACTTGTGGAGAGTACATGGCTAATTTCTATCACACCTACCAAAAAAGTTGTTCCCCCCTGGAAAGTGAAATGCATCTCTATTGCCCCCCAGCACAGTGTATTTGCTTCATCCCTGTAGAGAGAGCTGGTCTTTCTCCTGTCTGCCTTGTCAGGGCTTACTCATGTCACAACTTAATAATGGGTATTGACAGTATTTTTTCTTGTGGAACAGCAGCTTCTTTCCTCAATCCTCAACCTACAGAGCTTTACTTTGAAACAATCCTAATAAGTTCTCCTGCTCTTTTAGCCAATTAGGATATGGCTGCAATGTCAGAAAGCGCTTCCCCTAGTTCTCTGGCTTGAATTATTCTGTTTTCCTTTCTGTTAGTGCTTCTTACAAGAGACTACAGGAAAAAGCACTTTAAATCACTCAGCTCACTTTACCTATTTCTCTGGATAAAGCTTAGAAGTTAAATCCATGTGGTATAAAACAAGATAATTTCTTACTCAGCCCTTCCCTGATTTCCCCCTCAGTCTCAGCAATGTAAATCGGTATTAAAGCCAATGAAATCAATAACAACTTTGGGTCTTCCCAGCTCTGAAAAACCACTCATCTGATTTCCAAGTATACCTTTTCCAAGTACACCTTTTTAGGAGCCAATATCAAGACCTGCTAGGAAAAGCTATTTGCAGTACACAAGAAGTTCATTTTGTCATGCAAAACCCAGGAACTACACTACCTATTTCTGAGCACCACTTACTGGCACTTTATTAATTATTTAGCTATATACAGATATAGAGCATTCCTGTAACACATCCAATTTAAAGAGATAGTAACGTTCTAGAATCATGGAAATAATGGAGTCACATCCTGAGAAATGAAATGCATCACCATTATTAACATATTTTATTTAAAGTGTTGTTTAAATTCCCCTTTCCATTTAATTCTCCTATTCTACTACATATATTACAGTATACTCCCTTTGCCAGATAGCTCATTTTCCCCCCTACACATCCTATACATTCCAGTCTCAACTTTATACTAGATATAAGCATCTCATCATAAATTACTAATATGCTAGTTATAGGATGGGTTAATTTAGGCAATATTTGCTGATCACATAGTGTGTTTGGTCTCTGCTAACCAAATAATTTAAGTTATACAGGCAATCGTTTCATTGTTAGCTTGATTTGGTTTAACTAAATATTGGTTCTGCTTGTGAAACTACTTATGACTGTGTTTGCTAGGCCAGATGTAATAGCTCAAAATAAGGTAAATGTCAAGAGATATTGAAGCCTTGGAACTGAAGGTCAGCTAATTTTTCTATGTACATTTGCAATACTCAATAATTGTTTATCCTTTCTCATTTACTTATGTGTTTAATCAAGCAGATGTAATAGAATTATAAAACAAGCATACATCTAGCCCAAGCATTTTAATACAGACTTAATAAAATCATAGGGTTCTTTTAATAATTCTAAATTGAGTTAGTGTTTGCAAGAGTTGATGGAGTAACTAGAATAAACAGACATCTTCTAATCTTTAGGAGAATAACAGAAATAGTTTGAGAAGTAACAATGTAAACTTATGTGTATCAGGTTTCAGCTCTGTTTGAAAGATTGGAAGGTATTTCTATTGTTATAATCTGTTCATGGTATTTCTCCTGTCCAAAAAGAAAGAATTTCAGTGTGAATTGTGTTGGGGGGCTTGAGGATATGGACATGAATCTATTAGAAAATATACTGAAGCAATTAGCATATGTCCTTAAGATTAGCAAACAACCAGCAGAGGATAATGGTTTTACAATTACCAACCAAATCTAGATTTCAGCCGATGACCAAGAGATAGACTATACTGTACACTAACCCGAATGCAAGATGACCCTAAATTTAAGATGACCCCCAACACTTAGTTTCTATGTATGGAAAGTTTTGGAAAAGGCCATATTTTTTAAAAGAAAAAAAATGTAGCTAATTATTTTCCCTTTCCATTTCCATTATTAAATGTAAAGGTTAAGGACATTTCCTAATCCTATCTTACTCACAGATTTAAGTCTTCCTCTTTGTAAAAATGCATGTAACTAAACGTGCGTGCAGCTTCTGATTAATTCTTCCAGAAATACAGGACCATGTGAAGCAGGTGTGTGTGTGGATGTCGGGGAGAAGAGGGAAGTAATAACATGAAATAGGTGTATGTTTGCTTCCTAGAAGGCAATGGATGACTAAGGTTACAGCAACATCGCACAATGAAAGAAACTGCCATGGTTCTCCACGCAAGCACAGGGGGTTGCTTGCATACAGTAGGATCGGAGTCTATTCCTTTAGCTTACCAGAACAGTGTTAGGAAACTACAAACCACTCAGATTCAAGCAACCTGCCTCCTGCCTATAATTACTGACCAACAGTGATTATGTTTTTGTGGAAGGATGACTCGTTCATTGTTGTCAGAAAAGAAGAAATTAAAAATGAGCCTTCTTTTTTCAAAGCTGGAGTAAATATAGCAGTCCATTCAATTGCTTAAAACAAGGGGAGAGGGGTACCCAAAAGCTTGTCCATGTATACAGTTGGTCCAATAAAAGATCTTACCCATAATAATCCTTGCCTCCCAATGAACCCTCTTTCATTCTAGGTTTTGGAATGAAAGAGGCTTCAGTATGAAATGCCCCCCTCTCTCTCACACACCAGTATGCAATTATAAAGAGAGACAAATTGCACTGCGACAGGAATTACACCTTTCCATTGATAATAGTCCAAAACATAAATGGGTTGAGTGGAACGGATACAGAGAGCCTCAGGCTGTATTAATAAAAGGGTTGTGATGATTGCCCAAGTTCAAATGAGCTAAGGCAAATGAATTATATTACAGAAACTATGTGGCTGAGAGATGGCAATTAATCTATAAAAGTTATTTGCTTAAGATAACCTGTACCTTAGTATGACCCACTGAAAATTATATTTATACAGCATAAAATGTCAGAGAAATATAATGCAGCTGCCTACTGTAAACATTTTTTATTGCCTGTGGGTTCTGAACTACAGTTGTAAATCCAACTATTTTCTTGTATAAAACATTCTCATAGTTCAGTTAATGTGAAAATATAAACATTTACTCATTTATGAGCTTGAGAATTAAATAGAACAAGTTTCAAATGGAATATATTGAATGGTACAGAGAAGGCAGTACCTCTAGAGTTGACTGGTTAGACCACAGCATGGAAATACGTACAGACTGCCATCATATTCATGTTCAAAGGCACTACACCCCTTTATATTTACAGGTTCATTTCTCCTGTGCATGGTTTCTGTTGATCTCTTGGATTTTATCTGCCTTTTGATTTGCAGGAGCTGCCTTACTTTATTTTTAACCAAAGATGGTGGCATGGGTGTGTGCTTGCGTGGGTATATGTATTTGGGTGCTAAAGTGGGAGAATAAAAATTTTGACAAAAAACAGGATTAAAGTTTAGCTTTTCCATAACATTAAAACCTATTTTATCTTTGTGCCACTGACTTACAAATAATGTTGGAACAGGATTGTAAGTGTGGAGACGAGTGAAGCAATTTCATGTGGCAGAGTTCAAAGGAAGTGGTTATGCACTCATAAATTGGCAAAGAATATCCTTTACAGAGATTTTGTGCTGAGCAAGGTGGATATCATAAATGTATTTATTGAAGGAACATGGTGGATATCATATATGTATTTACTGAAGAAATGTTCAATATGAACGGACCTTCTAGTTTGCTAAAATGACTGTATACATTAGGCATAATGTATACAGAAGATATACTGACTACACCTGCCATTTGAAAATTGACCATTAGGCTTCATTTCTGGTATCACACTGTTACGTTACTCTCACTTAAAATAATTTAGCTTTTTGAATGATATTATTTTTGTACAATATTACATTACAACAAAGTACCTAGGGTTGTTGAGCTGAAAGGAAAGTTTATTCTTGAACTGCACAGTAAATTCTCACCTGAAAAAAGGGGCATAAAACCAAATGAGAAATGTTCAATAGTACCCATTGAACACAGGCTGATTGCACAGAACTGTTTTATTGAGCTTCCCATCATTCAATTTTGCAGCAATGGATAAGAGATCAGTCAAAATAGCTGAAGAAAGCAACATCAAATAAATATATTGTTTTTACTGTAAGTTGGCAAAAACCTTGCCAACATGAGGGGACTAGAAAAGCTTGGGGATCTATGAGCTCCTTAAAACTAAGTGATCCACTTACCCAGCTCATTCCCTGATTTTACACAATTTTTGTGTTTTGTGTGTCAGAATAATGCTATACCATGACATACCAGAGTCTAGAAGCCTCTCGACTGCAGCTTCTGGAAGTCTTTTTTTAAAATCGTGGAATCCACTTTGGTTCATCGTTTGAAATAGAAGACTGTTCCTCCTGAAGGATATGACATCACAGTTCTCCATGTCATATTTGGGTGACAATCATGAAGAGCTGAATGGCCACAGATTTTTCAAAAGGTTAGGAAATTGAGGACTAAGAGAACATGGACTACATGTCAGCAGGCATCAACACATGCAGGATTTATCCTGTAGCTGTGCTCCAGCAGATCTCTCTTATAAGACAGTGGACAAGGCCTTGGATAAGTATGTTCAGTGTAGGATGATTATTTGAACTGGTTAATATATAGGTAAACTCCCTACCAAATAAAGTGAAATAATAATGATTTAAAAATCTGTAGAGTTGGTCTTTTTTTTTTTTTCAAAATTTTGAACTTGAAAGGTAATTAAATAAAAATAAGCAGAGAGAGAGAGAGATTAATTTTTGTTCTCTTTAATTCATACAACCTTTGCTGACTATGGTAATCAACTGGAAAGGGGCTTCAAAATGCAGGAAAAGGCATTGTCTCCTGTTTGATTTATGAATTTCCAGGTGAAGAGGACTTTATTCAGCCTTCATAAGTAAACAGAACTGCAAAAAAAAAAAAAAATACTCCGACTGCATCTCCATTTCATCCTTCCACTTAAAACACAACCTGAAATACCCTAAATTTGGTTTACCACTTTGGTCAGAAGGCCGTGATGTTCCTCTATGGCCATTAGTACTGAGTCATAATGCTGTAGTCATGATATGACAATAATTTCTAAAAAGTATTTCAGCTGCTAAATAAATACTTCTTGAAAACTATTGTCTATCAGGTGTCTACTGTCTAGCCGCTGACTCAGGAAGTGAGCCAAAATGCCTTAAAAAAACACAATTCCAGGTTCACGGATCAAACAGCAGGTGGCACCTCTACACAAGACCAGGGTATTCTTCCTTTCAGAATTTGACTGCACCACCTCCTTGGTAAAAATAATAAAAGCTCAGTAAATCAAAGCATAACCCAGTGTGGCAGTTCATTACGCTATAACCAACACCTTGCCTAAAGAAAAGCTACGGCTACACAAGATAATACTATAGAGCATTATGCACATTAGATTATAGAACAAATTTTTCAATTTACAAATAATATATATAATTTGTAAATAGAATCCAGGTTATCTGTTTATTTCCCTTGTTACCTTAATAGCACAGACTGTAAATCACTTGAGCATAAAAAGCCATCTTCTACATTTACTCTCAGAGGTAGATCACAATTACCTTAACTCTTGAAGGAAAAAAAAATACTTAGCAAGCTTCAAGCTAATATATATCATATTGAGGACTGTAATGGAAATCCTAAATTGTTACTTTAGCGAAATGAAGAAATAACATCTATATTTCATCCTGAACAATATATGGTCATCGTAATTGTAGAGAATTAGCACTGAAAAATGTAATTCCTGTATAAGCAGATTTATCTTAAATTCCATTATGGAACTGTCTCTTTCAGAGCTAAAATAAAAGTAGGGTGTTTGTTTTCTAAGAATCATTACCCAGCTTTTTTTCTGAAAATATTGTTAAGGGGTATCTATCAGGGACGTAGAATGGAAAATATATTATTTGAAAGTAATCCAAATTCGATTTAAAGTGAAATGAAGGACTAGTCCAGAAGCTATTCCTAAGACCTGCTTCAGAAAAAGGTTTGACTAAATAAGGAAAGTAAGTCCAGGCTTTTTGTGACCATCTTTCAACATAAAAGAACCCACTAACTGGAAATTTGATATACTTTTATGTCTTTGCTGAGTTTGGGTGTGACTTTACAGCTTTAGAAGCACTAATATATTGTGAGTGATGCACATAAATCATTCCAAAGACAGCCTTTTGAGGCAAACATTAGAAGTATTAAAAGGCAAACGTGATGCAGAGAACTTCCTTGGACAAGCATGGATGGTAGAAATACCATATTGAGTATTATCAAAGCTAGGAAAACATGCTTTGGAAAAAAGAGTCCACCAAAATACTTTGCAAATTTATGATCCCCCCCCCCCCGACACACACACACACACACCGCTAAATTGTTCATTAAAAAAAACCCAGAAAAATTCACTTTCATTTACATGTGAGTCAAGGATTTTGTGGGCAGTATCTTTTATTGGACCAACTGCCTAGTTAGAATAGGTGTAGACAAGCTTTCAAACAAAAGGCATTCTTCTTTGGGTCAGTTTTTTATATAAACCTTTTTTATATATACTAGAGGATTTAATTTCTCGTCTGGAACAATTTTTGTTTGAAAATTCAATTTTATTTAAGAAAACAAAATGGTCAACACTGTTTCAGTATTTCTAGATTTACCTGGAAGGAGCTTTAAAATCTTTAAGTTGGGGTTGAACGTCTGATTTTATAATGCAGTAAAAAAATTCAAAATTTTAATTTTTGGTTTGATACCAAACGATGATGAACTACAGAGACAATTATGGCCCAGGCCTAATCAAGACTATTTTCTTTCTCTTTAGCTAGAACTTGCAATACATTTTTTCACAATAGGAGACACTGTACACCTACTGCAAAACACTGCCAGTCAAAACTAACCAGGTTCCTGTTGCCTTGAAATAGTATTTATCTCCATGTCCAAACCATCAGTGATCATCAGCAACCAAAAGACCCTACTGTTATCAGAAGTTAAATATTTATGTTGAAATATAATGAGAGCTCTATATTTATATTCTACTTTACCATAAAAACTGAGGGTCTTTCCATACCCAAATATAACAAATTAAAGAAGCATGTTTTTCCTTCTTTTTTTAAGTTGGCCTTTTGAATCTGTATTTATCCACATTTTTTCATTCAAATATTTTGAATAACACTGCCTATCATTTTTGAGAATACAATAATATTTAAGGCTGATATTACCTGTAGAAAGATGATAGTAATATACTTACGCTCCTTTGATACACTATATTATTTTAGATACCAACTTCTTTTTGGTATTTAAAATTATTAATATCAATGTTCTTCAAAATCAGTAGACAGCTTATCAATTTTTCCAGTGAATTTCATTCAATTTTTAGTAGTTCTCAACTAAATCTCAATTAAATCTAGTTTCTTTCCATTAATTTAATTGCTTCTTAGCTCTATCAATAGCCTTTGTTAATTGCTATTACTTTAAATAAACCTTCAATTAAATTATTTTACCTCTAATTTATTTCCATACATTTCCATCAGTTTTCTTTGAATTCATTTGATAGCTTTAAAACCAATGACACAGATACATTATCAAAAGGACCTTTCTCTCAAATAGGCATACATTTATACTTAAGGAAAATCACTGAATGAAATGTAATAGGAACTGAACTTACAGAGTTCTGTAGAAAGCAAATAGTCTTCTATATTATGACTCTAAACACATATTGAATTTAAGAGTGAATAAATCAGTGTCCCTTTTTAGAAGCCTCATGAACTATCCATTCAGTTTTAGTTTCACAGAAGGCCTCTCACTTTCAGTTTTTAACTTCCTATGCATCTTACATCACTAACACTGAGGTCCTACGGCATATCATATGGTGGGAGCAAATATCCCCAAATGGAATGGTTTTGGGACACTTCACACCAGTAGTTCCGAAAGGGTGTGTCACAAGATCTGGAGCCATAACAACATCCACATGTGAGGACATAAATGTTCTTCTTCCCAGTCCAGCACCCTGTACTTGCTTCAGATACTGCAGTGGTGCCTATGGGCAATCCTCTAGGGACTGCTTGCTGCTGCTTCCATTGCCTTCTCTAGCCCCAAGCATTCCTGTACTGGTCCCACCCACACTCCCAACAGTATACTGGGCTGCAAATGGACACACAGATGCATAGTAGATCCGTGATTTGGAACTCAGCTCATCCCCTCCACTCCTATGCTCCTGGGCATAGATGCCAACTTTAATTTTTGCTGGGGGCCTAAGATGATGGACATGTTCCCCCTATCCCCTGTCCTCAAGTGTGTGGGGAACAGCATGGGTGTGTGGGGAAGGGGGGTATGGGCACAGGTGATGTAGCAGAGGGATGGAGGGCACGTACCCCTAGATTTCTGCACCCACAGCAGGGTGTAGGGCTGCAGCTGGCTTGGACCAGCTCCAAGCAGAAGCTGTCTCCATGGCCCAGTGGGTGGGACCTGGTGCTGCCTGCACTGCCATGGTTACCAAAATGAAGCACCACCTGCTCACCCAGGAGCAGCAGGGGTCCAACTCTGTGCTGCTGCTGCTGCACCTTACCTTGGTGGCCATGGTGGTGCAGTGCTCCATCCTGCACCAGGTCCTGCCTTCTGGGGCATCTCACTGTGGGGGCAGAAATGTTGACGGGCACATGCCTCCCTGCTGTGTTGCCTTGGACCCACTACCCCTCTTTACTATGTCACCTGTGCTCCCCGGCCCCCCTCAATCCCACAGATTTACCTGGAAGGAGCTGCAGGAGCTGTTCTACTTGGCTGCCACATGCACATGCTCACATACATGCACATGGTACCCCCTGGCTCCAATTGCCCTCCCTGCTCCCCCCTCTTCCAGCCCCAAGCAGCCCCTTGCAGGCTGCAATTCTGCCAGCTAGCAAAGGGAAACCCTTGGTTTCATGCATTTTTTCTTCTTTAAAGGAGAAAATCTGCAATTTTATGTGTTTTTCCATAATGAACAGAGAACCCAGATCCCTAATAACAACTCAGAGATTCAGTTATCCTTCTTAAGCGTGTAACCTTACATCCAGCACATTCAACATAACTGAATCCATCTTTGACAACTTCAAATAATATAGAAAACATTACATATTTTTCCTCAGGTATGAGCCCCAACAGTCCTCTTCCTGATGGGGCCAGAACCCTAGGACCCCCACGTACTCGGTGCCCATGCTCCCAGGCTTGGCCAGAGGTGCTGGTTTCTGGCATGTGAAACCTGGCAGGAGCAGGCTCAGCAACTGAGATGGCCCTTGCCCTCTAAGGTACAAACCAGGGGTTGGGAAAGGGCAGGCAGTGGAAACAGCAGGTCGCAATAGGTTGAAGTCCTGCCACTGCTGCCTTTAAGCAGGTAGATCAGGGATTCTCAATTTTTTTGGCCTCAAGGCCACCTGCATATCTTCTATGGATTTAACTAAATGACAGAATTTCTCAGTTGTTTTCAACGAGGGTCCTGTAAAAATCAGAAAAGTTATGGAGGGTGTGCAATGATGCTAAAAAGGTTGAGAACAACTGCTTCAACACAAACCATCACCTACCAAAGTCTATTCAACTCTCTTCAACAGGTTTTGCTTCTCTTAAAAATAATGGTGAAAAGCTAACCTTAGAAAGGAACTAGCTTTCTTATAAACAATATAGGATATCCCCATGAAGGTAATTTACCCAGTTCAGGTCAATAAGGAACAGTGTAAGATGCATCACCTGCTGATAATCCAAAATTAATAGACATTAACACAAAATAACAACTTAATCTCCATTGAAGCAATGTATAGTTTGAACGTATTTTTCCTACTCTGCCGTTAATTTATAGTTTAATTCTTCAGTGTTCAGGAAATTATGGGTAATTTCTTATGGAAAAAGCCTGCTAACATTTAAATTACATTTCCAAACGTTCTATAGGTACATCATGTAAAATTTAATAGAAAATGATATTCCTGCTACAGAGTGATAACAGCAAACATACAAAAAGTGATCATTCTATATTAAATTGTAATTTCTAAAATAACCTTACTGATTTTCTCTCATTCAAGAGAATCCAGTGGGCAGTCTGGGTACTCAGAACCTCTGATAATTAGACCATAAAGAATTCTTCCCCTCAGGGTTCGTCTCAGGGAATATATGGTTTAGGGTAAAATTCTGGCTTGTTACATGGATGTAATTGAAGCAGAGTTTATTTTTGTCACTTTCGGCATTTTTGAACATCCTTTGTTCAGAATGAGTTTTGTCTTTGTTTTTTTCCCCTCCCCCCTATGGAAAAATCTTTTAGAATGTAATAAAAAACGGTATTCTGACTTTAGGCTTTTTAAATCAAGCTACACATGTAATCAATAGACTATTTTATTCCTCTACAGAATTTCCTTGGAATGATAAGGAAAAAAAACCTCACAGACAAAAACATTTCTTGGGTTTTTCAAATAATTTTTACATAACCCTATTGATTTCATCTCTATACATTTCCATAGGACTTACCCCAGGGGAAGTTATGTGCAACCAATCAAATGAGATTACCAAATGCTTTCTTTATATTTAGGTCAGGCTATAAATTGATATTCGAGTTACTATAACTAAACCTGAACTGCTCCAACATGTAATAAGTAGCCCTCCTCTGCCATATGGCATTCCACCGGGGTAGGTCCAAGTCAATTTTCAACTTCAGTGATTCAAATCTGATAAATTGTCATTTCATAAACATATCTTCATATTTTAAGCCCCGCTATAGAGAAGAAGAGGCCATGTATATAAAATAGGCTTTTTGAAATCCCACATAATGATTTCTGATTTGCAGAAGGAGGTTCATAACTGCTGAGTTCTAGTTGCAAATACAATTTAGCAGAACTAGATTAAAATGGCTACAATTTAAAATGTAGAGATGCCCCTAAAAACATATGAGGAGATGATAATAATTGTATCCACACCGTCATTACCAGTGAAAGGCCCAGATTTCCAGTTAAAGATATGAAACACTGTTGGATCAGGCCCAAATCTATATCAGTATCTCTTGAGGTGTTTCTCTACACCTGCTGCTTCCATCCTGGAAGTTAAAGGCAAAAAAAATAAAAACAGTGCTTATAACCGACAATGCCTTTCTTACTTGGTATTAGTATCCAAGTCTTTCCACAAACTCACAACCAACACAGAGTTTCGTAGGGGCGTAATGTCAATTGAAAATCATGGGGAAGTAACAGCCAGGAGTATACAGCTTGGATGTGCAGAATGACCACTGTGACTATGATTTTCCAAGTTGCATAAGCCAGAGGGGTGTTCCATCCTGATTCTTACTACTTTTTAATGAGAATACAGTGTGCAGCACTTTAGATCCCTGTTGCTCATGTCTATATCAGAAATGTAATACCAAGATCACTTCTTTCCAAAACTTGCAAGAAACTGGGCCAAGCAAAAAATTTACCCCGTTCTTTGTCTCTTGTTCAGTATTCTTTCATTGTCTAAACCTTCTAATGATAACACAGCTAATGTTTGTGCTAGTGCCTCTGTAATGTACTGCAGATTTTGTCAGTATTTCCACTTGACTAAATATTGTATTATTGCTTCATTCTGCATTTTGATGCTTTCAAGTAGCTTGCAAGTGGTTTGCTAAGAGAAATATCTTTCAGTAGCTGTGTCTATTTCTGGCTATTTATGATTAATAAGATAATATTGTAAGTGGTTTGCAAAGAATACATTATACGATTAGAAATCAAGTCTTTTCAGGCTTATTATATGCAACTCTTGTAATGATTTCTTACTAACAATATATCCTTAATACATGTTAAAATAAAATTGTATGAATGATTTTACCATAGATTCCCATATGATCATGGGGACACTTCAATGTTTTAATGTGTTGCATAGTGGAGGCATCTACACATGTGTTTTACTGTGGAGTTGACTAATTTGCTCCTCAGTAAAGCATCATCACCTACATGCCCAATGCCATTCGGCCAGAGTAAACTAATTAACTTCACCATGGGTGTGTCTACATGTGGCCATAAGGTCATAGTACGACTTTTGGAAGTACTAAAAGAGGGCACAGTAACAGCCTGTACTGTGTTGTGCTGGCCATTATTTTTGGCCACTATGTCGCCATAGCAACACACTATGAGAGAGCACATTACTACAGTGATGTCATGGTGTTTGCCAACAAATGCTATGGCACTGTAGCATGTCGCTACAGCGCCATAGCATTTTGTATAGATGTGCCCCATAGGTTAGTACTGCCAGACACAAAAGTACTATCTTATGCTGGAGTAATGTACTCCACCACAATGCACATGTAGCTAGTGACTGGGGCTGCCAAGGTGCTACCTGCTGGCCAGCCCCACACTGTAGCACCCCCATGCCCCAGCCATCCCCTCCACAACATGATGAGCTAGAGCAAAGCAGCTTCAGGCCCCCTGCCAGCTGCCCTGGCTCAATGTGGTGTGGTCCTGGATAGATGTGTAAACGGTGCACCTGGGAGCAATAAGACCTGGGGTCACCCAGTGGGGTGAACCACGACAATGTTTACTCAGACTCACTAATTGCATGTGTAGAGGCACCCAACGTAAAGTAAATGAGAATTATTTTAACCCTCATATGTTTTTAAAGCTTATTTCCTTGTTTCCAGCTTGTGGTTGCTTTAAGACATGTATACAACATTAAGCACAGAAGATTTATAGCAGAAAGATTGGGGAAAGGGCTGTATTTAATGAGAATTTGTGTTCAGTTGCTAATCACGTATCATTTTACCTTATCAACAGTGTAAATAATTCAGGTCTCTTTAGCACACCTGTCAAGAATGTATGTGAAGCTGGAGGTTTACATGTGCCTGAAATTGTCAGGGCAGTGGGAAGAAACACAAGTGCCCCAGAAGTCCTCTTTGGCATCTGATAACTGAACAGTTCAAATATTTTCCATTACCAGAAAAAATGAATTCATATTGATCTACATCCTCTCTAGAGCATCCTTTGGAAAAATGATATATATGTATAGATGAGGCACTGTTCACTGCAGCACCATAACGATTGGTTTCAAGTGAAAAATGAGGACAGCAACTCATTATACAGTACACAAGGGGCAATGTCTTTGTTTCCTTTTCATTTCTTTCTTTGTCAGGGCGAATGTTCTTATTTAAAACTTTATCATCCACAATTTTTATACCTAAATTATAGTATGTGTAGGCTCACTTATAGCTTGGACATGCACCCTTTAAAAACAAAATTGGAGAGACAGACAGAGAGGAAAGGAGAGATAGTATACACTCAATACCAGCAACACGGATTATGACGTAAATCATAGGCCACATTTACTGAAGCACAATTTGTTATAGTCCTATATTTACTTATCAACATTTCATCAGAGAGCTTCCCAACAAACATTAATAAAATAAGTCTCAGAACATGCCTGGGAGGTAACAAAGAATGATTGTCTTTATTTTAGTGAGGAAGATGAAAGCACAGAAAGATGCAGGCTGATATTTTCAAAAGGAGAGAGCAATCCTGAGCCCTTCTTTTTACAGATTTTTCAAGCTAGACATGCAAAAATATAGCTACCCCCCAAAAAAGTTCTTAGAGAAAGTCTGGTATGGAGCCACACCAGTGCATCATGAAGCACTTGAAGACTAATTTACTGCGTTCGCTTAGAACTGTGCACTAGTGCCGCCAGATTGCAAGGAAAAAGTGTAGTGTAAAGATACCCATAGTAGGTATACATCACCTACACAAGCAAAAGCAATCTGAAAAACAGTACATCTTTAGTTCTCATGACATCAGTATTATTTTAACGTCTATATCTTTTTTCTGCACATCCTGCAAATTAAGAAACATAACAGCCTCTCTAAAAGGGAGAAATCTCCTTTTCCAACCTCCAAATTTCAAGTGAAATGTTCACAATTTGTTACAAACATGTAACCGCACAATCTAAATGCCATTCAAAAAAATGCACCTATGATGCCGTAGCTGGCAGAGCTAATCAAACACTGGCATGTATCCACCGAGGCATCTCAAGCAAGGCCAAGGATATCATCTTTCTGCTCTACTTGGCCTTGGTGAGAGCGCAGTTGGAGTTGTGTGTCCAATTCTGGGTGCCGCACTTCAGGAAGGACATGGAAAAGCTTGAGAGAGTCCAAAGCAGGGTCATGTGCATGATTAGAAGTCTACAGAGTAGGTCATATGAGGAAAGGCTGAAAGACTTGGGACTGTTCAGCCTGGAGAAGAGAGGGCTCAGAGGGGATTTGGTGGAGAGGGGAGGAATGCAACTAGGGCCACAGTCTCTGGTGCCAACACTGGTGGGGACTTTCAAACAGCAGTTGTGCTGTTAGCCTGGCTGTTATGAGTTGATTTCAAAGATGTACATCAGGTCCTGGAGGAGCATCTGTTCACCAAGCCCTCCCCATTCCCCAGGGGAGGACAAGAAATAATGGCACAATCTGACTGAGGATCGCCTTAGACTAGACATTAAGAAAAACTTTACAAATTGAGTACCAAGAGTTTGGAACAGGCTCCCCCCAAAGGTGGTACAGTCACACACCCTGGTGATCTTCAAAAAGCATCTTGATGCCCATCTTGCTGGTGTTATCTGATCCCAGCAGTCTTTCCTGCCCAAGTGCAGGGGGGCTGGACCTCATGATCTGTACGGGCCCTTCCAGCCTCTAACAACTATGAAACTATAAAGCTTTCAGCAGGGTGCTTGATCACACACTCAGGACTCCAGCCATTCAGAAACACTTGCTTATATCTGGGAGTTTTACCTTTCCAATGCTCTTGCAAGGAAAAAGTGTCTATTTCCAGGTCACCATCTAATTCAGTGGATTTCCCCAGCAAAACAACACTCCAGAATGCATAAAGTGAGACTTACATTGCACCTTAAAAAAAAAAAAAAAATCGGATGTCATTGGCTCAGTAATGAATCCCATAGTCACTGATAGTCCACAGAGAGCACCTTGCTTCTAGCGGTACATGTTCAAACTTTACTGTAAAATAGCAAACTTACCCCATATGAATACAAATGGTGCCAAAGCGAGATGAGAGAAAGGCAGCTTCTGAGATAATTAGGGCCTTATTATCAGCATATATAAAGCAGCTAGGGCTTTATAAACTGGATTTTGAGTTAGACCTGGAACAAAAACTGGAAAGCAAAGCACTCCTCCAATTACAGCTGGGTAGGATTCTTCTGATGAAGTATTTTCCAATGAAAAATGTTGACTCTTTAACTTGTGGGGTCTGTAATTCCCCAACTTCCTCTTTCTTAATCAAATTCCGGATCCTCAGCATTTTTGTGAAACAAAGATCTTGTTCTCCAAGCAGATATAATTATTGCACGTTCTCCTCACTATGGCCCATATAGGAAGCAGGCTATGGCATGCTTCACCATATTTGTTTCTGTGTTGCCAGCCTTTCTGCAAGTTTGCCACCTGAGAAGGCAAGCAGCCCCTGGAACACCATAGCCAGAGAAATACATTTGGAGACCAGGGAATTCATGTGATGTGCAGGATAGGTCAGCTGAAGCCCTGGACATGCTTGTCTGGGCTCTTCCACTTGCAAGGGGATTCCCTGGGTATACATATCATGCAGCTGTGCCCACACTTGGGACAGTATGCTATAAGGAGGGAGCATGTTGCTATGCCCAGACTTGTCTACAAATGGGGGGACCCCTTTGGCAGGTGCTCCCAGGACTTCAAGGGCTCTATCCCATGCACCCTGGGATTCCCCATGCATATCGCACTGCTACGCTCCAGATTGAGATGTGGCAATGTAACACAAAAGCCCTGGAAATCCTCTTTAGGGAATCCTGGGATGTGTTCTTAAGCTCCCAGAGCTTCAAAGGCCTTACCCTGTGGGACAATATCAGTATTTTTTTGCTGATCAATCAGATCAGCTGTGCTGGGACACTTCCTGGCAGAGCTGACACTACAACTAACCTATGTCTGCTTTTGGCTCCAGAGATGGATGAGGTCCTTCTGACCACTTCTGCTTTTTAGCATCTAGCATCAGCAACAAGTAATAGCTGATCACAATGTTTTCAAGGGAGAAAGTTCACATAAATGTTACTTTCTCTCACTCTGTCTTAGGCTTAATATGAACCAACTCCTCTTTGTGCAAAGTTCCTCTCATACAAAGGTAAAACCTAACAGGGAAAGGGGCTTATAGCATGTTATTGAGAAAGTGATGTAGTTGTGAAGGTCATTGCTATGCCGAAGGTACCAGTGTCCATCACATCCAGGCTTCTATCTGGGACTATTCATACTGTACAAGTTCTTTTTTTCCACATTGCTGTACATGTTCTTATATTATGTGGCATTTGGACTGAGGCACATTTTGTTAGACATGCATTTTCCCCAGTCCAGATGCCACTTGCCCTGAAATAGAGAATATGGGGACATGTTTTTCAGTGCAGAGTTAACAAATGAAATGCTGTTTCCTTATTTTAAGACTAAAGGCTGGTTCATCCTGACACTTTAAAAAGTAATCCTCATTGGCCTGTGTCACCCCCCTGAAAAGTAGGAAAGCTTTAGAAAGAAAAAGATGACAAACTCTAGAGGGGGGGAAAGGGTTGCTCAGAATGTCTCTCCCCATGCTCCACAATGGGATCTTTCCCCCCCTACAAAACGTCTCTGTGAACCCACAATCAAAGTGGGAATAAAAAATAGCAAAAAATAGTCCTTTGGGGAAAGAGATCTATAAATTAGTCTCTGTCTCGCTCTCAAAACTGTATGTAATCCAGAGATAAAGCAGCAGGATACCAAATTTCTCTGAGGTGGCATTAAATTCCCACACAGTGGCCTCATCTACATGTGCACTTAACTGTGGAATAGATTAATTAGCCACAGAGTAAAGCATCACTGTCTATATGTGCTATGGTATTAGGCTGCAGTAAGCTAATTAAAGATGCCATAAGATAGTACTACTGGGGACAGTACTATCTTACAGTGGAATAATTAACCACAATTAAATGCATATGTAGAACTGACCATGGGCATAAACTGTATCCAGTCAATCCAGCTAGCAAGGGGCCAGAATCCTGCCTGCCACCTAACCACAGCCAGACCCTCTGCTGCCCAACGCTACCACCCAGAGCCCAGGGCTGTCTCCCTGTGCTTCTAGCCCTGGAATAAACTTCTCTACCCTGGCTCAAATTGCTGCTCTCCCTGGAAAACATGTAGATACTGTGCCTGGGAGTAGTTTACTCCAGCTCAAAGTGCTCCAGAGTTTATTGCTTTGAATTAATTGCACATGTAGATGTACACAGGGATACCAGCACACCCTTCCCTGGTTTCAAACTCCCCAAGGTAAAAAGAAGCATGTTCAATAGGGCTGCATGAAATTTCCCTGGGTGTTTCATTTTGAAGCTGTTTCAACGTGTTTTGAGCTCAAAACAGTGAAATTGAAACAAAACAAAAGGCTTCAAAACAGCTTCAAAATAAAACTAGTGCACTCAAAACATTTCATATGTTTCAAAACATCTTGGGTTTCGAAGCTGGGTTTGCTTGGCGTTAACCAACACTAGTCCCAGCTGGGAGCAGCAGCCTGCTGTCATCCCACATGCAGATCCGGAGGCCCGAGCCCCCCAGAGGAGTCTGGCAAGGCCCCACAGCCCTCCCAGGGGCAAGGGCTCCTGGATCTGCACATGGGATGACACCATGCTGCCACTGCTGGCTGGGGCCAGAGGCAGCAGTAGACTTCCCAGTGCTCAGCACAGGCTAAACCCAGCGTTGGTTCCAGGTGGCAGCAGCAGCCTCCTGTCATCCCAAGCACAGATCCAGGGGTCTGCACCCGCAGGAGGACTCCAGCACAGCTCTGCAGCCCACCCAGGGGTGTGGGCTCTCAGATCTGTGAATGGGATGACAGAAGGCTGCCGCTGCAGGCAAGGTGATATCAGCTTTCCTTTTAACTGTTTGAGGTGCATTTTATCTCCTTGACACTTGGCAGGCTTCATTTCCTCATAAAGGGGCTACCATCCCTGCAATTTTCATCCAAATCAGACAAGAAATGACAAGGTTTTAGACATCTACATGATTCCCCATTATAGCTTATGGGCAAAACGTCGAAACAGTGAAACAGTTCTGATGAAACAAAACAGAACAGTGCTTCAAAATGAAACAAAATGATGAAATGAAACACTGTCCCTTTGAAATGGTGAAACAAGTCTAAACAAAATGGTGCTGTTTTGCACAGCCCTAATATTCAATGACCTAACAACAGCAGAGCTGCTGAGTTTCAGACTGGAAAGGGGAGAAAGCAACTCTGTGCAGTTAGGGATAGTCCACAGGCTTTGAAGCCAGGAATTGTAATGGACTTTTTTTTTCTGGCCCTGTCCTCAGTAGCTAACAAAGGAGTCAGGGGAGGGGAGGAAGGTAATTAGGGCCCCAGTCACAGGTGCCAACCCTGGTGGGGACTTTCAAACAGCAGTTGTGCAAAGGGGTAGCATCAGTGTCCATTCTAACAGCACAACTACTGCCCAAAGCATTCAAGAGTCCAGTTATGCCTCTGCCGGTCATGCTTCCAATCTAATTACATCCCCCACTATGACAGACTTAACTGGTCAAGAACAGGGTATGCAAAGCAGGCAGTATTTAATTCAGATTCAGATTTGGCCCAATTTGGAGGACAGTAATTTGATTATCTGATTTGGATCACTGTCCCGATTCAATTTGGCTGGATCTGAATATTTGATTTTGATTTGGAGAATCAGTGATTCGGCCATAGACACAGCTTTATATGTTTTACTATGTACCTTGAGGTATCAGGTGTGGGTCATGAATGCTGAGATGATGGTGCGCATGGAGTGTCCCACAGGAGTCTGGGGTGGGGGTGGGGGGTGGAGAGGCTCCCTGCACGCTCAGCAGCGGACCTGCAAGTTGACCAGAAATACTTCTGGTTCCACTTCCGGGTCTGCTTCCGAGTGTGTAGGGGACCCTTCCGCACTCTGATGGGACAGTTCACCCATCCTACCGTCTTAGCATTCATAAGCCATGTCTGGCACCTCAAGGTATGTAAAAAAACATAAAGCTGTCTCTAAAGCTGAATTCTTAAATCTCTCTGATCTCTCTGAATCAATTTGGAGGCTTCCGATTCGATTTGGAGAGATTAATGAGTCTCCTGATTCAATTCGGATTCAGAGATTCAGCCATCAAATCAGGCCAAATCTCCTCCAAATTGAATCAGTGACTGAAGCCCTAGTAAAGAACAGGGGAGAATAAACAAATCCCCTTAATCTGTTCCTTTCAGCGCTCTTTTATAAGAACAGAAAATGCCTATTAGCTCATTTAGTTCAAGTCCCTGTGGTATTGTTCCCAGTTCTGCATTTCCTAGATTTTTGTCTACTCTAGTTTTAAATATACTAAGTGATGGGGCTTCCATTACTTCACCTGGGAGAATATTTCACAGGTTTATAGATCAGCTATAACCAAAGAATTCTCCAAGGCCCATTCCTGCAGCTTTTCAACATCCAGACTCCCACTGATTTCAATGGTAGATAAACATAAAAAGCGGTCAGCAGGATTAGTCTGCAGCATTGGTAGGCAATCTGACTGGTGTTCAGCTGAGTTGCAATAATAAACTTTCATGCTTGAGAAAGCTTGGTAACCCTACTTGTACATAATTTAACTAATGATGTATGTGTTTTCAATGGCAATGTAGATTCACAAGAAAGCGGGCACTGCTGTATTTACAGCATGCAGTAACTACAATAGAATTATAAAACAAAGCAGAATAATTTATAAGGAGCATAAGGGGATTAAGGCAAGGTGAAAAACTCTCTGCAGAGAGGCACTGGCTTATGGTTTACAAAACACAGGTATGGAACTGGTAAAACATTTTCTTTGCATTGTACCATGTTTGGGTTTCTGTTTAGTCACAAGCTCCCAAAGAAAAGCAGAAGTCTGATCATCTCTCTTCATTTTACCAATCAGGATTGTATGCCAATGTGAAATGAAGTGAAACAACACATTGTGACAAAATGCAAGGCTACAGGTAGATTTTAAAGGAGAACCCACTAATTTAGAACCAGTAATTGCTACAATTCAAACAGTACTTTAATACTGGATTTTCAAATCTGAATTTTTGGCATATTTTTAACCAGATTGAGTGTCAACTTCAAATGAGTCATTTGCATTTTTTTAAATATTTCTCATCAACATAGAGTACTGTTTATCACCTGGCAGGTAATAATTTCTTATCCCTACCTTTAGTAGGGAATATTTTCTCTCAAAGAATAAATTAAATCAAAAGAACACAACATTTTATGCTAATGTAATCTTTGTGAGGTGTTAGCTAAAATTTCAAGTGCTGATAATTACAAAAAGAAGCCTGCAACAGGATTCCAGAAAATTTGGATTCAAGTTATTTAATTTTTACTGGGACTGAACCCGAGTCCCATTTAGGTCAAGGTTGTTCAATGGCATGCAAGACTTTGGTATTTTAATGACACGACTTATCTTATTAGCTCAGATTCTTCAAAATATATTAGGAAAAAAAATCCCAAACTGCTGGATATGCTTATTAGGAGAGTGAGAAGCAGGATCTATTCAATTCAGATTTGGATTTGGTCCAGATCAGGGACAGTGATTCAATTAATTGGATTGGTTCACTGTCCCTGATTTGATTCAGCTGAATCCAAATCTGAAGATTCAATGCTAATTCAGAGAATCAGCAATTCAGATATAGATACAGCTTTATACTTTTTTTCTACATATCTTCAGGTATCAGTGAAGCTTGTGGATGCTGCAGTGCTGGGGTGTATGGAGCATCCCACAGGAGTGCAGGGGGGCCTTCCACATGCTTGGCAGCAAACCCACTTCTGGGTCTGCCAGGGAGCACATGGAGGGGGCCCCTTGTGCCCCCACGGCTCAGTGATCGGCCACAGGGGGAGCCCAGGTGCTCCTGCCAAACCCAGGAGGCACCAGTCATTGAGCTGGGAGGGGTGTGTAAGGGGGGCTTCACGCTGCTCAGAGGACCCAGAAGTCTACCGCAAGTGCTTCTGGTCCACTTCCAGGTCTGCTGCTAAGCATGCTGGGGACCTCCCCACACTTCTGTGGGACACTCCATGTGGCCCAGCATTGCAGCATTTATGAGCTGCCTGCTACCTAGAGGTATGTAGAAAAAAGTGTTAATGCTGGGTCTATGTCCAAATTGCAGAATCTTTCCAAATCTCTCCAAATCTATTTGGAGGGCTTTGATTCAGAGAAATTAAAGGGTCCTCTGATTCGATTCAGATTTGGTGATTCAGCCACCAAATCAGGCTGAATCTCTGCCGAACCAAATCAGGGACCAAAGCTTTGTACAGACCTAGTGCTTATGCACTTATCACAAGTTAACTTTAACCCCAAACTCTCCAGATGCTAGGCAAAGGTGGCTGCTTTATCATCTCATTTCTTAGCAAGAGATGAAGGCCCTGAAGTCAAAAGAAGTAAAAAATGGGGTTTATGTGACACCTACAGAGTGGCTGTGATATCCCCAAGGCCCCATTGCTGTGCCAAGTTGGCCGGATGGGCACCCTTGATTCTTGCCCACCATGTCTTTGATGGAATGTATATATATGGGAGGCTGCCTTTAAGCCCTCTTGGTTACAGCTTGCTGTACACTCTGACCCCATAGGCTCTCAGACCCCTAGTGGGTCCAGCTCAAAATTAGATGATACAAAGGGTGTTTCAGGGCACCCTAGCCTTATGGGCTATGTGTGGCTCCAACCACCCCTTTACCATGCCCCAAGGCTTGCAGATGAAGTAGATGATGTTGTTGGGTCTGGGCCTCACTATAATTCAGCCCTCTTGCCCTCACTGGGCTCTCCTCAGCCCCTTTCTCTTACTGCACTCTCCTGATGCTTGGGCCCTCCATGGCCTGGTCTCGCTCTGTGCCTTCTCTGGCGCCTGGGCTCGCCACTGCCCTGCAACATGCTACACCTTCCTTCGTGCCTGGGGTCATCATACCTCCCCAAAATACAGTCCTACTCTGGGCTTCTCAGTCACTGCCCCCTTCTCTCTGGGGCTCCTCAACTCACTGCCCTCTCCCTGGGGCTGGGGTAGCCATGCTGCCGAGGGTCCCCTATGAGGCCTCCTCCATCCCCTTATATCTTCACCCAAAGCACCAGTGAAACAGCAACCAAAACACAAGCCCTTGGGCTATAACATAAACTTGAGCTGTTTGGCTAAAACATCTTTCAAGCCACGCCAAGGGTGCTCCATCTCTCACCAGTATCCGGCTGATAGTGCAGTCAGAACTCTACCCATTTGTCTGCTCCAGCAGAGCTCCTTCTCCCTTGGTCGCTGGCAGGGGACTGCCCTCCTGACCTTGGCCCTAGGGTTTATATGGGAGCCAGGCCCTGCCCCTTTCAGTCAGCTGACCGCTGGCAGGTGTGGGCCACTAGTTCACTCTGGTTACCCTGGCAATCAGCAGCTGGGCTCCTTACTTACTGCTAGGGCTCTTTCCCTCTTCATAGGAGTAGGGCACCTATGTTCTCTCCAACACACCTCCCCTCTTTATAGGAGCGGAGCATCGAAGTGCTCTGCAACAGTTTAGCTTTAGCAAATTATGCTGAGGAAGTTAGCTGTGAACAATCAGTTTGTTCTTTTCAATCAGCAGTACAACAATTTGCATTAAAAAAAAATCTCATTTGCATTGAATGGAAATAGGATTGGATATACTAGATTATAATATCTTTAAGGTAAAATAATCAAATTAGGACACAGGGTAAATTTAGAAACTTTCCTTGGTGACTTAGCTTAGCATAAGAACAGCTGAGAACCGGTAATTTCTGAATTACCATCTTTTTTCTGGAATACAGAGTAGACTCTCTTAAATGTCCAGCTTCCACGGGTAAACAATAAACATCTGTATGCTTGCTCCTCTCAGCATAACAGTGTCAAAGTTCATCTGGCATCCCTAACAATGAATAGAGAATACATGTGTTCAAATAAAAAGGGGATGCAAATATTCATCCCTGTGGGAACATAAAACATTGAAGAATCATATTTCTTTATTTCTTGTTATCTAAAAGGAGAACACATGCTCCGGGGATGTGAAAAAGTATGTTTTCCTTTTGGCAATATTTCAGAAAGATGAGTGATTATTATACATACTTCAGACTGGATGTATTACAAATGAAACTTCTTTGTCTCCTGCAAATGTACATAAATTCTCCATCATTAATCACTGTTGGGATGAATATGCATATAATACAGCAAACATCTGGTACTACTGTACACACTCATTGACTATAGTAAACTCTTAAATAGAAAGAATTATATCCAAAATTTTGCATTTTCTTTCCTTTTCATTCTTTTTTTATGCAAAAGTTTTTTCTTTCCAATGAAATGTATACAACCTATCGCCAAACGGGTAAACGGGATGTTCTAAATTTTAAAGTATGTTTGGGACTGCAATTATTAAACAAAACTGTATTGAGGCTCCTTCATGCCCCATCAATAACTGTGCCAATAATATTTTGGGCAGAACTCAGAATCTGATTCATAGATATCTATAATGCACAAAAGAGAAAAGACATTGGTCTAATGGACTGTACAGTTGGCACTTCAGTTAATTTTTACTTAAATGTATCAGATTACTGTGACAGTGGGTGAATAGATGACATGCCTTCAAGAAAACAGTCAAAGACAGCCTCATAAAACACATAATTAATAGACATAAATGTATTATGCACCTCTGTCATACTATAGCAGCTTTAATTGGAAAGAAGATAGCTGAAGCCAGTTGACAGAGGCTTTTTTTAGTCACCTTTTTTTCCTAATGAAAATAAAAAAACTGTTTGGAAAAGGTGTTGGGGACAGTTCGGGATGTTACACATTTCAATTACATTCAGAAATTTTTGCTTTTTCACACAACATTTTGCTGGGGGGAATGGAAAGAGTGGGTGGAAGCTGAAGAAGCAAGTGGGGTTCTTCCTGACCAATTCTGTTTCCAGATAGCAATAGGTTATGAGAAAAATTAGCATTTTTTCCATTTACAGATAGGAAAGTGGAGATAAAGGGAAGTTGCAAGCAATGTTTTCACAAGCAATCCCAGAATTTGGTTATGGCTGCTTCTGGGTATCCAATGAGGAGTTTCAAACTGCCCCACCTAAGCTAAATAATTACCTTTGAAAATCTATTCGAATGTGACCTTCTGAGCTCACTCAAAAAGACTCTGGCTGAATAAGGAAGGAGCCCAAGTTCCTTGACTCATATCAGCTCTGCTTTTCCACTGTCACCTACTCTTTCTATTAGATTGCCTGTTAAGTCTTTCCCATCTTTAATATTATTACTCCAAAAACAGAAAAAGTATATTCATTCTCACTCAGTGACTGAGACGTATCCAGGTTTCCCTCACTTTATGGGGGTTCTGTACATGCAAACTCATTCTTATGCAACGACCCTTTTTTATACCAAAAATGTATTATATGTGAGGTGAATCCACTCTTATGCAATCAGTGTGGTGGAAGCCCACAGTCAGCTGCTTTGCATGGTGCATTGTGGGAGTCACACGCACCAAAATATAGTCTCCTGTGTGAATCTGTGCTCCTCGCTCGTTGTCTGCAACACGTGTTTCTTGTAGTTGCCATTCCCACCAACTCTCCACCACCCTGTGCTTGTGTGCACTGTCTGCTATTGGCAAGTACCAAAATTGTCTTGTAAAAGTGGTAGAAATGGGTCTGGGGGTCAGTACAGTTGAGGTCTTGGAACATATTCCTATCTGTAACATGGTAAAGTGGGTTCCCTTTATGCAAAATTGAGTTATGCACCATTTTCCAGGAACACATGTACAGCATAAAGTGAGGGAAACCTGTATATGAAATAAATTCTCCATGCTTCCAAACCCAGTACTCTTATCAAAAGCATTAATGTGTTGTAAGTAGATTGCTTAACCTGCCAGCTTCTGCAAGAAGGTCTGGTCCCTGAGGGACTCCTCAGCCACTCCTTCCAATTAAAAAATTCAAATACAACCTTTAAGCTGAAAACAATAAAACAAGTAAATAAACTAAACCAAATCTTTCTGCCGTATCCCAGGCATTTAGAAAGGAAGAGGAAGAAGAGAAAGAAGGAGGTGCTACTTCACGGTCAGGGTGGCTAGGATCTGGAACCAACTTCCAAGCCAAGTGGTGCTGGCTCCTACCCTGGGGGTCTTGAAGACAAGGCTAGACAATCACCTTGCTGGGGTCGTTTGACCCCAGTACTTTTTCCTGCTATGGCAGGGTTCAGACTTGATGATCTGCTCAGGTCCGTTTTGACCCTACCAATTATGAAACTATGAAAGTATGAATTTGGCTATCACCTGAGCAAAACAGCTTGGCTCCTACATGTAGCAAGCTGTTCTGCTCACAACTAGCTTCCTTTTCTGAAAACAGTTCCCTCCTATTTCACAGCTTTCCTCTCTATCCTCTCCAGTGGGACACTCCCTTATTAGTAGAATGTCCCACACGTGAAGATCCTTAACAGTGTTGGCTGTCCCTTCTTAAGGGGACAGACCACGCTGTTACATGTGTGTACATACTTTGCTGAGTAAACGCAGGGTGCAAACAAACATTCATGAGACCCAGTTTAGGTTTAGGTGGCTTGCTTTAACTAAACCAGGAGTGGCACATGCAAATATTTACTGCTGCTGGGAGTGGAGTTAGCAGCTGAAGGTAAGAAGTCTGGTAGAAGGGGCAGGCAGGTCTATGGTGGGAGCTACCGGGTCCGCAGGACGGTTGCTGGATCTGTTGGGGGAGGTTTCCTTGGGGTGGAGGGGGTAGTTGGAAGGCTTGAAATAGCCTGGTTATTGTTAGGGGGGTACAAACAGCACATCCCTGGGGCTGGGGAAAGTGGCTAGGCTTTCCTAGTCCTAGGGCTGTGCTGTGAATGCATGCAGACATTGGCTAGCTAGGGTTAATTCATTTGACATCAAGTTAACCCAGGTCAACCTAAATTTACTTCACCTCATGAGGTGATCTAACTTAGATCAGGTATGCCATTTCGGGGGCAATTTAAGTCCTATGAATGCATGCACTCCTGGGCATTAAGACTGACCTAGCCTTGGTCAATCTAAACATAACACATACGTACCCAGAGCCATCCCTAGGGTGTGCCAAAGTGGGATGACCGCCCCAGGCCCCATGCTTTGGGGAGGTTCTAAGGAACCGGGTAGAGTGACTACAGCCCCTCCCATGGGGCTTGCCTGGAGCTGGCAGTTCAGCCCCACACCATGGAAGAAGTACAGAAACCCTCCTCCCCTTTGTGGGGATACCATGGCCCTGCACAGTGTTAAGGGGCCCCCCACAAGCTGATTTGCCTCAGGCCACGCACCCCGGCTAGGGTCAGCTCTGTGTATATCCATACCCACACATTCCCGCACCTCCTAACTCTCCCATATTCAGCACAATTGTTCCAAGAGCACAAATAGTGCTCTTTGGTGCATTTCCATATGCATTAATTTGGGGTCATTTCCAGATGATTCTGTGTATGCAGTTAAAAAATATGACCTGGCCCTAGGATTCCATACAGAAACCTATCCAACAGCATATAACTTAAGCAATTTTTCTTTTTCTTCAAGTTTTCTTCTTTCCCTAGAGATTTCCTGAGGGATTTACCCACAGTTCAAGCCTTTTCACATTTGAAGTACCTTCCATTAGTCAATACATACTGTACTTTGACTGGGAAACTGATTCTGAAAATATCATTTTTTAGTGGATAGTTTGTTTGAAATAATTTTAAGATGAAAGGAACTGAGATCCTCAACTCCCTGCCTTTAACACCACATGCTATCAGTTCTATTTCTTAAACATCGCACAGTGTCTTCCGATTCTCTGGGCTGATGTGCAGATGCACATTATCATGCATCAAACAGCACCATGAAGTACGTAACAATTTTTAATCTCGCACATCTTTAGGTTTGTCAGAGTCAATATATGTGATGTTTGCTTCAATATTAATTGCACAAATTTCAGAAAGGATTAGGCAGCATATAAGAAAAATCAGACAAACCAGAGGGAAAGGGTTTCTTAAGCTCTTTTAGCAGCTTAGAAGTAAATCATAAAATGTCAAGCTAAAGAAATTGGCTCAGATAAATATGATTTTTCCTGAATTAGTTCACTAAGCTTTTATCCTTCCTGAACACTTTCAGTCAATCCTAAATGCTTTAAGTGCCTGCCTTAATATTGCACAGTTATGCCGCAACACATACAAAAAGATTGAACATAGTTGTTATTTTGGATGTAACAGAGGGGTTTGCCTTCTTTTAGATGACAAATGTAGGAAATGTATCTGGTATTTAAAAAGAAAAGAAAATTTATTGAGATCATTTTATTTTTATGTATTTATTTCTATTCACACATCTAAGAGATTGTATTAGATGCTGTTTTCTGTTATGCTTATTATTGGAAGTTCGCACCTTAAATCTCTTGACTTTTTAATTCAACTTTCTGCATGTTACCAAATTGCATGAAGGTTTTATTACTAATTTGATTATGCTCTCATATTTTCAAAACTTTGAGATTTGAATTATTTCTTGTTAGCTGTCATTTGGCATTCAAAGAGGTCTATACCCTTTTTGATGCACATGGATAATTTCTGCTAATTCACCTATTCACCAACCTTTCATTTTTTATTTCAGTTTTAATATTATTTGAAATATTTACTTTGAAAAGCTTGAACTCCAAGACAGATAGATCTATATCTAAGACTATATCTATATATATCTGTATATGCATGCTAGATTTTGAGGTGAAATTGGAGCAAAGATTTAGGGTCTGCCTTTAAAATGCAATCCTTCTGCACTGGACAGAACTTAGAGAGGCATTGAGTTCTTGAAATGGTGCTGATGTACAATATGGAGATAAGTCTTTGGGGCTGGACCCTAGACTAGTAGGGCTGCTCACGTAGCGACTTAGGACTTTCGTGCAAATACCTTGCTTTACATGCCTTGTCTAATCTTAAAATGAGTGTGATTCTGAAATAATAACATGAAAGAGGGCAAGCTTCGCATTTTACCATTAGAATTTTCATTTTTAATATTCTTTTAAGTATTTACATTGGATAGCTTGAACTCCCAAGACATAGGGTTTTATATATATAATTTGTAGTATATATAAATAGGTGCAAAAGTGCCACTTAAAAGTGTTTATGGACTACCTGTGCTAGAACTTGAAGCTATGAGTGTTTCCAAATTTGCCCCTTACTTTCATGTGGTCAGGTAGAGCAGGGTCTGACAGTAAGGGGGATGGGGGGGCAGGCTACAGGGAAAATAAGTTACACATATATAGCTATAGACATCTATATATTATAGATGTCTATATCTATAACTTCTTTTCCCTGTAGCTATATCTATCTATCTATATTTAATTTTTAATATGTTTAAGTATTTACTTTGGAAAGCTTGAGCTCTAAGACATAGATAGATAGATAGATAGATAGATAATGTCTTAGAGCTCAAGCTTTCCAAAGTAAATACTTAAAAATATTAAAAAGTAAAATTCAAATCGTAAAGTACAAATATTACTTTCTTTAATTTTCTTATTATTTCAGAAGTCACACTAATTTTAAGATTAATGTCGTAATTGACTTCAGTAGAGGTTTTGTCAGAGTAAGTACTGCAGACCTGAGCTTCAAATTATTTTTCCAACAATACATGTCCACATCACAGAAAATTCATACACACTTGGTATTAATTAGACTCTTTGCTCTTGCTTCAGCGAGTTCCTCTATGTGCTCCTGATTCTTCACGGTAGTCTACAACATTCTGTGGAGAACATTTCAGAATTCAGGCCTCATATTCTTGACCCAGTAAAATTGATATGGATTTAAAACAGACTTCTCTGTTCCCAATGAAATGATCTTTATGGGCTAAGGTTGTTGTCAAGCCATGTAAGGCAAAGTATTTGCACAGAGGTCATAACCCCTTCATGAGCAGCCCTACTAGTTTTGGGTCTAATCCTGAAGATTTATCTCCATATTGTGCGTCAGCACCATTCCAAGATCTCAGTGTCTTTCCAAGTTCTGTACAACACAGAAGGATTGCATTTAAAAGCAGCTCCAATTTCACCTCAAAATCTAGTTTTTCACAAAATACTGAGATGAAAGAAAAAGCAAAGGTCATTACTATACGGTAATGGTGAAGTCCAAAATCACCTTCCTGCCCCAGAAACATATCAAGTAAATTCAGTAAACAGAAGTAGCCTTCAAATGCCATTTTAAAGTCCTGGACTATTACATAAAGTGAAATATATTGTAAGAAGTAAAAAGCAAACTTATAGTAGAAGAAAATGGAAGCCTACGTTACTGCTGTTAGATGCCTTTTATATTTATGCTCCATTCTGTGTTGCTTTGCCAATTACATTGTACAGAAATTTTCTTTAGAAACTCTTTATGTATGAAAACAAGGAAACTTACATACAAACAAGATTTAAAGGAATATTTAACTCTTTGGGTATTTAGCATAACTTCTAACTTAAATAGTTAATAAGTATAAATGCTTATTTCTGCTTAAAATCAAATAAGAAAAAGCCCTTGATATAAAGCTGAAGTCAATGAAAAGACTCTCCGTAACTATAATAATCTTAAAAGCAGTCTCCAGGAGAAAACACATGGGAGGAAAGAAACCGCATTTCATTACTGAACATAATTTGTACTCTGCCAAACAATGCTTAATACAATGCACAGTCAAAAGCAAAATGCATCTAAAGACTATCCCATAACTTTGATTTCTTTTGTCAGTTTGTGGCCCAACATGATGTCATTGTGTGAATACAATAGAAATGGATCTCTGTTTTCAACTTTGTCAAGAAAGGAAGGACATAATATAGCATTCTCTCAGGTTTATGTGTCATATTTAAAGAAAGGATGCCTAAGCCAGTCCTATTTGATTGTGTCTTAACAGCAGTGACAAGGTAAGCATTAAATTATCCAGCAGTTTTTAGGAACTATCACCATGAAAGCGCACCTTGGATGAAAACAAAAAAGTATCTGATTGTAGTTTATTCAGCCTCAAGTAAACCGGAGCTTAAATATTAGTTTGCCAAAATTACTGTTCTGAATAGATTTCCAAGACACACTATAATCCTTTCCTTGGAGTATTATAAAAAGAGAGCTATGAAATTAGTACACAGTCAAACAAAAATCTTTAAAATGGCAGGTGTTGTATTTATTTTACGCTTAGACTTTCCACTAGGAATACTTGGGGAATTGAGATACACAGAAAAATGTTATAAACAGAAATATAGAGCTTGAAGAACAAATTTCAGACTATTCTTTACTAGGTAACCACAGGATTAATGTGTTCTCATACTCTTGTGCATAATGGAATAAGAGTTCTCTATCAATGCTTCTCATTAGCGGTTTCGGGCAAGGTGATTTGATCATTAACTCTCTTTTTCAGCCCATAATGTGAGAGAAAGATTACATTCCATTATAAATAAGAATGCTGTTTTCTCCCAAAATGCCCCAGAAATATTAACCATGTTCTCTTGTGAGAACCATTTATTGAAACAAAGTGAGTAGTCCTGGCACAGGAAGGGTAAATTATCATAGCCACCCTTTGTGCAAAACCCATCCAGTCGACAGAAAAGTCCTGCAATAGCCATCTTTTTATGCTGTTCCATAACCATTAGAGAAATTCTGAAGAATATTTCTATTAACTTTCCAAAAGACATGTCTAGGAAATTTACTATATTAACTTGAATATAAGATAATGTTAAATGTAAGATGACCCCCGACAGTTAGTTTCTATATACAGAAAATGTATACATTTATTATAATTTTCCAGGTATAGAATCAAATTGATGGGGTTTGCCTTGAATTTGCCCCCTCCCACTGCTACAGTGAGGAAAATAAATCTAGGTG
>NW_017728915.1:29802277-29815141 GCF_001723895.1 Crocodylus porosus | reverse complement strand
AGGGAATCTGGACAGGAGCTTGGATAACAAGGGTCGAGCTGAAATGTGCCCCAGATAAACCACAAGTGCTGCAGCATTTGCCAGTAGCCCTGACTCTCAGACACCACAAGGGATGATTTACTATCAGGAGCAACCTGAGTTATGCCACAGATGTGGGTTGGAGGGCCACATGAGGAAAGATTGTAAAGCAGAGATCTGTGTAATATATCAGGAGAAAAGATGTAAAACAGGAGCCCGTGGGAAGACATGGCACTGCAACCTCTGTGGGAAGGAGGGACACTGGTTTAGAAAATGGCCAGGGCAAAAGCCAATGCAGGCTTTCAAGAAGAGAAAGAGGATGGCATCCCCTCAATGCTCTCTGACATTACATATTAGGGAGATATCAAAGAAGTTAGCTCCAGGAAAGCAAAGCAAGAGAGAAATGAGAAGGAAGAAGGGGAAGAGGGGCAGAGATCCCCACACTATCTCTAGTAGTGGGAGAAACCATCAGGCAGCTAAAGGAGCTAGATAAAAAGGTGGGCTCCCAGCCAAACCCAGCAGAGGAGCAAAGTGCAGAGGATAGGGAGACAGAAGAAGGAGCAATGGAGGTGACTAGCGAGACCCCCAAGGCAGGGAGCCAGCCCCAGGACGCAGAGGTGGACATGGAAGAGGAAGCTGAAAACCCTAAGCGTCAACCCCCACCCCACCAAGTCCAAGCAGGAAATCTGAATATAAGTGACTGGGAAATAATCTACAGGCAGAGGAAAGCACAAAGAAAAGCCAGACAAGGAAAAACTCACCCCTCTCCCGAAAAAGAGCACATCAGGGCTTGGAAAGCAATCATCAAAGATATGAAAACACAAGGCACAAGCTAGAGACTCTGGTTGCAAAGAGGAAGCAAAAGCATAAAACCTCCCCTCCTCCCTTCCCCCTGAACAGCCAGAAAAATGAAGAGGCTCCACATTGTATCAGTTAATGTTAAAAGCCTTGCTGGGCAAAGGAAGTGGGGCCAGATCTGCCAGACATTAGAACATTATAGACATTAGACATTATCTGCCTGCAGGAATGTGGCTTACCTAGTCAAACAGCCAGCTCATTGTTTTCCAAAGGCTGGCCGCATGGAGCAGCCACGTGGTCAGGGTCAGAAGACGATAGGGCTACTGGTGTAATCCTGCTGAAAGAGATACCATGCGACCTCTACAGCCCAGAGAAATAGTTGCAAGCAGAATTCTGCAAGCCACCATAGAAGAAATGTGATAACTTTTGAAGTGTGCTCGTAGATGCCAGCCCACCCCAAAGTGTGCATGTAGAATCTAGCCCGACCCAAGGCAAGGTGCGAGTTTCTAGAAAACATGGCCAAAACAATGCTGAGCAGACAGCCGGTAATAATAGCAGGGGACTTCAAGTGCATCATCAGTGAGAATAACGAAGTCAACAGCGCCCAGAAGTTAGGCATGGGCAGATCCTCTAGGCAACTGAAACAATTGATCCAGGACCATAACCTAGTAGATGCTGGTAAAGAAGCCCAAGCACCAGGAGGGGAACTTTACCTGGATGGACCCCACAGGGAAAAACAGGACCCAGATAGTCTTTGTCTTCCTCCCCAAGGAGTGGAGGGCAAAGGAAGCCCGCTCCACACCCATCTGTTTCTCAGACCATGGCCTCCTCACATCCAGGCTGAAGTGGGAGGACAGCTGGAAAGGAGAAGAGAAGTGTGAAAGCTAAACACCAGCTGTTTGGCAGATGAGAAGACCCAGCACAGGTTCAGAGAGAAATAAGCAGACTGGAGGACCCTAAAGGCCCTGTACCTGAACCAAACAGAGTGGTGGGCTAGCATCAAAGACAGGAACAAAGGCTTCTTCCAGGAGGTTGGCAAGCAGCAAGCTTTCTTGCACAGAAGACAACACAAGCCCCTGACCCATAAGTTGCAGGCTGTGCATAGGCAGGCAGGGCTGGGATGTGAGGGAGGACATGCGGGAGGCAAAGGCCTGGATTGGTGCCTGATAATGAGAGGAGACCAGGAAAAAGATCTTCCAGGAGGAACATCAACAGCTGGAGTGAGAGTGGACACTAGAGGAGGTTGAGAAGACCCTCCAGGGATTTAAGAACAGTAAGACTCCTGAGTCAGATGGCCTGCCTAAGGAGTTTTACATGATCTTCTGGGACCTGGTGGGCCCCAACCTGCTGGAGCTCCTTCACGAGTGACTGTAAGAGGGACATTAGGGGGCTGGGATGGACAGGGGCCTCGTGACCCTCCTGCACAAGAAGAGTCCAAGGGAGGATCTGAAGAACCGGAGGCCCATTACCCTCCTGAACATCTACTATAAACTGCTGGCCAAGGTTTTGGCTGAGCAATTTAAATCTGTCCTAGGTACCATCATCCACAAGGACCAGTTGTTTGTAGCACCAGGATGCCAGATCCATTGAGCCAGCTGCAACTGAGAGACATGCTCCAGCTAGAACTAGACAGCGGAAAAAAGATAGCAGTGCTGAACCTGGACCTAGAAAAAGCCTATGACTGAGTGTCACATCAGTTCCTCTTCGAAACCCTACAGTGTCTCTCCAACTTTTACCAGCTGGATAAGAATGCTGTACATGGACATGAGCAGGTAAATGGTTTCCTGAGTGAGCAGATCGCAATAGAGTCGGAGGGCCATCAGGGCTGCCCACTCTCCCTGATCCTTTTCATCTGCACCATCTAACCCCTGGCTCAGTGCATCAGGCAGGACTCTGGGATCCATAGAATCCAGATCCCCAGGGGAAGGGAGAAGAAAGCAAAAGTCCTGGCCTATATGGACAATTTGAACATCCTGTACAAGAATAAGTGCAGTAGAAAGAGTCCTGTGGCACAGACTTATGAAGCATCATCAGGGGCACCAAGCTCAATGTGAGCAAAAGCACCTGCCTGGCAGTAGGTGAGCTCAGGGACCTGGAGTCCCTAGGGGTCTCAGTCCCCCACAAGGGGGTCAAGATTTTTGGGGTGGAATCTGACCCAAAGCTGAGTGGAAGAAAGGAGCGGAAGTGACAGTGACATCAACAATGACAGTGTCAAGGACAGTTAATGAACTAAGAATGTAAACCCCAAATTGAAGTTTGGACTAAAGGACTGTGGTTTGGGTAAGTGAGGGTGGAGGGTGGGTGCATGGGGTACAGAGGATTGGGTGTGTTTATTGTAATGGGAAGAGTGGGTTTCTTAATCCAGTTTTAGGATGTGTGATGGAAAGCTTATGATAGAGGATGTAGATATAACACACTCTCTCTCTCTATATATATAAATATATTTTAGATTTTTTAAAAATTCCCATCAGTATGTTTTCCCAATGTGGGCCATGTGTTTTACACTCATGTTCACAGTGTTGGCTATATTTAACCAACTTCATACTTGGTTTCCATTACTGAGCAAATGCTGCTTTTGGCACCAATTTAAAGATGGAAAAGGTATTTAATAAGGTTTCCTTGCATGCGAATGGAAGATGGATTTGCATTTGTAGTAAATACGGTATTTGTATTTGAGTACATACAGTAATCCTATTCCTGACTTCATATAGTAAAAGAAAATTAAAACTTTGAAAAGTTCATAAAATAGCATGAACAAAAAGAACCCAAATAATTATCTATATGTATTTTATTGTTGCAGATCAATCTATGATGTCTTACTAAAGATCACCCTAAAATTCTACCCTAGTCTGTCGTTGGTATATTAGAATGAAAACAGTAGCCCACATTGCGTTTCAAACACAACCAAGCCAATTAAGGTATCTAAATTACTGGATAATTGATTGCATTTTGACCTTTGAGAACTAATTTAGGGAATAAAATGGCAGCTCATTAAGGGCTCAAGAAAAACAATTCCTGTCTAGAAGTTACATTAATCCTTCATACAGAACAAGTATTAAAAATTTCCATGTAATTACAGATATCTCACTTTACTTATCAACATTTGTTCATTTTCCAAATCTTTTCAATTCAAACAAGTAAAAACCTAATGTATTCTTTTAACTGATGGGCATTTTAATCTCAGGATAATTTGCTGTGGCATTCAGTGGTATACACTAAAATATAGGTATATTTAAATCATCTTCTGTGATCCACGTAAGAGGCACAAAGAAAACTGAATAAGAAGAATTATAGATCAAAAAGATCTATTCAAATGATCCTAATTATCATTTCATTATCTCAAAACAATACTATAGCCCACAGGAAATTATTAGGTATTTTGTCCCATCCAGGGTTTGCTTTTTTTTAAAGAAGTTTCTACTATGTCCACAGGGGCAGTTTCCATATCTTATTAATATTTATGTATACTTTATACAAAGTAGAATAATAATGTTAACAGAAAGGATTGCACAATTCTAGAGAGGACAGAGGGCCTGGTGTTTCATACAATCATAGAAAAGTAAGGCTAGGAGAGAGCTCAAGAGGTCATCTAGTTTAACCCCTTGCTCTAGGCTTCCCTATCTAAGCCATTCTAGATAAGCGCTTGTCTTACCTTTGCTTAACTTCATAAACAACCCAAAATGCCCAAATGCCCAAAACATCAAACATACCCTAACTTGCTGCTAGGTGTTCAGCTGATATGGGGCAACCGGAGTTCAACCACTCTTTCCATTCCAGACCTAAGAATAAAACCTCTGGGAGTCTACCTAGCTCAGCTGTAGCCTTTATCCACAGATCTGTACCAGCTATAAACCTATTTATAAGAAGGCAAGTCCTGACAGTCTGAAACCTACCCCTAGCTCCAGGTTCTGCAATGGATTTAACTTCTTGTTACACGGCAAATGATTTTCTATATAGCTCTCTCTACATTAACTCTTAACATGCCTGGCATCAACTCAATCTGTACTGGTCAGTGCCCTTCCAGCAATACCTGAGATTGGTGCTGCTCTATGATTAACCTATACCCACACAGAGGTAGGCATGGCAGGTCCCATAAGCACATAGATGAGATTGCCCAGTGAATAATAATCACTCTTTACACCCCCATGTTCAACCCATAATATCAAATAATTTACTGTCTCCCAAGTGGTTCAGAATTCATACAGCCTATGAATTCAAGTGTCAGACCTCAGGTGATGGGAATTGCTACAAGAACCTGAGACATTTCAGTATTGCTGTAGTGTTTCCTGTCACAGGCAAACTTTGTAAATGATCCCTAGGGTTTTTCAGTATTCAGCTTCCAAATTCAGTGCCGAGGAATTAATGCTGTAAATTCTAAAAGATTTAATCTCTCTCTTAGGGGTTAGAAGAAATCTTCTCAGTACAGAGGAAACCTTAAAAAAAAGTTAAATTTTAGCTATTTAGCTATTAATTTATGTCAACCCAAACCATCATCATCTAGAGGTATGTATACGCTACGTGATAGCTCTGTAGAGTCCATTGTACTGGTCAATATATAAAGAGTCATCCTGCTAGAAATGTACCAAATATTAAGAACAGAGACTTCCAACGTAACAGAAATTCATTTTTACCAATTACACCACATTTCTCTTCTTTGTTAAATCATTGATCCCAGATGTTATCACCCAAGTTTTCAATGTACAGTATTTATATTCTGTTTCACCGGAGTATCCAAGATTGACTTTGCTACAAAATAAAACAAAGTTGACATTCTTACATGATTGAATGAAAGCAGGGGTATTCATCACATCCTCAATTTTTTGTTGGTAACATACAATTACTCAGTTCTTGCTTTTCAATTTTCTCAACTCATTGCATAATGTGACATTAAATTTTTCTTTTATTCCTCCCCTCCACCCCCCCACCAGGCTCCTGGTTCTTGGGTAACACTGTCATTTTCCCTGATTGTGCTATTCCATTTTTTATAAATAAATATGCAGTGGAAGAAGGCTCAGCCTGGGTCTTCCATATCACATGTAAGTGCTGAATCACTGGACTACTTTGAAGTGCATGCAAGCTCTCTTTCCAACCCATTTCCCACAGAAAATAAATACACCTTGAAAAATAATTATTTTATCCTAACATGAAAGAGAGAATTTTGCAATTGTAAAAACTTTTCGAGACTGGGAAAACTTTCTTACTGAGCTGTACTACCCCTGTTCTAGGCTTTTATTTTTCTGAAAATCTTGGTGTCTGTGTTGAAAAGATTTCATGTTATTGCCGTAACAATAACTGCGACAATGAGAGAGAACTGCATTAAATGCAACATTACATTTAACTTTATGGAGGATGGGATGTTGATTATTTACACAACATTTCCAAGCTCTGATGAGACCTTAACACAAAGACAGTTTGATGAGCCAGATAGGAAGCTAACTAAATCCTTTACAATGGAGGTAAATATACTCACACACATTAATTGTGCTGAGATGACATTTAAATTCCACTGTTTTCAAGGGATGGTGCCGGAGGAGGCAAGGTCTGCTTAACTCATAAAGATTCAAAATGTTCTAGACGGCCCTGCTGCTGCTTACCTGTTATGCTCCCAAACCAACTCTCACCAAAAAAGGATAAAGGACAGAAAAAACCCAGGCACCAGGAGGAGAACACTTTCCACAAAACAGCTATTCTATTCTGACTTGACATTCCTTGTACTCAGAGGAAACTTGCACAAAACCTGGAGGAGGAGGATCTGAAAAAAAAATGCATAGGCCTGTGGACATTAAAAAACATGGACTAAACAAAAGATAATGACTTAAAGGTCATTATAATGTATCTGCTTCCTCTGCTAACCTCTCTGTACTCCATAGGTAATGATGACCCTCTTTCCCTTTCTATATTCTTACTCTTTTACATAATTAGCCTTATCTATTTCAACAGCCCTTCATTTGGTTTGAAGCTACTTCTGATAACTCCTCTTTGCTCCACAGATCTATGGTCTATTTTTCCTTCTTTAACTGGCATTTCACTACATAATATCTGGTGCAAAGGATCACTGGCCGTGTCTACATGAGACGCTGACTCTGCAATTGTTACTGTAGGACTCGTTTAGTACTTGTATAACCCAGAGCTACCGCGCAGTAGCATCGCCGAACGGCTTTTTTGTGACACTGACTGTGCAGTAGCCTGAGACTACCATGCAGTAATGTTGTGTCATGCTTTGTGCCACGCAATGCTACTGGACAGTAGCCACAGGCTATTGTGTAGTCAGCATCTCGTGTAGACGCAATCACTGACAGGTAACTCTAGATGTTAGTGTAATACAAGTAACAGTCCAATGTTTTAATAATTCCCAATATTAATTTACCTTCACTGAAATGTAGGCAGTGCCCAAAATATTGAAGAATTGTGACGTTAACAAAAAAGAAAATCACTCCTTGTCCAAGAAAAAAATGGAAAGCCAAAGCCAGCAGGTCAATATTAATCCACTCTAGTGTTGGGTAAGCCTACAGCTAGCCATGTCTACCTCAGCCAGCCTGGGAGAAGAACTGCCAAGTTGATTCAGCAGGTACCACGTCCTTAAATCAAAAAACCTGCCAGCACCTGACAAAAATACCACAGAGGCCTACACAAAACTAGAAGGGAAAAAACAATCTTTTAGTAGAGTCTCCTATAGGAATGGTAGAGCCTTGAAGCCAGTGTAAAAGAAGAGCTTATCTAATTCCTGTAGGGGGTAGGCTTGTGGTATAATATCTGTATTTAACCCTTTGCTTCTAAATGCTTTCAGCCTATAAAGCTGAAGCTTTTCTCTTCATCACACTAAGAACTGTCAGGCTTTGAGAAGTTAGAGTACATCTCCAGAACTTCAGACTTTCTAAGTCCACAAACACCGCAGGCTTTTATTCACATTTGCTTACATCAGAAGACCAAAAGAGAAATTAAAATAAGTCTGTCCTTTCCTTGAAGCTCTCATTGGGTTAGTGATAGAGGTCATCTAATGCTTGGCAAACTATCGTTTTGTATTAAAGATGTCAATTAAAGATTATTTCTTAAGCCTAAACTTAAACCCAGTGGTTGCTTAGAGTGGAGAAATAGTACTTCAGCTACTGTTAAACCTACAATGTTGGTGTTTAATTAAGAACCATAGCCATTTGCTGGGTTGCATAATAAAGTGATCCCAATTTTATAGCATCTCCATCAAAGGTTTTCTTAAGCACAGATATGATATGTTAATAATTTAAGACCTTTCTGGTAACACACTTTTGCTTCTGGGTCACAGGAACAGTGACTTTTAACAACTACCTACATGGTTTTGCAACTATAAGTGGTGAATTAGTGTTATGGAAAGACCCCTACAAGTACTACCATCAGTGCTACCATGTAGCAGGTTGCCATCCCCAGCAGCATTCTAGTGGCCTGTGAGGGGCACCCTTAAAGTCCTTTAATATGGTATTTTGTCCTGTATCCCGCCTTTACTCACCTGCCACATCTTGATGTAAATATAGTTTAGTTGTTCTTACAAGCAGGAGACTACCTATTGTATGCCCCGATGACGAGGGCTATCCTTGCACTCTCCGACCAGCCCTATACATGCCCCCTGCCTCACAGATGTTTATATTTCTATGTTGGGGCTCCCAGCCATGACAGGCTTCTCACCCATGCCTTTCTCTAGCTCTCCCTACCAGCCTAAACCTACCAGGTAGGGTTCGTCTCTGAGGCTCTAGCTACTTAATATTCTCTGGACCTTTGGGCCTCTTTTTGTGCTCACTATGGCAGCAGGGCTTCTGGCCTCACCTCATGCTGTACCCCTGGACGCCATGTTGTTGGGTCTTCTGCCTCTTCAGGCTTGGCCCCTTTCTTAAAGCTAAGGTACTAGCTTAGATCCACCCACTACAAGATGGCTTCAAAGTCCCATTTTCCTGCAGCCAGCTCTGGGCCCTGCCCTGTACAGATGCACTCACTAGCACCCTGGGCCTTTCAGCCTTTTATAACTGCACCCCAAGGTGCTAATAAGGCCTCCTCCTCCCCTAAAGCCTCAATCACAAACCACTGGATTACCAAACAAACACAAACAGTAAGCCCATGGGCTATAACTAAAATAAAGTTAAAGAAGGCAGTCTGTCAACTCATGGCTCTGTGCTTCTGCTGCCCACCGTCTGCTGTGCTCCTCCTTGTGGGGCTGCCGCAGCTTCTCTGGGAGTCACCAGGAGTTCACCCCTCCTGCAGGCAAAACCCCAGTTTAGCCCACTCAGCCCAGGTTTTTTATAGTTCTGGTCTACCCCTTTCTGGTGACCTGACTAGCCAGCAAGGCTCAGCTTTTATCCCCTACCCTGTCAGCAGGCTGTGCCTGGAAGGTTCTGGTCTTAAAGGGGCCGGCCTGCTTTCTGGTAACAGGGCTACAGTTCTGTTACATACCATCAATCATCCATAAATATTCACTTAAACAGCATTCACAAGTATTTTTTATTCACTTTCTTACAAATAGATGCCTGAGGGGACTTCAGTTAGGAAGAATGTCCAGGAAAAAGAAAGAGGTCTAAAAACTGAAAATACGTGCCAATAAAGTTATTTGTGCTGGGAAGTAACTATTTTGACTGTGCTTTGTTTATTTGCTAGTTATCAAATCAGAGGACATAAGCAATACCTTGTGACTTACATGATCATCTGTATTACATAAACAGTGAGTTCTGATTAGCAGAAACTCAAACCAAGAGTTATGCTAAAGAACGTCATTCAAGAAGCAATTTGCAGTGCATAACAACAGAAGTTTATTGATCTGGTAGAAATTTTGCACATTTCTGAGCATTTGCAACAGGTAGTATATTAAGTATTTTTGGATATGTTGACATCTACCCTTCCATGAAGCACTCCTATAACAGCTATAGCTAATACTTTAAGAAGAACTGATAGACTTAAATATATTCATAGAGTCATGAATTTTAAGGCTAATAGGGGATGGGTATGATTATCTAGTTTAACCTCCCGAATAGCACAGAACAAATTCATTCAATAATGTCTACATCTGTATTGAGTATAGCACGTCATTAGAAAAATATCCATGCTTGACTTAGAAATCAAATGATAGAAATAAAATCTGCCACATTCATGAGTAAGTCATTCTAATATTATATATAGTCACTGATAGAAATGTGAAACTTATTTTCAGTCTGAATTTAACTAGTAGACAGCTTCTAGCCTTTGGAACTTAATAGGTTTCT
Organism: Crocodylus porosus; assembly: GCF_001723895.1. Classification (NCBI taxonomy): domain Eukaryota; kingdom Metazoa; phylum Chordata; order Crocodylia; family Crocodylidae; genus Crocodylus; species Crocodylus porosus. Next base: position 29,805,107 of record NW_017728915.1, on the reverse strand, counting down.
AATAGATGCAAGTCCCAACTCCTATCAGCAACATCTTTGCCTTGTAGGCACTTGTAAACCATGATTCATGTAATCTGTTTATTAAATAATTTGAGGTCAATCTGTGGCAAAAACTATGGATATAGGCACTGAATAAATTGTTTGCTGAACGTGCTTGGTTTAATTATATTTCAGGTTTTGCTCTCTGAAGAAGTTAAATTGAGCTTCCCTCTGTCCTACTCTGCTTACCTATAATGTTCTTTGTTTCATAAAACAAATGCTACAGGAGGAAAGGAAAGGAACCATACTGTATTACATACCACTCTATTGGGAAGCTACGGGGGTTGCTTTTGTATGTCTGTTAGACCAGAAACCATGGCGTGGGAAAGGAGGCCTTAGTGCATGGGACATCCAAACACTGAGTCTGCTTCCAGTGCTCAATCCTCAGAAGACAGTGGTCAGCCCCATCTCTGATAAAATATGATGGGCTCCAATTTAATTTCTTGAAAAAACAGATGGTGTTAAGGTCATTGCAACTTCTTCCCGTGTTCCTTATCCACAACACTGAACAATTGGATAGGTGCATTTCCTTTGCTTCTCCTTTAATTGTTCAAAGCACTGCCAGAAGCAGGAGGCAAGCATAATGTTGACTGATGTCCTAATTTGGTATGGCAGGCCCTACATTCCTAATGAGAAATTGCTAATAGTCAGATTCAGAAGGTAGTCGGCATTACTAGATTAATTTATGATGGAGCAGAACTAATCATATTTAGTTTCCTGCCAAATAAGTATGTTTATTGTTTGGAGATACCCAGTGGTAGAGACCTGTCTTTAATAAAGTACGTCATTTTCCTCTGATACAAATTGTTGCCTCTGATACTCTGATACTTAATAGTTTCAAAACTATTATGATTTCCATATAGAATTAAAAAGCTGGCATAATCTGGATTCTTCCATAGAATCTGTAATGTTAAATGTATAGCTGGGTGAATTTTATTTTTAGAAGAAACATTTGTTTTTCAGCAAAAAGAAATGCAGATTTGCTGACAGAAACAATTCGTGAACTAATATCAGTTGCACTGAGTTATTCATCTCTGGGAAAAATGTAAAAGCCAAAAAAGTCATAAAGTTTGACTTCAGTATTTTCAAAATTAAACATTTCAATGTTTTCATCTGAAATCACGTTTATTTCAAGATTTCCCTCAAGGTTAGATAAAACTAACAGCAATGAGCAGCAATGTTTCAACTCAGAAAAAAAAAATCATTTGACTCAAAACAATTTATTACTGTCTTCTTTGTTCCCTTTGACAAAGCTTTTTTTTTTTTTAAATTACTTTGGGTGTTTGGAATTTTCCCCAACAGGAACTATCAGCAAAGTAGAAATAGTTGGGGGTTTCTTTTCAGATTTACTTATTTTTTTTCCAGCTCTAGTTGAAAGTTCTCATTAATACCCTGAAGATTTCTTTGTGTGCTCTCCCAGAGAACTGCAGCTGTTATAGGCACTGATTACCTTACAGTAAAGTTAAAACATAAAAATATTAGCATTAACACAACTAAGCTGAAAGGTAGAACATATATATGGTACAAAGTACCTGCATGAGAGGTGATGAAGAGATGCCTAGGAGCACTGGGAGCTATCATTCCTCCTTAAATACCTAATTATGTGCCGAATCCTTTACACAGACTAATGCAAAGGTACAGCCCCTCAGATCTGCCTCCACTGAGATATTTACCATTGAAGCTACAGAAAAGGAATAGTAAGTCCCCATATTTTGAAAAGTAGGAGCTCTCCTTGAGGCATTGATATCCCAATCACTTAGGCAAGTACCAATTTTTGTGTTGGGCATACAAGGAGAAAAAAAACCCAGCTCCGACTGAAACTGGTTCAACTAAAGGAGTTGAACTAATTTTCATAACTGTTCCTGTCTTTGGAATGCAATTAAGTGTAGTAAAGCCATATTACTGACTTCTCTCTTGGGTTTTGTTGCTGTGCTTGAGGGGACTGTCATACCAGCAAGATGATAGGATATCATCTCAGCTCTGAGAAGAACAATGTTTTTCTCTCCTCTACACTGCACTCAGAGGGGTACAAGAGCAGTGGAAACTCTAATCACTGTGGTTGTGCTTAGTGCAGAACACACCGAGTCCCTTGTTTTTCAATCTTAAAGGTGGCTTAATAATTTGAGAACAGAGTCTTATTAATGTAAATGAAGCTCTAATAGTGTATTGCATGAAATTCTTTTTATTACTTCATTTCTTTGGAAAATAGCCTACAAAGTGGATTAATCCACTGCACTATATTTTCTGTAGGCATCAAACCAAAGTGACTTTTAAAACAGATTGCCGAGTAAACTTTAAATGAAAGCAGCCAATAAAGATACTTCTCCTGTAAAAAAAAATGTGTTTCATATGTAGTTAATTTCACACTTATTTGCACTGGAAAATTAAATTTTTACTTATCAACATACCACAGAAATATATGGGGAAACTCTATTCTGATGTTGCATGCAGACTTTTTTTGTGTGTGACTGCTTTAGGCAAAGTGTTTTAAAATTAATTGATAATTAGGAAACTGACATCATAATCCCAGCAATATTACCTATTATTCCAACTAATGTCCATCATTGGTCTTGTTCATCAAGAATAGGCTGATCATGGGATTTAGAATAGTCCCAGGTGCCTAATTCACTTACATACTATTAAACATGTTACCTTAGGTCTCTGTTTCTGAAATACCTATAACATCTTTTGCTTGCATCCCAGTTCAAAAAGACTACAGGATGAAGCCCTTGGAGACAGTTTCTGTAAGTTGATATGGAATCCACCTGGAATGAGAAAAGAAAAAAAAAAA
>NW_017728915.1:29784874-29801157 GCF_001723895.1 Crocodylus porosus | reverse complement strand
TTGGAATTTTCCCCAACAGGAACTATCAGCAAAGTAGAAATAGTTGGGGGTTTCTTTTCAGATTTACTTATTTTTTTTCCAGCTCTAGTTGAAAGTTCTCATTAATACCCTGAAGATTTCTTTGTGTGCTCTCCCAGAGAACTGCAGCTGTTATAGGCACTGATTACCTTACAGTAAAGTTAAAACATAAAAATATTAGCATTAACACAACTAAGCTGAAAGGTAGAACATATATATGGTACAAAGTACCTGCATGAGAGGTGATGAAGAGATGCCTAGGAGCACTGGGAGCTATCATTCCTCCTTAAATACCTAATTATGTGCCGAATCCTTTACACAGACTAATGCAAAGGTACAGCCCCTCAGATCTGCCTCCACTGAGATATTTACCATTGAAGCTACAGAAAAGGAATAGTAAGTCCCCATATTTTGAAAAGTAGGAGCTCTCCTTGAGGCATTGATATCCCAATCACTTAGGCAAGTACCAATTTTTGTGTTGGGCATACAAGGAGAAAAAAAACCCAGCTCCGACTGAAACTGGTTCAACTAAAGGAGTTGAACTAATTTTCATAACTGTTCCTGTCTTTGGAATGCAATTAAGTGTAGTAAAGCCATATTACTGACTTCTCTCTTGGGTTTTGTTGCTGTGCTTGAGGGGACTGTCATACCAGCAAGATGATAGGATATCATCTCAGCTCTGAGAAGAACAATGTTTTTCTCTCCTCTACACTGCACTCAGAGGGGTACAAGAGCAGTGGAAACTCTAATCACTGTGGTTGTGCTTAGTGCAGAACACACCGAGTCCCTTGTTTTTCAATCTTAAAGGTGGCTTAATAATTTGAGAACAGAGTCTTATTAATGTAAATGAAGCTCTAATAGTGTATTGCATGAAATTCTTTTTATTACTTCATTTCTTTGGAAAATAGCCTACAAAGTGGATTAATCCACTGCACTATATTTTCTGTAGGCATCAAACCAAAGTGACTTTTAAAACAGATTGCCGAGTAAACTTTAAATGAAAGCAGCCAATAAAGATACTTCTCCTGTAAAAAAAAATGTGTTTCATATGTAGTTAATTTCACACTTATTTGCACTGGAAAATTAAATTTTTACTTATCAACATACCACAGAAATATATGGGGAAACTCTATTCTGATGTTGCATGCAGACTTTTTTTGTGTGTGACTGCTTTAGGCAAAGTGTTTTAAAATTAATTGATAATTAGGAAACTGACATCATAATCCCAGCAATATTACCTATTATTCCAACTAATGTCCATCATTGGTCTTGTTCATCAAGAATAGGCTGATCATGGGATTTAGAATAGTCCCAGGTGCCTAATTCACTTACATACTATTAAACATGTTACCTTAGGTCTCTGTTTCTGAAATACCTATAACATCTTTTGCTTGCATCCCAGTTCAAAAAGACTACAGGATGAAGCCCTTGGAGACAGTTTCTGTAAGTTGATATGGAATCCACCTGGAATGAGAAAAGAAAAAAAAAAAATCAGACTGTTTAGTGAGATAAAGAAAAGAAAATTGAATTATCTCTCATTTAAAACAAAATGTTCAGTACTATCTTGAGGAAGAGTTTAAGAGGCTATAATGGAACTTGCTTTGTTTTCAGCTAGCTTTGAAATCAAGAGACACTCCTGATAATTTTGTTTTTAAATTTGAAATGTGTTTGGAATTCTAAATGTTATCAACAGCAATGTTTTCCTTCTTGCTGTTTTCAAGTCTTCTCATAAAACATGTCTGATATTTAATAAATTATAAATGAATTTTCTCTGGCATAACTTGAGGTTCACACTGCAGATCAATTAGGTTTAAACACTGCTGGCAATGATGCAAATTTGATTAATTTTTAACTGCCCATCAACATCAGCTTGTGTATTCTCTTTTTCTAAATATGGTGAGATTTAAAGTTGACACTTGGCTCAATAGTTTTGCTTTATTGTCCTAAATGCTGTATTGGTTTGAGGCCACAATAAGAGTGTAATTACTGCAAATTCTTGGGGGATTGCAGCACAATACAACAGGCGGATTCTATTCCAGGAACACTTCTACATCTCAGTGTTTGGGTATAAAAATAAATACAACGTACTTGTGTTGGTGATCTGGGTTGTCTGGTATATTTCCTGGGCATGGGCTGATAAAATGGCGTCTCACAGTCCAGTTGCCTGAAGTCCCCCTAGGATCAGTGCTGATTGGCCAGACTCTGTGGTGGTCACATGTTTTCCTAAAGCTCCTACCTTGCAATGTGGGGGGTGGGGGGTGCGCGTGCATGCACGCAAACACACATGCACAAGTGAGTGGCTGGGTTTTCCCAGTCCAAGGGCTAGATTTCAAATGTATACATACAGGTGCTAGACCAGGCTCATTCCTAATTTAACTTAGTTCACCTTTGCAGGTGAACTAATTTAGATCAGGCCAACCATTTTTTGCCCAGTCTACTCTCCCCAAACTTCGGTACAGATCAGCACTTAAATCAACTTAACCCTAGTTAAGTTGATGTAAATAAAACATCTGTCTGTATCCTTAATATATGCTTGATATCGCATCTGTGGAGACATTCACACCAATGTCATAAACTCAACCACATTTTATAAACTATACACAGTTGGATATGGCAAATCTGCACACAAACTCAATATTCTGTTTTTTGTGTGGATCACTTTCCTTTCACTTAGAATTGCTATAACCCTATGATTAAGACAAGATTCGAAAGGCAGGGTTTGTGGCCTCTATGAATTAAGAGCAAAGAGACTGAGAAAATTATTTCTCTATGCTATATAACAATTTGCTGATCAGATTGTGTGATAACAGCCCACCTTTTATCCTAGTACAGAGCATACAGTAACAGCACACAGATTGTAATTTTAATTAAACCCAGTAACAAAACAGGGCGGGGTGTTAATTGAACTATTTTAAAAGATCAGGCAAAATGGGCTAAACAGTCAGCCACAGGATAGCATGGAGTTCCATGTTGATAGCCTACCACTAGCAGACAAGGCAAGACATGCTGGGCACATCTATACATATCCCTATAGCACCTTTGTTACTGAGCCATCATTTAGTATTTCCTTTTGAATGATGACACAGTAACAGCCTGTATTGAACCATGCTTGTGGCACACGGTCATTTTTAGTGATGCAATATATTGAGGGAGTATGTTGCTATGGCAGCATAGCTGTGGCATCTTGGTTTTTGCCTGCAGACACTACATCGGTGTAGCACATATGCTATATAGCATCACATGTAGACACATCCTCTGTGTTGTATTTCAATGGTACAAAGCCCTCACACATCTCCTCATTGTGGACTCTAGTCTCATTACTATATTCTGGTAGAACGCAGAAAATAATGAAATAATGTGGATGAACACCATAAATGGCAACATTTAAGCTGGATAAAGATGCCCTGGCTCTGAATTAGCCTGGTTAAGTGCAAAGAACGTATTAGATGAATGAAAATAAAGCAATGTCTGCCCCATTTACAGAGCTTTTAGATTCAGTGGGTGCATCTACACATGCATTTTCTCCAGCCTAAATTTACTGTGCAGTAAGCTACTATACAGTGGAAACATCTACACATTGCCCTATGGTGACATAGTCATCACATGGGTCTACATACGATTGCCAGCTATGTTGCCATAGCAGTGCACTGCCTGCCTTTAGCATGCTGCTACAGTAACGTAGTCAGTGAATCTAAGTGTGTGCCACCTGTATGCCACAGTATGGGTGGTTACTGTGCTGTGTTTTAGTACATCCACATACCATGTACTAAAACATGGCACAGTTACAATGTTACCATATGGCAACGTGTATACACAACCAGTAAGGGGTTTTGAGTGGGTATCTACACCTGTAGGGATTAGGAAACAGATTTTCTCCCAGTTCCCTGGAATGTGTCCCTGCCACCACTGGGGGGGTGGAAATCCAGGCTCCGCCTAAGTTAGAGGTGGGCAAAATGCCGCCTGCGAACCAGATGCAGCCTGCCAATCCATTCTATCTGGCCCATAGGGCCCCTAAAAAATTTAGAAAATTAGTATTTATCTGCCCCTGGCTGCCTGTCATGCAGCCCTGGATGGCTTGCCAAAACTCAGTAAGCAGCCATCCGCACAAAATAATTGCCCACCCCTGCTCTAGGTGCTAGCACAGGGGCTGGCAGGGAGCACTGGGCCAGGAGACAGCTATCTCTTGGTCCTGGGGGCCTGCTTGCTGCTGGGGCAGGGACAATGTCTCCCTGCCCTGGAAGCAGGGAGCTTCTGGCCCTGGCTCCACAATCAGGGACACGGGGCTTAGAAAGACCTGCAGAAGAGGGGCAGATTCCAGCCCCCATCCTGATCCACTGGTGGGGCAGTTAGCAGCTAGCTCTCTGCTAGCTGCCCCACCAGCAGATCAGGGCAGGGGGCTGGGACCTGCCTCACCCCCCACAGCCCTTCCAACGCCCTGTGTTTCAATCACCCAATCAGGGCATAGGGCTGGGACCTGCCTCTGACCATGACTGTTCCTGGCCAGCCCTGGGCTGCACCAGAAAGTCTACATGTGCAGCTCAGAACTGGCTGGGGACTGCCCAAAACAGGACAGTCCCCAGTCACCTCAAGGCAGCAAATGCTTTCCCACATAGCTGGGTGCTGCCTAGGAACTGTTCTGGTTGGAGGCAGGTCCCAGTCAGCTCCAGGCTGGGCAGGGATATATCCCCATGCATGGGAAAGTATCCCCATGAAATTTCAATCATAGAGTGGGGGCTGGGAGCTGGTTCCCCACCAAGCTTTGTGAGCACAGAGCTGGGAGGGAAACAGTCTGGGGAACTTGTTCCTCCTCCAGCTCCATGCTCACAGAGGTGGGCAGAGAACAAGCTCCCCAGCCCATGCCTACAGGGAGCTCTCAGTGCCAGCTCTGTGACAATGGAGCTTCTGCCAGGAGATGCTTCTTGCAGCCTGAGCCCCATGGGGCTCAAGTTGGGAGATAAGGGTCTCTCAGCAGTGGCTCCATGGAGGCAGAGTGCTGCTGGGAGGTTAGGGTCTTCTAGACCCCGACTTCCCAATCACAATGTTGGAGCAGGGACTGGGACATCTCCTAGACCCCACTCTGTGATCACAGTCTGGGAGCAGTGGCCTTGGAGCTCCCTGCTGCCAGGGCAAAGGGACATTGTCCCCACCTGGGCTCCTGTGGTCCACTCTGATGGCAGGCGGCTCTTCGGGACAGGGTGCTATCTCCTGCCCCCTCATGAATGGTTGTCCGGGAGCAGATTTGGCTTCTGGCCAGGCATCTACACAACTGCTACAGTGCTGTTACTAATGCAAAGTAAATTTGCTACTTGCATTTGCATGGAAGTGAATATACTGAGGATTAGGGAGATTTACTGTGAAGTAAGCATGTGCATGTGTAGACCTATGTGCTTACTTCATAGTAAGCTATGCTAATTCACCATTAAGCATCTTACGTAGACACGGCCAGTTTTCACCAGAAAAGTTCATGGCTTCAGGGACCCAGGAAACTCAGACTGCAAATTTAGCGGCTTGTCAGACTACAATTTCAGTGGCTTGTATCACCACTTTTTCCCTTAGATGTCACCATCTTCAACAAGTTTTAAGAATGAGATTTCTCTCTGTGTCTTCTGCAAGGATCTGTGCGTGCAACTAATGGGCTGCTCACCTTACCCAGTCACAGTTGGAGCTGTTTTCTTCTCCAGCTCTCCAACCAAGATAAGAGACAGCATCTTTGACAATTTTTTGTTACAGCAGTCCTGGGAGCACATAACAATTGTTGGAGGTAGATTTCTAATCTTATCTACTGCTGATAATTAAGGAGAGAGGAAACATAAAGAGGATCTAGCAGAGGTTCTTTACAGCAAAGGATTCTTTGTTTCATTACAAGGGTAGACAGCAACCTGCATAAACCAATGGGGAGCTGACGTCTGGGAACCAACTAAGAGAAGTTGGCTGCATTACTCTTCCTGTTGTATGTTTTCTTACACTTTAAAGATTCCTTTTGTGTTTAACTGAAACATTTTTGGTGGCTCTCACTAAAACTGCCTCAGTTAAATAGAATCTCATAAAACAGAACTCTAGCCTGGAGGAGTTGCTCACAAAGTAAAAAGCTCAACAGATCTAAACAAGCCAGATGAAAGATACCATAGGCATACAGTTATGTTGGCCAACCATATACCGGGAAGAAATGCACTGCCCACAGGATATGTAATTTCCACTCATTAGTGATACCTTTATTACTTTATTACTCATGAGTGGCAGTGATATGGTAATTATGAAAAGTAATCAATAACAAGTAACTAATATAACCACAATGCAGTTCATTAGACATTTGTTTTTACAGCAGCAGCTTTGTAATATAATTTAAATGACTGTTTTTTTCAATAAATGGATATACCGGTCAGATCATGGCTCTCAATGCAACCTGTCAGATTATTTAAAATATAAATGAATAAAATTGCACAACCAGGCTAAGAAAAGGCCTGGTGGACTGGAAATCATTTATCTAAGAGTGGAAACTGATCTCTGTTACCATGAGTCATTCATACTTCACTCTTTATCCATCTCAAGCTTGTTCTGAGGCCTAATCACTGTCTTCAAATACTGATAAAACAGCAGGTATAGGGTACTTTTTAAATGCAAAAAATAATAAGTATCAACAAAACAAAGAAGTGGTGATGTGACCGTATTAGTATTAGACAAATGAAAATGTGTGTGATCAATCATAGAGATATCTCATCATAAATGTTAGCTTCACATCTCATAAGATTTACTAAAATGTCTTTCATCTCTGCATAAAATATCCATTATTTGTGTTTGTCCATAGTGAGCAAGATAGGGAGGAACCTTTCACTTTGGTTTTTGTTTTTTTTTCTGGGAAAAATTAATTTAATGTTATTTTTATTTACATTTACTAGACTTTAAATAGAGTTACTCCAGTGATCAATTTGGCACTGTATCTACATCAAATATAATATTTCATGCTTAATCTTTTTACTGTTTTAAACTCGTGTTTAATAACCACAATTTAGTTAGTATGGTTTAGAATCTCCATGTCCCAGTTATCCATTTCATAACCTTCCCCCCAAAATCTCTGCATAGGTATACTGCTTAAAATTGTAGGGAAAGTTTTTATTAGCACCTTTATTATAAACTGCCTACAAGGCAAAAACTAGCAAGGCCTGTTCTCACCTCCTCCTACCTGTCCTCCCAACTTTCCTTCCCACTTGTCAGGATATCCTCTAGTTCCAGACATTGTGAGGAGAGGAAATCCACCTCAGGTCTGACACAGAAGCTTTTCATCTGCAAATTACTGCAAAACTGCCAGTGCCTGAGTAGTCCCCCCTTGGGGCACAGAAAAAAGCACAGCCCTGCTGTAGCTGACAATGCTTTGCAGGAAGCGTTCTGAGTAAGAAGGATCCCAGACCAAACAGAAGTTCACTGCTGGTTCCAGGGGGGAGGGGAACCTACCCGCTTGCTGCAGCCATCAGCTGGTTTCCCCTAGCAAGAGCCCTTTTTCCCTGCCAGCCCCAGCTGTTTTTAGAATGGGAGGGGGGAAATGGAGAGGAGAGAGCTCATTCTAGGGTTCCTCAGCTGGCACAGCAGGATGGGGTGAATGAACTGGAGTCCCACCACCTCAGTGTGGCTCCAATACACTCCCCCTGCCCTCCAGCAGGGGCTGAAAACCCCCAGACCAAACTCCTTCTGCTCCCTTTCTCCCCTCCCATTCTGAAAACAGTAACAGGCTGGGGGGCAGCACAGACACAAGTTACAGAAGACACTCTGTTTTGAAACGTCTGAACCCTTGTGTGATGATAAATGTCATTTATGCACTTGTGTTTGTTGACAGCAATAGACCACTTTCTGTGGCCATATCAAATGAAAATTGTCACTTCTGTCTATGCCCTTGAAGGTATAGATTATATTATCAAAGCACAAGTGCTAGCATTATTTTACTGGCATTTAAACAAAAGTTTAAATGAACACCTGATTAAAGATAATTTGTGATTATTTTTCCCCTACCTCCCTCTCACTTCCAGAGTTGGGAGAAGCCTATAAAACATGTGAGCAACCATAATTAGGTATGCCAAACTGTAACATATTATTCCAACAGAGGCATCTGGCTCTTTGGCAAGCACTGCAGTTAGTGCTCTGAAAGCTTTGAAAACAGGGAGTGTCAAAAACAATCTGAGGCAAATCATTAAAAACTTTCCTTATTTTTGATTTTGGAAACCATCTTCATGCTTGATAAGCAATACATCTGGCATATATTGTACAGCTCAGGCTCAGGCTGAAAACCTGTGTTTCTCTGGAAGTGGAAGATGACATTCAGAAAGGTTTCTCTTATTCCAGTAAGACTTAATAGCGCATGCACTAGTGAGCTATTGATCAAACCCTGAGGCATTTTGTGACATCCTGAGAAGGGTAGCATTGCTTACTAATGTACACATTGCTGTGCTTTACTGTTATAGACAGAAGTCACACATAAATCAGTTTAACTGATCAGAAACTGGTTTAAGATAATATCTGGTTCAACGTAATATCAGACTTAACTGATTTGGGGCAAACTGGTTTATGAAACTTCTGTCCCCTTCCTGGTTCAAGTTAAATCACAGCCTCCCAGTATCCCAGCAGGCTTTGCAGCCCTGGGCTGGGCTGTGCTGTCTGCTCCAGAGAGCAGGGCTGGCCCCATTGCCCTGCTTCCTAGCAGTGAGGGCTGGCTGACAAGGGGGTGGGGATGCAGCCTAGTCTTTGGGGGGGAACTGCCCCCCCAGGCAAACCCTGGCTGTAGTCTGGGTTCAGGGAGTGGGGCTTAAATACCCCTTCCCCTGCTCAAACGTACTGCTGGCTGCAACTGTGGACTACAAATCCCCGAGGCACCTGGAAGCAGTAAGCGGAAGTAATGAGCAACCCTGTGTCGGAGCAAAAATTGTGTATGCATGCTGATAACACAGAGAGTTAGATCTGAACATGCGCAGACAAGCAGACAGGGCCTATGGAAAATTCCACGGCATGCCCAACACGTGCCCCCTGGGCGACCCCAAGGCTTGTCAATCATGCCCGACCCAGTTTTCCATCACACGCATGCTCAGTCTCACACAGAATATGAGGTAATCTAAATCAGACGCATGCTCAGTCTGCTGACTGCATGAGGTAATTGGACTAGAAATTTCCACAGGGAAAGCCCTACGATTGGCCACTAAATTCATATAAAAGGCTTGTGAGCCCCTGCCCAGGGGGGAGACCCGCTCGACCGGTGAACAGAGGCTGCCTTGGCAGGGACTGTCTTGCTGGGAGAGATCCAAGCTGAGAGCAGAGGCTGTTCCCACAGGGACTGCTCCTCAGCAGGGCTTCCTGGCCCACTGGTCTCCTCCTCGCTGCGGTTTTGCAGATTGATCTGATTCGTTTTCGTATTGATTCCTTTGGCTACCGACTGATTTTTGGCATCGATCCTGACTGCGATTTTGATCAACCCGGCCTACCTCCGCTTCGACATAGCTTACAATCGACCTCGGCACCGTCTTCGACCATCTGTTCATCCACTTTGGACTGGCATCACATCGTTTACATCATTCACCGCGTTACAGTTCTGTTGTTTGTCATCCCAATCAATAAGTTGTTGACCAGTCCTGGGACTATCGAGTGGGCAGCCGCATCTATCCTTTGGGGTAGAAAGCAAGGGCTCACTCAGGAACCCCGTGGACCAACAGAACCCTTCGTTGTTCATTTATCTCATTTACTGTAACTGAAATAAACAAGATTTCCACCTACGCTCCCAAAGTGTAAGTAAAATAAATCCAGTTTTCTTGAAACCACGAGTCCGCGTGCCATTCAGACTCCTCGCCGCTAATCCCACCTGTTCCATACCAAAACCCTCGGCCCACAGTGACCTTGGGGCCCTGTTCCCTAACACCCTGCAGACTCCTGATGTTGTGACTGTGGACTGAAAATACCAGAGACCTCAGGGGCAGCAGGAAGAAGTAGTAAACACACAGCCAGAGAGCCATACTCTAGCACCCCCCTGACTTCTGGCCTGAGCCACTGCAGGCATGAGGCTGCATTTTCTGAATCAAAGGTAAATGTCTGTTCACTTCTTTTTCAATGTAATCTGTGCAGTTTAGACTAACTTGCAAAGACTGAATCGATTCAGCCTCGGGCTGTTTGACTGTCTGTACGTAGGCTTAGAGTTTGTCTCTTTAATTTGTCATTTGTAAGATTGTTTGACATATCCTTCTGCCATAAATGTAGATCCTGTTTAAAAGTGAAAGGGAACATAATTGGGGTGAGGGAGGAATCCTTTGGTACACCTCTCAGTTTGAGCATATTTATCATTCTTTATTTTCTTCCTTCTCCCTCTCTCTGTCTCTCTACTTAAGTTTCCTGATGCTACTTAGATACTTGCATCTACCCTTCCTTTTCCATGGGGACACAGGAGTTTATTGCTCAGCAACAATTTTGTTCCTTTCTTTTATGACACACATTATCTGTGTTGGAGTACTCTATGAGTCCCAGTTCAACTTGTACACTGAAAGTGGAATAAATTCATTTCAAAAGGCCACAAGCTGTTTTATACTATGAAGGTGGGACAGAAACATTTTCAGATTTTTTTATTTTTCTCTGTTGTCCTGCACTTTGCCTCCCCACCTCCTACAACCATGCCCCTCTGTAAATTGTTTGTATGACAGTGGTACCGATAGCTCCTGATTGGGATTAGGGGCTCACTGTGTTAAACACTGATCATTAGACCTGGCTCAGAATTTTTCAACAAAATATTTGAAAAACAATGAGAAGTAGCCAATTAGATGTTTATTAATTAAGATCTTTGCCTTCAATTAATTGGAAATGCAAAAATGGACTGACAGAAAAAAGAAAACTGGCATTAAAATCTGGCAACAAATACCCATTTGAAATAAAAACTTTAAGTTTTTACTCAACTAATCCCCACTCAGATGAGTACAATAAATTAAGAAATAAACATATCCACTTCTCAGTCCTACAGGGACCTGGTTCCAGTAAAGGTAGAGATTCCTGTCATGAGGTTTAAACTCCCACAATGCTCTCCAGATTTTATTGGTTTATTTATGTGCATTAAGGAACATGCTGTCCTGGGTCACAAATATCTCACATATAGTTTAATTATATATAAAAAATCAGGCTAAACATCATATAATCTAAGGCAATAAAAAAGAAAATAAAGAAAACAATTGCATGCTGCATATAATCTCTACTAATCCTAAGTAAGAGCAATAAGGAGACTAAGACCTGCAGAGTCCTGGAAATAAAATGACTACACAAACTGCAGGGAAGCAATTTGTGTGAAAAAGTACAATCCGTTTGCATAGACTTTATACTAATACATTACACTACACAAATGACACTGTGGTATTAATAACAATAAAGAGTGCAATAAAACTTAACATCTTTCTTTTTTCTTCCTATTTTAAACTACTCTGTCTCCACAGTTTCCTAGCCTGATTAGAAGACAATTGTTCCACTGGTGGATATTTTTAGTATATTTTAATCATCATTTATTTTTATTATTAAACATTTACACTATGGTAGCAGCCAAAATCCCCAACTAAAAAAGATTAAGATGCATTGTTCCCCCCCAAAAGATGAAAAATCATCACTTACAGATCTTTTAGTTATGACTGAATCCATAGCTATATTTTTTTAAATATGATATTAAAGGTGAAAAATCAAATTTAAAAAAAGAGTGGATACCACTAATTTTTAGTGTAATATTTTGTAAAATTTGAGCAGTATACTTCATAAGAATAGCAGTAAAAGTCAGAAGACAGCAACTAGAGAGATTAATTTTGTTGAGTTTCATTAGTTAGCATCAGCAAGAAACTGTCTTGTCTTCAGAGCCACGGCTGGGCACTTACATGCCCCACAAACTGTAGCATGGAGGCTGGCAATGTAACTACAGATATTTTTTGCCACTGTCACCTTACCCATCCAGGTCAATGCCCATAGCTGGTGCACTGGTTGCTCCTCTATTGTTATGCTGCTGTCTTTAGGTATGGTGGAACATTGCTGGCTGAAGTCAAAGATTGAAAATTTTCACTACTTCCCATATGCCAACTGGCTAAAACGGCCAGAGTTTGCTACTTCCTTGACAAAAAAACAAAACAAAACCAATTTTTAAAAAACACTGTCGGTGGTAATTTTTGGTGATAAACTGGCCTGGAATGCAGCAGCTCTGCTCTCGATAAAGTTGTACTCTGCTTTCCATTTAAAGGTGAGCTAATTGTATCTAAGAAAGTAACTTGCACATGCAGTAAATTGTAATGCTGAAATTTTAGGTACCTCTGTAATTCAAAAGCCTCCAGTTAGGTGGCACCTTAAACAGTGGTTTGGGGTAACAGCATTTTTGATGTTCCAAGATGATCAGCCAAAAACAGACATACTCCATTTTACTTTTGACAATCTTGTCCTAGGTGAAGATTCTAGGGAAGGCAGATTATGGATTACAGATTATAGGGAAATGGGGAAGCCAAAACTTTTGTTATTGAGAAGCCTGTACATGACAAAGAATACGCATTGTACTGTCCATCACTGTTTAGCTGGTACTAGGAATACTCTGCTGTAACACCTAGATATATCACCTGGTACAGATATTCAAAAAGCCTGAGCCTGAATTGATTCAGACTTTGCAGGTTAATCTAACCTGCAAAGATTGAATTGTAGATTGAACTGAGAAGCAAGTGAATAGGCATTGATTTCTGATTCCAGAAATGCAGCCCCATGCCTGCCGTGGCTCAGGCTAGAAGCCAGGTGTACTAAAGCAAGCCCTCCTTTCCCTTTGGCAGTGACTAGAAGGCTGGAGGGAAGCTGAGCTGGGGGGCGGGGGGTAATGTGACCAGGCCCCAGTAGCCTGCAGAATATGATTGGGGTGGGGTTAAGCCCCTATCCTGGCCTGCAGTGACCCCAGCCAGGGTATGCCTAGAAGGCGGAGGGGGAAGCATCCCTTGCCAGGTTTTCCCCTGAGTGGTGGGGGGCATGGCCAGATGGTGACCCAGACAGTGCGGGAAGGGGAGGGGAATTAAATGCTTGAGCGGCAAACACTGGGGAAAACCCAGGCAGATCCCAGCCAGTGGGAGAGAGGAAGCAGGGGGGTTTAAAACCTCTCCGTCCCCCCACCCTTCACCTGAGGCACAGCTCAGGCAGCCATCTGGTCACACCCTCCCACAGCTTGAGCAGTGAGCAGGGGGGAAAAGCTGGGTAGACCCCCAGCTGGTGGAAGAAGGAATTAAACCCTGCTTCTCTGCCTCACCCTGCCTGCCCCAGCTGGGTATAGCTATGCCCCCTGTTCTTCACTGGAGCAGAGAATAGGGTAGCAAGGGAGCGGGGCAGAAGGATTGCAGCAAACCTAAACTGGAGTCTCATGGGACATGAAGGGAGTGTAAACCCCCACTCCACCTGAGCCTGATGACCCACGTCCCCTGCCCCCTGCAATGCAGCAGGAAAAAGTCTAGCAGGAGCTGCTCTGCCCTCACCAGCTGGTTTCCCCAACCCACCCCACTGTCAGCCAGCCCCCCACTGCTTAGCTAGAGAAGAGGGGAAGGGCCATCCCTGCTCTGCTTGAGCAGATAGCACTGCCCAGGCCAGGGCTGAAAAGCATCCTGGGATGTTGGGGGACCGAGAATTAACTTGAACCAGGAAGGGGTCTGGGACAGAAGTTCCATAAAGCAGTTTGACCTAAATGAGTTAAGGCTGATACTACATTCAACCAGATTCATCTTCAATCAGTTTCAGCCAGTTCAAAGCTGGTTTTTGTGCACTGAACTTCTTTTCTGTTACAGGTTTAAGCCAGTTTCTGTTCACTTAAACTAGTTTACATGTAACTTCTGTCCCTAGTCTAAAAATCATAGACTTTGGAAACAATATGGTAGTTCTTACTAAAATAATTGGGTGAAACAAGTGACAATTTCTAGAGTCTGTAAACAGCCTTTAGTCAATGATACACCTGGGTTTTTCTGAATACCTGTGGTATTTGAATACTTGAAAGAAACTGTGGTTTTTAGGAAAATAAAATACATTGATCAGACAGCTTTTAACATGAACAGCTCAGCCTCTGGAGTTCTATGAACTAAAGGTTTGTGTGACAGCCACTTGTCAAATCATGAACAATAATGATTTATACTCCCAACAACTGTTCACTGTTTTGTGGCCTAATTTCTTGGTACTGGATTGTAAATAAATATGCAAATAATCACAACGATGAAAATTTTAAAAAATGGAGGGGGACAAGAATTATGAAATGGTATTGAAAGCCCTGCTTGAGTGGGTCATATCCAAACCGTCTATGGTACTAAGCCATCTCTCCTTTTTCATATTGTTCAGTGTGGCAGCCAGCTGTTCTGTAGTTCTCTTTACAGTTGCAGGGTCATTGCATTGCTTGATGATGTTAAAGAGCTGTTTGTACTGCTCGTCCTAGCATGGCCCATAATGGCTTATATAGCCTCTAGGTAGACAGAGTTTGGCTATTTCAATTAGTCAGTATGCAAATATATTGTAGCCTTGATCAGTGTTGGCTTCTGATGAATCCTCTAATTGGTTTGCTCTCTTATTGATCAGCCTTTGATATTTCTGCCAATCCGCTTTCCAAAAGTTCTATCTTGGAGCTGGTCTGGCTAGTGGGAGCTAAAATATCATCTTGTCAATGCTGATAAGTGAGGTTTGTCCTGAGTTGATGGAAACTTGTCAAGTATTTTTCTTATTGGTATTTCACTCGAGTCACCCTTCCACCAGCAAAGATCTGGGTTTGCCTGAATGTTCCAATATCTCGAGTGGAAGATATGTGGTTCTTTCAGGTCATATACAAGGGTTATATCATTCAGGTTTGCCAAGAGACAAAGATCATCTTTGTCACTATTATTAACAGAGTATCCCGAGTCTTGATATTGGAAGTTGAAGTCACCTGCATATAAGGTTGTCTGATCATAAATAGGTAAGGCTGCGATTGACAACACAGCAGAGGGTAGCTTGTATATACTGACAATGATTATGTCATTGACCTGGACAGTGCACCATTCTATAGCACTCTGGGAGCTGTTATGTCCTTTGGTAGTGTAGGACAGGTCAGTTCTGATGAAGGTAGCAAGGACATGGATCCTGCTGGCTACAGAATGGCATGGAAAAGGCCAAAACTAGAAGGATGACATGCACTTAAGTATAAGAGTGCAGAGACTTGGATCTTAGTGTCTTTCCAGACGGCATAACGAATAAAGACACACCAATGCGATTTCCCAAAGGAGGCACTTGCACACTAGATCCTCTGCTAGATTTCCTCACCAATGTTCATACTCTGAGAGGTACGACTACGAAGGTTGGGGAAGTGCTTGACTACCTCCAGGGTCTTTTCCTCAATGGTAGTTTGTGAATGGGGGGGGTCACATTCATGACTCAGGGCAGATTGATAGAGTACTTTAGTCTTTTTCATGTTCAGAGAAAGGCCCACAGTTCAGTAGGCTTCTCTGAAAAGATCCAGTATGGTTCTAGAGGTTTTCCTCAGTGCAAAAGACAGTGCAGTCAGAATATCAAAGACCAAGGGTGGTTGTTTTGTGTACTTTTTGTCTTTGAGCTAAAACAACCCAGATTGAAGAGCCCTCCATCCACTTGATATTCGATGTCAATTCCAGAAGGAATGTGATCCTTACTGAGAATCAAAATACCTGTTAAAAAATTGGAGAATGGAGTTGAGGTGATGACACATCCTTGCTTGATTCCAGTTTAGGTGACCAATGGATCAATCTCTGACCTGTTACACACCCCAGAAACCCCAGGACCTTGATGTCCATCCAAATCTGGCCAGTACTCTCCACAAGGCTTTGCAAGTGATGGAATCAAAGGTCTAAGTGAGGTCTATGGAAGGCTATATACAGGGCCTGACATTATTCCTGACACTTTTCTTGGACCTGGCAGGCAATAAAGATCATGTCAGTTGATGGTCTGAAACCACAGTGAGATTCCAGCAGGACTTCCTTGGCAAGAGGTAGACGATGGTTTAGGAGGATGTGGGAGAGGATTTTTCCTGCTGTGGAGAGGATGATACCTCAATAATTCCCCACACACAGACTTGTCTTTTTTCCTGAAGATAGTCATAACGTTGTCATTCCTCAGGTCCCCATGGACTTCTTATCATAGAATCATAGAAGTAGGGTCAGAAGGGACCTTGTAGATCTTCAAGTCCAACCCCCCGCCTGAGCAGAAGAAAAACTGGGCTCAAATGACTCCAGCCAGGTAGGCATCAAGCCTCTTCTTAAAGACCCCCAGGGTAG
>NW_017728915.1:29780578-29784154 GCF_001723895.1 Crocodylus porosus | reverse complement strand
CACCTAGTTTTTTAATGAGGATGGGGTGGGAGACGATGTCAAAGGCCTTGCTGAAGTCCAGAAAGACTACGTCCACGGCAACACCTGCATCCAATGCTTTTGTGACCTGATCATAAAAGGTTCCTAAAAGGACCTCTTCACTGTTCTAAATTCATTGTATGGAGTCTCTGTCTCAGTACCAGTTCCTTGCCACCAGCTTTATAGATTTCAGCAGGCATACCATCTGGTTCAGTAGTCTTGTTGTTCCTGGTTTCCTTGATGGCACACCAGATGTCTTCTAGGGTAGGAGGGTTGGAGAGGGATCTGCTTTCAGGGCATGGGGGATGGACTTGCTACAGTCAACTCACAGTTCAGGAGTGCCTCAAAGTACTCTTTCCATCTAACTTGGATAGATTAATTGACTTTGAGGCACATCAAACCATCTTTTGATCACAAGAAAGTAGGACCATGGGAAGTTGAAGTGTAGATGACTTTTGTTGGCTGGAAAGAGCTGTGCATGCCATGTTTGCCAGCATAGAACTGGATATCCTTGGCTTTATTTTGCTACCAATCATTTTTGATTTCCGGGATCTTCCTTTGAGCTTTGGAGGATCAGTTGCTTCTGCTGAGTTGAGGTGTCATCTTGCCAAGCAGAGTGAGCCCTTCTCTTCTGGTCAAGGAGGGCTTGGATCATGGCATCACTCTCATTGAACCATTCTTGGTGTTGACAGGTGGGATAAGCAAGAGATTCAGCACAGGCCATATGGACCGTAGTTTTAAACCCCCTCCACAGTTCCTCAATTTTGCCTTCATTTGTGGATAGAGCAGAGAGCTTTTTATGGAGACATTGTTGGAGATCCTTACAGACCTTGAGATTTGGTGTTGAGACTCCTTCACATTGCTTTTGGCTATTTTCAGAGTTTTAGACCAAGCCGGGTGTTTATAATGGGTCTGACAAGACAGTGACCTATTCAGAAGTCATTGTTTCCTCGCATAGCTCATATGGTACGAACATCCATTCAATCATCGGTTCCAGCAAAAACCATAGCCAAGGAGGTGCCAGTGTTTAAGAGCAAGGATGTCCCCATATGGTCTTGTATTTATCACTGTGTCCCCCTGTGGGGTGAGCAGAAGAATTCTGAATAGGACTGCTCAATCATGGTAGCAGCTGCAGAATTGCACTCCTGTCCCAACCCAGATGCAAGATGAACATCAGGCTTCTGCTGCCTGTGTACCTGTGTACAGATTCATGGCTGGAGATTGCTGGATTCACTAGTCCTGTCTCCACCACTACTTGTCCATCATCGTGAAATCCAATAGGGTATATATTTGACGCAAATAGCTATTCTGCACAAATTCTCCAAAGGATTAAACAGATGTCGTCTTTGCAGCAGGATCAGTTGTGCCAGGATGTGTCCTGGCACAGCTGATCAGCTTCATCTGCATTTATAGACATTGCCCTGGACCACTATCCCACAGAGTTGGTTGCCTGCCACTCCCAGGGGTTCTGGGGCTCAATCCTGCAGGACAATGGCCCCAGGTGCTACACTGTGACCTGTGGGGTGGTCACAGCAACATTTTGGGGCACTTAGAACATGACAAGGGCAAGCTGTTTGCTTGCAATGTCTGTTTTCAGTCTGATCCTACCTCTCTTCCTCATGTGAGTAGATTTGGTCAATTCTGATCTCAGTTTGCTTTAAATTTACACTTGGATTTTTAGGCAATCCACTTAAATAACAGAAAGAAGGGCTTAGGTTCTAGAATGATGTGGGCTATTGAAATTCTAGAGGCAAACAGACTAGAGCTATATTCATCTAATTGTGAGAGGCATTTTGCTCAATACTACAACTCATGTGAATCTGTAGTCTATGATACCAGTGAGTGAAAAATATGTACTAACAGCATTTTAATTTACATACTACATATCAAATGCCATGCTTCTCAAAAACAAGACAACATAGTGTGAACAGAGTCCACACTGTTCCCCAGCACTAATAATTATACAGCAAACTTTAGTGCCTAGCTTGCAAAAATTTACATGCGTGCTTAACTTTATGCCCTTTGAATAATCCCTTTGAAGTCAATGGGACTGCTCATAGTATGTAGGGTTAAACATATACAAGATTGGGACCTTAATCTTCAGATCAACTTTTAATCTCATTGCAATATAAAAAGAAACATTAAGTTACAAAGGCACTCCTTGATGTCAGTGGAAGCCACTGCTTTCAATTCTGGGCAGATGGGCTCAGTATGAATAATCAATGTATGGACCTATGCAGTGAGTATTAAAATATTTCCTTAGCAGGGGAAATATTGAAAAGATAGAAAAAACTTGAAACAGCTCAAATCTAGCTTCGTGTTTGGAAACCCTGGATATCACAGTGTGCAGCAGACTGGGGGAGAAGGGAAAGAAAAAAACAGGGAACATACATTGGGTTTGTAACAAAACCAGAAGTAATTCTGGCGAAGGTATTCATCTCATGTTGCTCAAAAAACTGATACTGCCTCCACAGTCTCTTCTCAGGAGCATGTGCCTATATCTTTACAAAGCAAGCACAACTGCATTAGTATATAGTTGCCCTTCCTTTCTGGAGAAGAGAAAGTATGAAATCCTGGCCATCTAATAGTCTACATTCTTCACTTACAGGTATGCATATCACCAGTAACAAAACTGAAGGAGAAGGGAGGTGACAAGCATCAGCCTTTGATGGAAGGGCACAAAAATAGCAGCCAAAGCAGCAGTGGTCAGGCATGTCACTGCCATCGGCACTGGCAGCCTGTGCTGCCTCAGGCTCAGAACTGCCCTGCTACATTTCTGTGTATCATGTAACGAGATTAGGATTTGCCATGTTCTCCTTTCCTCTTTTCTTAAATATAAGGACCAAGCCATGTGATTATTTGTTTCTATAGAGCTAATTGCTAAGCTTAGTATACAAAAGATTGAGGTCATTATGATGCTTGCTTATCGGAAGAAATCAGTGCAAATATTATGTACATTTCTTTTAAACACAGTGTTAGTATCCCAATTGTTCTTTAATATTCAAATAGCTACAGTGACCCCTCCCTGTCCTCATTAAAAGTACCTGTAGAGTGGTCTAGAGTCTAGATTTTAAATACATTCAGAGGCCCAATACAGTTTGCTTTTTAAATGTATAATTCATTAGAAGCATATTTCAATTCAATTTCAATTTATTAAGGATTCTGGCTAAATGCCACGCTCCCGAAAATGACATCGCACACATACAACCATAATATACATAAGTTTGAAAAAAGTAACCAAAGTACAAATATTATACTAAAAATACAGCCCACCAACATAAAAAACATTATTAATATAAATATAGTAGTAAATCAAGACATGGATCTATAATATTGTTGTACAAAGGCCCACAATTGAGACAATAAAATCAAATCTAATGTTAAAATGTATTGCTCGTATCAGTAATAAAGCATATTTAACTCTAATCACCTCAGCCTTACAAGCAAAAATTGCAAGACGGTTTACTAAATTTGGATCTATTTGCTGTACATCCAGATTAATTTCTCTCTGTTTCAAAAATGTATCAATTTCTGCAAGAATGGGAATAAATAGGTTCT
>NW_017728915.1:29767306-29780188 GCF_001723895.1 Crocodylus porosus | reverse complement strand
CCTTTTTGATGGGGGACAAAAATCTTTCATTATCTTTGAGATAGTATCCCATCCCAGAAAGTGCAAAAGTACGGGAAAAAAAGGCTAACCGGGGTGATTGGAGAGGAAAAGGATTATTAATATCTTCTATGTAGCATAAGTTAATCAGATGGGATGCTAAAAGGGGTAGGATTTTAAATCAAAATCCTGCCATTCTAATAATAATATTAGTTAAAATAGAATTCATTCCCATCTCTAATCTCAAAAAAGATGCAGGAGTTGAGGGAAGAAGACCCAGGAGAGCCCTAAAAAACTTGTTCTGAGGCATTTCTACATCATTACTAGCAGCATCACCCCATAGTTCAGCAACATGTAAGTTCTGAGAGGTAACACTCACTTCATATGCTGATATAGGATCTTGGATTGATCGTCCTGCTACGGTTTCATAACATTTCTTTATAGACACAGCTGATTGGGCAGTCTTAGTTTTTAACTGATGTTGATGTTTATCTGAATATGAAGTTTCCAAGATGAAGAAGCTGTGAATAACACATGCAAATACCTATAGGTTTTGACAACTTCAAGTTTGTTGCCCCAATATTTCATGGATACTTCATCAAATGACTTCCCCAATACGTTATTTTGGATTTATCATAATTTAACTTTAAGTTATTTTGTCCACCAAGATGTTCAAAAGTTGTAATTGCTCTCTGTAATCCAATAGGAGTTTTTGACAGCATACGGATCGGGCTTGCTATTAGTTTTGGGGGATGAAAATGTGCATCCTGCATATTTCCAATAATGTCATTCGTGTAAAGATTAAATAACAAAGGGGCCAAAATACATCTTTGTCTAATCCCTTTCTGTATGTGATTTTTTGTGTGCAAATTCACCCTCCAAGCCCCACCTAACACATGCTGGCTGTTCGATGACTACTGAAGTTATAGGTGTTGCTTTTGACCTATCAATAGTTGGGAACCTGCAAATCAGAAAAAAAATTCTTCTCTCCCAATATCACAGCACTGCAGTTGCAAAAAGGGTAAGTACCAGAGGTTTGCTCTCCATGGTTTAAAAGAAAGAGGACTACTAAAAAGGAATTGCATTGAGAGCTTCTTGACTTTAAAAAGTACTTCCTCTCATCAGCCAAAATAGCTCAAACCTCTTGACTTTAGGACATGTTCAGAGGCCACCCTGTTCATGGTTATACAAAGAAAACTGGTTTATGTGAAAGGAAGAGCTGACAGAGGAGACTTTTGTTGCTTTCTTCTACAGGGATGTGTTGTGTTGGATCTGATATTTTTCTATTTAGAAAAAAAAGGATTATACCTGAGATTAGCATCATTGATGAACAACAATCAAAATTAAATAAAGCCACTACATTAAAAAAAAACAAGCATCAGACAGAGTGACAGACAGACATCTAGTCACTTTTGATACCTGGGCAACAATCTCCACTGCACTTCTGGATTAAATTACCATTTATTTTATATTATGTGCTGCTTTAGGGATAGAAAAATCTTTCAAGGACTGAGTCCCCAAACTCCTTTTACAATAGATCCAGGATGATCTGAACATACATTTCCAAAATTGAAAATCTAAGCATGTTACTCTCTCTCTTCCTCCACCGCAACATGTTTAATCATTGCCACATATAAAGGTTACCTTTCAGGCCGGTTTTAAAGATTGAAATAAGTTGTAGTATTCAATTTCACTAATGAAGTTTCTGTCTACCATCAAAGATCCAGTGCTGCTTACCTGAAAGTGTACAGTGACTTTTATGTGTCTGCTGAGACTAAATATTTTGTCAGATTTTAGCACTGTTGAGTATCCATAACTTTTTTCATTCAATTTTGAATTTTATATCGGTAAAATCATGACCTTTGTTAAATGTAACCAGAAGACTGCCACTGACAGTTCTTGGAGAATTGATCTTTGCTCTTTCAAATATATCTTGTATCATTTTTATTGGAACCTCTCTCTTGCCTCTTGCAACTACTTAGACCGAGTTTGGCTCAACACAACATTTATTCCACTGAGGATACTCAGGGTTTTGAAGTCGTTGGATAAAAAATTCCCATTTGATACAATTCTAACATTTAGCAACATTTCTAGAGCGGATAGAAAATACCAAGATATTGTATAGACCTTACAGACCTTTTAAATCATTCTGATACCATGAAAAACTGTCTTTCATGTTATTTAATTTAAGCTGTTTTTGTAGTTTCTTAATGCAGACAGAATGCAAATTGCCTTGATTCATTCCTTATGCAGAAATCTGAGGCCTGTCTGAAGGGTTTGACTTTCAAATGATTAGCATCTAATTCTTCAAACCTTAGCCAGTGTTCCTGACCGTAGAACATTACAGTATTACTGTAAGTCTTGAACTGTATCTCATACCTATTTTATCAGGATCTTGTGAGATTCTGTATTTCGCCCACTACAAACTATGTGCACTGGTGCAATCATATTGCCAGCTAGGAATTTTATATTCTTCCCATGCAAGAAAACAGGACATGTTTGTATCTATATCAGGGCATAAATTTGCAGTCAACACAGGAAGCTGCTCTAACAGGTCAATATTTCATGGGTTTCTGATGACCAGATTACTTTAAAGTGTCTCTAATTAAGTGTCCCAGAGATCACTCATCACTTTTGAAAAATCTCGCCATTTTCCTAGGCCTTATTCAGAAGTGCATTTTTAACCCCAATGATCAAGTTTGTTGTGCCAAATTCCTAGTGAGAGGTATGGTACATTGCAAAAGGAAACACTGTTTCATATTTTTTTCTACTTTAGAAACAGTCTCTCAGTTGCATTTCTTCAAATTGCTTCCACATTTAAATACCACATATAGAAATGGTATTGAGAGTTTTTTGGGTTTTTTTAAGTAATTTTCCAAGGCAGCCAGTACTACAGTCTTTACCCAGTCCTTATGTATGAAAATAATCCTAGAAGGGACCTAATATTATAGGAGAAGGAGGCAATTAAACTGGGATTTTCATAGATTTAAGGTGAGACAGGCCAATTATGATCATCTAATCACTCCAAATAGAATTCACTACAGAATTTCACCCAGCAGTTCCTGCATCAAGCTTCAAAATTTATTCTTGACCAATCACATGTCATTTGGAATGAAATTGGAAATCCCCTCAAGAGTCAGCATAAGTGGGTAACTCTGTCCTAGAGATGCCTTTGAAAACCCTTTGTAGAATGATTAAAATTTTTCCTACCGATGTCACTGGAGGCTTTCTAGTTTTCATTTCCTATTCTTAATAATAATAATATCATCAAATACAATAATTAATATTGACTTATGAAAGTCAATTGAGTACTTAGGAGGCAATTGGGCAGGGTCCCTTAGTAGGAGTATGTACAACATGGCCAAAGTGTTTGGCTAGGTGGCAGAAAAGAAAGGAAGATTGTGACATTTCTGTGGACAACTGCATACTTATGTAGTCATCCTCAAGCAATCATATCATAATGAGCGTTATGTTAATAACCAAGAGAGATTTTCATCCACACCATTTTTCAAAGGTAGATAAAATTAGCCTCAATGGTAAGATAAATGTTATTAACGTATTACATTTAGGAAGAGACAGGCAGAGGAAGGTTAAATGACTTCAGAGTGATATTGTTTGCCTACAGGGAAGCTAAAAATTACTCTCTAAGGGAGGGGTTCTCAAACTGTGGGTTGCTACTCCCTGGGGGGTCATGAGCAACTTAAAAGGGGGCCACAAACTTCCCAGGGGTTATGCACGGTAGTGTGGGGAAGCAGCATGCAGTGGAGGCATGGAGTGACGAGCTCCCTGTCCTGCACCACTGCCATCCAGCACGTGGGGTCGCAGTATCACAAAGTTTGAGAACCCCTGCTCGAAGGTCTTGAATTGTTCCCATCCCTCCATATCCTACAATGCCATGATGCTTGGGTCACAGATCTCTACCAATGGCTACCTAAGAGCATGCCTGTATCAGTGAGGAGTTAGCAATGTCAGCCCTTGCAATGAAAATCATCTAAGAAAACAAATATTTTACTGTCACAACTGAATTCCATTGACTGTTTTGCAGTATTTTTACTCTGCATTTATTTCAGCAACAGTTCTCTACAATGACATGCAACAGTTCCAGGTATGTCATACATATTAAAAGGAGTTATGTATTATTTTTCCTTCTACAAGATATGATTTATGAGGAGTCATAATTTTTGTCAGGGAAAGGTGTTAAAGCTAAAAAATAATAGCATATATTTTAATAAATTGTAGATTTATTCCTCTTCTGGAAAGGGCAGTTTCTCTGAAGAACCAGCCGTACCCTTCTTTCCTTACCTGTACTTGCACCTGCCAATTTTAGGGTCAATTTTATTACAAAATTAATACCTTGCACTTCACCATTTAAAGGACTCCAGTATCTTCAGGCTCAATTTATTCCATAGTTGGACAGGCAATACAAATATCACACCCATGCCCCAGCAAGAATAGTTCATCCAGCTTGAGGTGGACGCCTGCTGGGTAATGCTTAACTGTTGTCTCACCTTCTTAATGTTCTTCTCCATTTCACTTCATAGAGCAGCTTAAACGGTGACAGCTTATTAGGAAATAATGTGGGACAGAATTCCCTTACAAGTCTGTGAACTATCTGACTTGCTAGCTCTGGGATGATGGAAAACCAGGACCACAAAGCCACCACTGTGCATTATCACTACTCAACCACACACAATAAGACTTCAGTCTGAGAGTGGCTAGACAGGTGACAAACTGATGACTCCTTATTGTCTGGGAATTACTTGAGTCTCCTTACTCTCTTTTCAACAAACCGATTGTATATCTGATCCGCCTGTTATATCATAGCATTCAGACCATAAATTCTGGGAAGCAGAAGCTGTTGTTTACTCTGGGTTTGTACAGCACCTGGTGCAATGGAGCCCAGACTAGATTATGTGGTACAGCAAGATAAATACTAATCCTCAACCTGTTCAAGTGGGAAGGCAATAGGCAAGCAAGAATATGGAATGGACAAAGTGGATCTTCACCAACCATCACTGTACTGGCCAGACAACTGCTGAACCAGAGAGAGGGGCCAGTAATCTGCTGGATGTGAAGACCGGTGGCTCATTTCTTTCTACTTGGAACAAATCAGGAAATCTGGGAGGGAACTGGGGTTTAAAGTTACAATTATCTCCCTGGCCAGTTGTTGGGGACAGTTTCTTAAATCAGGGCAGATGGTAGTGTTACAAATGAGACTAAAATAAGAGTGAGCAGCTGGTCCTTGCCTTGGATGAAACAAGCTTTCATGCTCAGTTTGCAAAAAATCTTTCTATAGACACTGATGGTTTCTCCATTTGTGCCAAGTGCAGACATGCTCAGAGAAATCAATACTGTATTTGCATTTTTTCCCATGCATAGTTTTTACAGCATGGATTACAAGGGGAATTATTTTCTAGTGACGCTTAAGAGATTTTTTTTAAGACTAGCTAGAAATAAAATAGATTTTCCACTTCCTTTCAGAAATAGCTTGCTTAAGTTTGGCTCAAATAATTTAATTTTTATACATTTCTGTAAGAATGGTTTCATAAAATCTCAAGGTCAGTGATATGATCAAAACATTATATAATGGAATATTTTGATTTTAGACAAACCACACGGCATAATCCAGCACTTACAAAACATGATGCTTTTAAATCTGAGGGCCCATTGTTCTCTGATTTACCAAAATACCAAAATCCTACTAACTTCAACTCATGTTTAAAACTAAATTAGATTAGGAAAAAAAACCATTATCAGTGACTCGAAGCAAAATTAGCTCCATATACTAAAGTCAATTAATTTTTATACATGTAAGAGGTTGCAATGCACAGGAGTTCTCAGTTTTATCCCTTTCAGGTTTTAAGAAGGAACAAACACTTGTATGATACAGAACTGATAAAATGTGAGAAAATGGGGTTTATAGAAATATCTATTAACCGAACCATAGCGATGTTCAAATTAAAGTAGAACCCCAAAATAGCTATTGAAAAAAATGACTGTAAAATACAACTGTACAGGAAGCAAAAGCTAAGATGATAAACCAAAATGAAATGGAAAAAAGAAATCATTTAGAGGGTTTACAAGAATTAAAGAGAGAAATGCCAATCTCAGAAGCTCTTCCATCATAAATGCCTACCTACCTAGGACACTTAGATTTTATTTGATCTCTAGGCTTGCATGCTTTCCGAAATGTTTTCTAGAGTTCAGTTATATTGGAAAGTAAGATTATATGGCTATTGAGTTCATTTTCCTAGTATATGATACCAAACTGAGTTGCAATAT
The DNA here is from genome assembly GCF_001723895.1 of Crocodylus porosus. Taxonomy (NCBI): domain Eukaryota; kingdom Metazoa; phylum Chordata; order Crocodylia; family Crocodylidae; genus Crocodylus; species Crocodylus porosus. The sequence goes on along the minus strand of NW_017728915.1, from coordinate 29,773,909 downwards.
ATGACAGATTTATGACTATTTGCAGAGATATATTTTGGAAAACCTCAGAATACAAGGCATTTTAATCTACTCTTTATGGTGACCCCTCATAAAGTAAATAGTTTAAGAAACCAAATATATTACAAAGGGGTGTTCAACTTCTAAGCTTTCTCTATCTACCACTGGTATAAATTTTGAATAATATGTTTTAAAATAGTGTGTATAGTCCAAAACTCATTCTCCAGAAAATGACGACCACCCACATTAGCTCTAAATGTGTAAATGTACCGGTAAATAAAACACATCATTCACAGGCCGGCTCACTGTTTGAGGAGTCTTCTGAACACACAGATTGATGGTTTGTTATTATGAAACAATTGACATTTACAAAGAAATTACAGTATGATATTTCAAAGGTTTTTGCAGCGTTTGCTCTGTATGTGGAGATGGCAAATCACGGATCCACAGGCAAAGAGAAAAAAATATTGCTACATTGTTACACGCAGTTACAGGTACAAAAAAGCAGTCATAGACATTTAGGGTGTCCTGTTGGCCTCTGTGAAATAAGATTCTGCTCAGTTTATAACGAGAAATGTCTGCAACACAAACACCCTCTTCATAACTAGCACTAAATAACAGTGTTGCTGGCAATCTGAGCGGAGAAACCTAGGACTGACTAGGGAAGGATGCTGACTGATTCACTTGAGATGCTCATCTCCTGATCAAGGTTTGTTAGAATGGTTTGTTTACCTCCTCGGAGATAAGCTGAATTGTTTTCCAGTGCAATTACCAACTCTCATAATCACTACTTGTATCAGGCACCAATCCTATAATTGCCCACGCAGCCGATTAGTTTGTTGCACTGATACTGAACTTAGTCTAGCCGCTCCTGTGCCTAAAGTTAAGCCCCGAAGTATTACCTGTCTCAGGACCTTGGTTGCCTTTTTACAAAGATGCATTCCCGCAGGAGAAAAAAAGTTCTTATGCCACATTTTATACATAAAAAAAAAACCTGGAGCATACTTTATTCCTGGCTGCCTCTGTTCTCTCTTTTGAAGCTTCACGACCATTGAATAAAGAGGCTTGTTGGAAAAAAAAAATAATTTACATCATAAAAATGTTCTTTTGCTGATATGGCTTAAATACTTTTTTATGAACAGACACTGAATTCTTTATGGGCATACAAAGATCTGTTCCTCTGTTAAGGCCATTTCAAATCATTCAGCCTGGCTCTGAAATGTTCATAGCTGGCTGCACATGCTGCAAGTTCAATTGCAAGCTGAAATAGAATTCCAGAATGGAAAATTGAAATGTATTTTAAAAGCAAAGCTGGCAGCTATAAAGCTCTGATTTCCCTTTTTTTGTTGATTAGAGAGAATAGTAGCACTAAACAAGTTTGAAAGGAAACGTGTATCACACTTTTGCTAAATGAAATAACTTCCATTGCTATTTCAGGAAAGGATTCCCACACAGAGAAAAAAATTATGTTAGAAGTTGGTGGTCTCTGGGCCTAAAAAACAGCTCTTACCGACCACCCCATCCTATGGACCTCCATGAATTCTCATGTGTGTAAAGCTCTGCTATGCAATCCTTCAGCAGATTGGGAGTGGTATTTTGTTCCTTGGATAATAATATAGTGCTTTAAAATCACCAGTAATGAAATGCACAGGTAGAGGAAGTCAGTAGAACGTGTGGCTATACGTACTGCCCAAAATGTGGGGTGTGCATCCTTGCAGGGCTGAAAGTCAGCCTTGCCTTGCATGGCAGTAGTCAGTGGTACACTGTATTTCAGTTGCTCTGGGTATATAAAGTTGTTACATTTAGCTCAACCTAACCAAAGTTAGGAGAATTTAAGTGCCTGGGCATGCAGGCATTTATAGGGCTTAAATTGCTCAAAAAATGCTGCACCCGAACTAAGCTAGTTCACGTCAGAGGTGAAATAACTTTAGAGTGATAGAGGGTTAACTTGATCTATGAAGGGTTAACCTGAACTAGGGAATGCCTGTAGGTGTTCACAGCATAGCCCTGGGACTAGGAAAGCCCAGCCACCTGTCCTAGCCTCATGGCTGTGCTCTTCCTACCCCCACCCCCAGCCCTGACCAAGCTATTTTTAAGCTCCTCCAACTACGCATCAGACTGGGCAATCCAGCTCTCATGGACCCGCTGATTCTCCCACAGGTCTGCCAGGCTGCCCCAGCCCTGAATCTGCAGACCTGTTTCTCCCCAACCCCCCCGTCTCTCCAAGCTACTTACTTCTGGCTGCCCATGCCAGTCTTGTCAGCAGTGAATGCCTGCATGTGCTTCTCCCAATTTAGGTCTAGCTGGCTTAAAGCTGTCTACACCTAAACCAGGTGCGGTGAACACTTGTTCACACCCTCTCACGCCTCTCTTCTTCAGCCCCCACTGCCCTTTGTCCTGCTGCTCATCCTCCCCAGGGAATGCAATCAGCAGCAATTTGTAGTACCCACTACTTCAGCTGCTGCTTCACCTTGCTGCCGATTGCTACAGCTACGAGGAATCAGCAATGGTGGCTGAAGTAGGGAGAGTGACAGAATATAAACCCACAAGGTTTGGGAAACGGTGCGCTAGGTGGTTTTACAAATCCCATTCCCAGCTAATTAAGCTGTACAAAATCACTGTAAGTTGGGTAGGTGACACTGCCTAATTTACAAGAGAGAGATGCTATGGTACAGAGGTGTTCTCCATTCAGACTGCAGTAGACAGATATTCTATCACAAAAATCATCGTCATCAATATCATATTATTGCCCGTTATTACCAATCTCAGCACCAAAACCAAGGACTGAATTGATACAGGGTGCCCACTATGCTATAGTGTTTTTCCCTACATCAGGGTTAACAGAGGTCATCTAGGGTATGTACAGACATTTGGGGAGGTTAGAAGAAGGTTAGATCAGGTTAAAAATGGCCACCCAATCTAAGGTAAATCAGGGGAGGGGAAAGGGTGGGTGAGATGCAGAGGGTAGCAAGAGGCTTAAAGGAGGGATAGTAAGATCCATGGAAAGGATTGGGGAGAATTTTTTTTTTGGGGGGGGTGGGAATTGGTGGAATCAGAGACACTCTCTGATCCTACTCACCCTCACAAATCCCCATCCTCCCCTGATGCTGCCTAACTGTCCCAATTCTGCAAACTGCTCCTGGGGCCAGTTTTACTAGTATTCACTGGTCCTGGAAGCCTGACTGAAGTCACGGTAACAGGGAGGAGTGGGCAGATGGTGAGGGGCTGGCAGTTCTGTGCAGTGCTGGTTGGCAAAATCAGAGAGGCTCTCCCACCCAGCCATTTTTTGGCCCCGAAATCCCACCCCACCCCCAGATGAACAACCCCGCTATGACCCAGCCCTACCCTGCAACTGCCACCCACTCCTCCTCCCAACCCTAACTTACTTCCATCAGCTCCTGGTAAAAAAACAGCACTGGGAACTGCTTGTGGGATTGGGAGTTTGGGAGGCTCATGGTGGTGTTGGCTGGTTTGAGGGGGGTTTCCATCTTGGAGTATGGGCCAGTGGGGTGAAAATAACTGAGTGGGGGTGGGGAGGATTAGAAAAAGCACAGAACCCAGGGCTGGGGCCAGTGGCTGAGCTTTCCCAGCCCTGGGGCTGTGCTGAAAACATGTCCCGTTGTTCAGTTAAATTAGTATCACCATACCCAATCTGATTTAGACTATCTCCAAGGTAGAGTTAAATTCGATCAGGTCAGTTATTTTTTGACCAATCTAACCTTCCTGGAACTTCTGTACAGGCTGCACTTAGATTGACCTAACTAGGGATCTAAGCATAAGGTCCATGGGTGAACTAATTTAGATTGGGTGGACATTTTTAACAGGATCTGACCTCCCTGTAGCCCCCCCAAATTTATGTAAATGCCCCAATACAGCATAGGGAAAGCTCATTCAACGGTGTTGCTTTTCCTTTCCAGTGCTTCTACAAATATTACATTAGCTCAAAAAAACAAGCACAACCCCTAATACATAGTCTCAGACTTTAAAAATACCCTGTAATACTTCTTTAAAAAGTTGCTCATGCCTGGTAACAGTTGGCTGCAAATAATCATGAGTATGGTATTTTCAAGTTACTAATTACATGCAAATATAACCATTTCTTTTCTTAAGCATCCTGTATGTGGTTTATTACAGCCAATATCAAGGGTCAAACAGTTCAGTGTTGTGTGTTAAAAGCACTGTGTTTGATTGAAATTATATGGGCTTAGAGGAATCCAGTGTTACTTTTTTACTTTAATGCTGCTACGTATTACTTTTGTGAGGACTGTCAATTAATCTTCAAGATACTTCTCTTCATTTGTGAGTGCTGAACTCTGAGCTGCATCTTCTGAGTCAATTTCCAGTATATCCGTCTCTGTACTGTATGTCATCAGAGTACTGAAAGGGGATATATATTAAATAATCCCACTATAAGGTAGCATTTCTTATCACTTTCTTGCAGTTCACTTGTTCCTTAGTGCTTTGCTTTTTCTTCTTATTTCTCTTGTGGGTTTTTTTTTCCTTCTCTAACATTCTGAAATAAATGAAAAGAAAATAACAATCCCAAAAAGCTCACGCCAGTTGGCAGGAAAATTAAAAATCGCAGATTCAAAAGTACTTTCCCAGTTCATAAAAACATCTCTAATGAGACAGATGAAAATATGAATTGCTCCTAATGAGCTCAAAATTGCACACACTTTCCTTAGTTTAATTTTGTAAGCCTTCACAGATATTTTGTGTTATGCTTATTATAAAACAAGAAGTGGCCACAAGGCTGTGATAAACCAATTTGTGAGATTAAAGTACTGAACTTGAATGGTTTCATTAACTTCTAAGTCATGAGTCAAAGTTAGTATAAAATGCCGATTCCTTTTGTATTCAGAGAGGGCCTCATTCTCTGCTTCTTTGACCTTCTGATGTTATTTGCACCTGTGTAGAGCGCGTACAATATTGCTGCTCTGACCTGACAGCAGGTGTATGGTACTACACATGGGGCAATCCTAGAGAAATAAGACCATAAATGCACAGGGGATTTGCACTAATAAGTAGCCAGTTACAGGTGTAATGACACCAGTGCTACCCCTTCACCATACGCTGGCCAAGACAGTCAAAACTGGAGGTTGCAGTGGAGCACCTTAACCTGGCTCCAAGCAGGTGCAAGCTGTCTTACATTCACTATCTTAGAGGACTACACTACTGCAATATCTAGTTGCCAACAACAGGCAGTGGAAAAAAAACAAGAGACCCATATATGTAACTTATGGCCAGTGCACTCCTCCAGGATGGAAAAGATGCAAACTCAAATCCCAGATTAGACATACTCTTACTCTTTTGTGTAAAGAATGTAAAAGTTTCCATTTTGTCAAATTCCAGAATCTCAATTTTTCGCAGAAAGATTTTTTATATTCCAGCTGGCTCTCCTTAACAGCCTTAGGGTTTGAATCTCTGGCTGTGATGCATCCATGTTGCCCCACCATAACTTCAATGAAATCAGTGGTGGGCTGTGTTTATAACCATGGAGTGACACAAAAAAGACCCACAGGCATTATGTCTTCAAAACAGCAGCAATAGGAAGTAAGATTCATGATTACCCTGTGCATGATAGAAACTTAGGGGTTAAAAAAGGGTTTTAAAAAAGAGCTTACAGCAAAGTGTATTAATAGCTATCCAAAGTATTTGAAATTCCAGTATAGTTCTCAAAACTTTGAAAAGCAACCCTCTGTATCCTGTTTTAATTTTGTATTTCTGTTAAAAAGACCCTTTCACTAAATTGACAGAGACTTGGAAATTGTAATTTGTTACATTTTTAGATATAAAGCTTAATTTATTACTAAGTACTCAGAATTGCTAATTAGCAGAAGTAGTTTGAAATTAATGGTTTCAATAAAAAATCTTCATTTTATAATAAAGTAGTCACATGAGATTATTACATTAGCCTGGAAATGCTCAGAGAAACAAACTGAAAGCTGGTCATTTTACAAGCAAACAGCAAACATACACTGTCACAGGTATAGACTTTTCCCATCTTGTTTGGACCTCTGAATGTCCTCTGCCCCCAAGCTATCTTTAAAGGAACAGGGTGGTTTCAGGGAATTCTCACTTTTTACTCAATAGGCTCATGACTTAGGCCTACTGATCTATCTCACAAAGACCCTCTTGGCTTGCATTTAGTAATACTTCCTGGGAACATTTACACTTGCAATTAAGTCAAAGCAATAAACTCTGGTGCCAATCAGATCTTTGATTCAGAGATTTGGCTGCTGCTGACTCTCCAAATCACACAGGCCCATCCCCTGCCTGCTCTCCCAGCCCTGGCAACAGCTGCCCTGCCTGCCCCAGCTCCCAGCACTTAGAAAAAAAAGTCCACACTCACTGGGTGCTGCCAGGTGGACGAGCCCCCCATGCAGTGTGGTACAGTGGGGGGTAGTTGGGATCGCCCCCCCACCTAGCACCAACCAGTGAGTGGGGGGCTTTTCTTTAAAAGGCCAGAAGCTAGGGCTGGGTGGGGCAGCCATGGGGGTCAGCTGGGGGAGTGGTCAGGGGTACTCAAGGGGGCTGGGGGAGCAGGCAGGGGATAGGGCCTGGCAGGTGTCCCCCCATGGTCCCCTCCCCCTTCTTCAGCCCCGC
>NW_017728915.1:29739432-29765361 GCF_001723895.1 Crocodylus porosus | reverse complement strand
ACACACCTATTTAAAGTATCAAAAATGTTATAGTGTTGATTGTTTCTTTGGGGAGGAAAACAGCTTGAGTAGAGGAGTAGACATACTGAAGAGAAATCACAGTTGTACATACCCAGGGTACATTTAACTTGGCAAATATTTTCTGGTATCATTGGACATTAAGTACAGTGTCTTAACAGCAGTTTGCTGATTACTACAATTGCAGAGAGTTTCTTTTAAATGTTACTGAATTAGGCATCATGTCGATTCTCTGAGGACTTACACTTATACCTTATATGTTCACAGTTAGAAAAATCTCCATGGACATATTCAATTTCTGAAAGCCTAAAAATATTTCACAGACTAGAAAATCTTACAGTATATGCATCCAGCATACTGGATCAGAATGTGGAAAGATAAGGCAAGCTTTAAAAGGTGACTTAAAGATAACAAAAATCAAACCTCATAAATACAGTGTTAGAAATATAGTTTTTAAAGATGCATTGATCACCTTCAAAAAGCTACTAAATCTATTGAAATGAAAAATGAATGAAGACAATAGATTTCAGCAGTTTAGTACAAGATGCAGTAAGTCTTATTGGGGGAAGAGGAAGGAGGATCCTATCCACTATATCTCTATACAAAACACTATTCAACAAACATTAATTCAACAAAAAAATTACCAGCCAAAGTGAAATTACATTTGCTGCACAAGTTTATTAAAATAGCTTCAGGAAGACTCTAGCTGCTGTTGAAACACTAAGCTCAGAACAATATCTATACTTTGCATACAATTTGACTTTTTTTAATTACTAGTTATATTTGCTAATTGGTTTCTAAGAAAAGTGTCTGCAATTGCTTCAAAAAGAATATATGTGTGGCCTTTAAAAGCCCTGTAAATGAATACTGTTGGCAGAAAAATTAGCATTTAAAAGCTATGGTGACCTTAAATCTGTGCATCATTGTGATTAGCTTGGACTTCACTATCAGGTATAAGACCAAAAGCTGCCTTCGTTGCCAAGATAAAAAGCTTGCAGCACCAGCAAAAGGACATTTGGTAATAGGGTGAAGCATGTGCAATGAAACATAAAGGACAAATGTGTTTGATTAGGTTTGATTTGTGTTGACTTGGCAACCAAGCAGAAGGGCCATCTTGAGCAATAAACATGGAGAAATAAGAGTAGAAATAGATATTTATGGTGTCACATGGAGTTACTATAACATTTGGAGATGTATCTTAAGCCACTGTGAATTAATAAACCCCACATATATTCTTATAACTCATTTGGGATGTCAGTAAAATTCTGTTTCTGTAGAAATCACTGAATTTTTAATATTTCTCCCAATTAAATATGTGTTGCAAAAGAAATTGCTGGTAAGCAAAATAGATGGAAAGTTTTAATTCTTTAAATACTCCCTTTAAGACTATCACCACAGAAAACTTCCTTTTACCCAGAGTAAGACGGCATGGAAAATATCAACATAATCGAGGTTATATATCATATGAGGTTATTTTATATGATACCCATGCTTTTATGGTATTGTACTCCGGCTATATTCATTGATATAATATTATCCAATTTTGTTAAAAGCAGAATGATACCGAATTCTACCATTCTGCTCAAAATACATTTAAGGCCACATTGTAACTTTACCCACTATAAATATATATGGGTAAGTCTATACAAAAACAAATAAATGCATTTCTGATATATTATTCAGCTATTATCCAGACACTGAATCCCATTTTTAGGCAGCAGTTTGATTGAAACAAATTCCAAGTTTTAACATTATTATATATAATGGTACTATTACAGTAGGGTCTAGAAGCCCTAGTTGTGAACCAAAACTCCTTTGTGCGAGTCTCTATACAAGTACTGGCTGCTACAATGCATACTGCACCCTGAAATTAATGGTGCAGTTGGATCACTTAGCTTCTCTCTCTTAAAGAGAATCGTTTATTTTATTGAATTTTGTAGCAATTCAGGCAATTTAGTTGTGCTCAAGCTATGACCACTGAATTAATTATTCTTCCATTTTTCTATTTCATTATATACACTAAGAGTTTTAGTTCTTAGGGAGAAAGGATTATGCTTTAAAGTCACATGTCTGTGCATTAGATAATTTATGCAACCCTGACAGGTGCTCCCTATACACACTTTAGGTAGTAATTTTCTTCATATGGCTTACGTAAATTCCAAAACATAGAAACACAACAGAGATGTAGGCAAGAGTTCAGCATTCAAAGTGCCAGTTTCATATAAATATAGATTACCAAAGTGTCTGTCTGTGCACAGCTTCAGAATATTAAGATACTTAAGGGCTTCTGGGGAGATTAAGGGTCAGCTAGCGTCCAGTTTGAAACACATAAAAATATTGAATTCATGGATTGACAGATCACTGTATTATACTCACCTGTCCCACACCAAATCCAGATATCATACTGGGCTCCCTCTGTCTATACAGGGGATGTCTTTTAACAAAGTCTCGCTGCTGATGTTCTCTGTTCACCTCCTTTGAACGTGACAGAGTTTTGGATTTGTTGCATACGCTACTCTAAATAGAGTGATATTTTACAACATGTGGCCCAGACTCATTCAGTATTTGGACTCTAAGCTTCCTAAGGAAACCCAGGGAACTGAATTCTCAGAGAGTCAAAACTTTCATGTTTTGCAAAGCTCTGCTGTTAAAATAAGTCCCAGCTAATTCTAACCTGAATAATCACATCATGCCTATTTAAATCCTTCTTTGACTGTATATTTATTGTTATAGAGCTGCTTTCTATCTCAGCAATGAGGGACGTGATTTTTGTGTATACAAAGTCAACTTCATTTCACTCAAGTCAACAACTCTAGTATCAGTATAACAATGTATTATGTATGTGGGGTGTCATTTCTGATTGTTCATCACCTTTTGCCTCAATTTCACATTGCATATAGCTACTTTAAAGTCTATGTATTCTACTTGCCCTGTTTACCTCCTCTGGACTACCTTAGTGCTTGTCGGGGGGAGGGAGGGGTGGAAATCGTTCTAGTTCTTTTTAAACGCGTTCAGACTTCCAAACAGAATGAAAAGATTGATTTCCATATGGTTCCAAAAATAAGTGGGTGTTTGAATAGATAGCTCACATACACTCCAGGGAGTCAAACAGATTGAACTAGTGGGCTGAATAGTAAAAGTTCAGTACGAAAAGGGAAAGGAATAGCTAGCAAAATACAGCTGATTCTGAGAAGTTTGAGCATGGCAGATGTACTGGTGATACGAGGAGTGCTAAAACAAAACACGATTACACTGAGTAGCTATAGTATTAGCAGTCTCAGAATAGAGCACTCTCAATCAACAAGCATGGTAAGTTAAGTGAACTTGTAATAGAAATGTAGGGTTGAAGTAAACTGAACGTTCAAGTAATGGAGGAGTCAGGGGAAATAAGATTGAAGATTGGGTGTAAAAGAGAATAGAGGATATTGCACTGGAAGGCCTGGCATCTTAGAGGAACTGTAAAAGCAACAAAGTTAGCTGTAGGAATGGCAACTTGATGATTTAGAAAAGACAGTCGTGAAGAAGATCACTTTAGATGATATACTCTCTACACCGGGTGAACACAGAAACACAAAGAAATGCATCAGACTCTATGTAAGGTCTTCCCATTCTTAGTAGCTCTTAATACTGCCTCAGTGTAAACGATGCATAGGCAGGACTTCAATATTATGGAAGATATTATGAACAAGGATGGGGAAAGCTAAAAGAATACACACTCTGCCATGAACCTTACACATGCCCATGACATTTCACACACAAATCCATTTGTCAGTGAAAACTACTAGAACGAAAACTAAAAAAGTGTAGTTGGTGAAAAAATTAGGAAATCATTGCTGAAAAATAAGGGATTTTTTTGCTTTGTCGTAATTTAAAATTCATAATTAAAAACAAAACAATTTTGGAAAAATTGTCATTAGTTAAAATTGCTTGCTTAGTAACAATATGCACTGCTTTAGTACATATTGCTATATTTTCTGCTAATAAAGGAGTAGTTTGTAGGGAGATCACTAAAGAAAAGAAAAACATATTTTCATTTTTCCCTTTATTGTACCTTCATATGGCACTATTTGGAAAAGCTCAACATAAGGACATAATTTATATATAAATACCAAGGCAGATCTACTTTTTAAAAAATTATTTTAATAGACACTTTAGGAATTGCTATCATTATTGTGACTTGTATCTAAATAAGATTCTTAGTAGCTGAAAGAAACACGTATTTGTCCTTTAATAAGAAAGCCAATTCAGTGAATGAGATCTAATGCTTTGGATACTATTGTCTTATTAAAAATCATCCTTTGCCAGAGACTAGATCTCGACACAGTGAGATGACTTGCATGCTCCAATAACCTTGAGAGCTCTACCAGAAAAGCTAACACAGGGTGACCCAAAGGGTAGGGAACAAACAAAAATCAAGCCAGTGATTCTCCAACTTGGGGTGGAATGCTAGACTAAGAGACAGTGATCATAAAGCAGTTAATTTATAGAAATGTAAGAAAAAAGACCTTCTAGCAAACAGTATGGAAGATAGGACTAGTAGAATTTGCTCATGCCCTGGCATGAGAAGGTTTCAGACTACTGACAATACTAGAGTGGCAGCTGAAAGTGGCACTTCTACTATTTTCCCAGAAGATGGGTTTTCCGGAAAAAAGTAAATTTTAGTTTCCTGACCAGCTATACTTATTAGATATTACATAATTCCCATTGCAGAGACAAGCCCTTCAATCTATATAATCATATTTTCAATGTCTTATACTTTTTGAAACAGACTGTGACTGTGAAAAGCAGTGTGCATGTGTGTGCACGCTGTAATTCCTTATATGCTAGTATTGAGCAAGTTTACTTCGGAGCTGAAGAGTTTTCAAGTGTGTTTACATGTTACGTTTCATGTTAAGCTGAGAGTTGAAGTTGGTTCAGATGTTAGTGTTGGTTTAATTATTTATATTAATTTTATTGGCCTCATTAAGGAAGAAAAGTTATTAAAGCAAACTTCACAGAGGTTCACATTTCCTAAGTTCTGGAAATGCTTTAAGTCACAGTAACAGAAGTTCAGTTCCATTCTATTCTGGGCTAAGCTACCCCCAACTTAAGGTTGGTTTCTGAAATTTAACTGAACTTCCTGATTTCATCATAACTCAAATCTCAGCTTCAGTGTTGCTTTCACATAGCTTTTGGAATTTAATCCATACTATACTCTGTGTGGTGAGATGAGCCCTTCTATAATCAATGCCATTTAGCATAGTAAATTCATAAAAGTAATTTCATTACTTATTAATATTGAAAAAGTGCTTGGACGAAATATTCCGAACACAGACCTTTTAGTAAGACCAATGTTTATGATGAGTTAATATGTTGGAGAATGTGGGTACCATTAAGGTTTGCTCTTCAGAACCCTGAGACCAATTCTGCTCTCTCTTACACTACAGAACCACTATTAACATTAATGACCATGTTTCAAATTTTCACTGGCATACTGAAACACATTTAGACCCACTGGAAAATAATAGAAGAAAGACAAGGGATGGATTCAGTTGTGATAGAAATTAATATTATTATTATTTGTAATTTTTACCCTTTACCTCAGTTTCGCAATTTCTACAAAAATAGTGCTAAGTGCTGGGGTTCGACCCTGTGCCCTCTCTCGTGGGTAGCAGGCAGCTTTCTAGAAATTCATACTCAATCATCACTCGAGTTCTACTTACATGTACTGGAACTACATATGAGTAAGGGCTGTAGGATTATTAAATAAAGCAAAATTACAAATACGCACTAAATAATTCTGAGCATTTGAGGCCAGTCTTCAGCTGGTACCAGTCAGCACAGCTTTAATTACCTTAGTTACTTTACAGCACTTTACCTTAATAAGATTCTGGCCCTTTATGGCTTGCAATAAATGTAGGAATTTTCTATGTATAAATCAATCAGGTATCTGATATTACACAGATATGGATCATCAGCACCTTCCTTTTTCTTTTGGTGACCTAGGTAGACAAGCAATTATATGAATTTTACTCCATATATAATAGATTCACAGACATTGTGTTGGCTCTCTGTACAGGCTTAAATTTCATACAATAGAAAAACAGACATTCCTATCAGTTAGACATTGTTCAGATATTCATGTTTCTCATTACAAAATGAAAGATTCCTGGTACTTATTATAACAGGGTGTGGCAGAGTACCACTTTAAGGGCCAGAGCAGGCAGCAGGGTAGCTGCCAGCTGTAGGCCAGCCCTGATGAAATGGTCACATGACCTCAGGAGGGCCATGTGATTGGGGAAGAGGGCTGAGCAGCCTCCATTTTAGATCCAGGTCCTCAGGGCTGAACCAGCAGTCTGCTGCTGGAAGCTAGAAAGACAACACCTGGCTGACCAGCTGCTCAGGAACATCTTGGAGTTAAGGGCAGGAGTTGTGGGGATGACAGAAGGCTCCGGGGGCCTGGGAATGACTGAAAGCTACATCCTGCTGGGGAAGGATGGTGTGGTGTGACTACCCATGGTGGAATAGTTCCCCAGAAATGCCAGACCAGTTGCCTCCCCAGTGAAAGGCACATAGGGTTGCTTATTAAGCCTAGCCCACACAATTTAGTAGGTAGTAGAGCAGAATGAGGACAGGCACGCCTAGAGAGAGGCACCTGAGTCTGTGGGGTGTAAGACCTTGAGGCCCCAGCAAGAAGGATAGAAGTTTGTGACTCAGAGAGGAACTAGTGGCCGAGTTCAGCCCCTTGTAAGGCATAAGGCCAGTGGTCAGGTAAGGTAGGGTGCATGGTGGCACCGGAAGAGCTGTGGGTAGACAGGCCAGAGAGTGAGTAGGAAAGCCTGAAGATTATGGAGTAGAGTGGGGTAAGAGTGGCCCAGTGAGAGGCAGTATGAAAGAGGTCCTGTGAGAGGGGGCGGAGTGCAAGAGTAGAATGCTAGAGGCCCAACAAGGGGCAAAGTTTAGCCCAGCCCTGCACTGGTGCTAAAACCAATCTTTGGATGCCATATGCATGGCATGGGACATGGTAAGGGAAGGTTGGAGCCGTGTGTATACCATTTGGCATAGGGGCATTAAATGGGCAGCCTCCCACTTATTACATCAGGTATATCCCAACGAGTCATGGCAGGTGAGACAGGGCAGACTGCCCTAGACAGAGGGCGGCCATATGGTAACTAGCCACAAGTTGGCTCTTTTGTCACACAGGGTGATAGAGGGCCATAGCTTATTTATTGTCCCTACAGAGCATCTTACTTCTAAACACACTTTCCAGACATACTTGTTCAGATTGTATTTGTTATTTAGAAATGTGACAATTTAGGAGCAAACTCATTTCTGGTCACCAAATACATTTCGCCAACCATGATTTTTATCTACAACCTAGATGTAGGTAAAAAACAAATTTTGATCGCAGAAATCAAGCATAATTTTTTTCCCTCATTAAAACTACATAGGTATTAGGAAATACAATTTTCTCCCTAGCACAGACTGTTATTGAGACGATAATAGCTCAAATGGACCATTTGCACCAATATAGGACACACAAGTTGCAACATGGATCTACAGTGTCAAACTCCACCAATAAATGAAAATCAGGTCTTATTTGGTCCCTATAGACATGCTTGTTAGTGTTCTAATTAGAAAGTGTTGAAGCAAACTTAATTAATTGAGTCTGCTCCATGTTATTATTGGAATGCTCCTGCATCACCTCGCCATCATGTGTATTAAGCACCCCGCATTTCAAAATGGCCATCAGGGCACTTAAACTAAAGCTTGTCAAATGACAAACTGTGCTGTGGCCATTTTGAAATGGGAAGGGGGAGGGGAAGGATGCGAGGTTTAATACACGTGATGGTGAAGTGATATTGGAGCATTCTAATTTGAACTTGGAAAAGACTCAATTGATTGAGTCTGCTGCAAGACATTCTAGTTAGAACACTAACAAGCATGTCTATAGGCACCCAATAAGTCCTGATTTCCATTTATTGGTGGAATTTATGACACTATAGATCCATGTTGCAATTTGTGTGTCCTACATGTGATGATGAGCTGTCTTAATAAGAGTGGCTGAGTGGTTGTCTGGGAATTTATCTAAATAAAATACCACCCCCAACACCCCAAGCACATGTATAGGCAGCCATTAAGCACCACATAAGAAGCCCCTACCATCATATTAACTCAGCATTTCACAAACAGTTATCAACTTTTCATCACAATGCTCTTATGTAATAGGAAAGAGCCAAGATCTACCATACAAAGAAACAAATTCCTTATACATAATCATATAACAATTCCAAGACAGTGCTTGGAACTGAACTTTAGCTTCCTAAAGTGGCTACCTTAATAAAACTATCCTTCCTGCATTTCATGATTGTGCAGCTAGCTAGTCCAGGAGTGTCCAATTTTTTAATAACTTTTAGGGTAATGAATATTTATAAATAAATACATATGATACACATTCATTTGGCTACTAAACAAAAGGTATTTTTAAATTTGTTTTCTAGGATATTAGCTATTTCATATAAACAAAACTTAAATGATTTAAATGAAATCAAGGATTAGCTGTGCAGCTGTAAAAAAAGAAAATATAATGTCAATATGCTATAGAAAACAGCCATCTAAATTTTAAATATATATATATCTCTCTTAAAATGGCCTTCTTGCTTAAAATTGGATATTCTTTACCAGTGGCATAGCCTGCTTCCAGGGCCTCCAAGCATATTTGAATGACAAAACAGTATGCCTACCTGCCTGGAAGTGTCATGAGGGATTTGAGTGGGATTTCATTCATAAACTCCTTAGACACTAAGGTAAGTACAAAGAAAATATTATATGGAATAATAAAGTAGCTCTAAAAGCCCATCAATAGCTTTCGTGTGTGATACCCACTCTATAGTTGCCAACACAGCTGCTTGAGAAGTCTGCCAAAAAGAGAAAGAAGAAAAGTAGGGGAGACATGCTGCTGGTGCTCAGGGAAATATATATATTTGTCCAGGTCTTGAAATCTCTAATCTGCAGTAAGCAAAGAGACATTTCTGAAAGGGACAACAGACAGAATACACAAAGGCCTGAGAGAATTCCAGGCAGGTTTTCTGGAGTTAGCTTGAAAAAAAGTTAAAACATTTAATTAAAAAGCACAACTGCTTTAGATAGACAATATTCAGCAGGCACAGAGAGTCAAATTCTGGACCCAGTGAAAACAATAGCAAGACTGCCACTCATTTCAGTGGAACTAAGGATTTAGTCCAACATTTTTGGTTTGTTTTATATTGCATCCCTTTTTATTTGAAAAAGGCTATCTCAATATGGGACTCTGGTCCTCCAAAACAAAACACAATGTTATTTCTTTTTCTGCCAAGAAACAAGTAAGGATAGGCCATTAAAAAGAAGCAGGAGGATAATCTTGATGAGATACTGAATTCAAGAAAACAATCATTTTCACTAGTTTGTCATCAATACATTTCATCAGTACATTTCTGTTTCAAATGTTGAATAGTCTCTAGCTGCATCAAAATCCTGTCTGTAACTATAGGCCACATTCAGACAAGTGAGCATGTGCCTGTTGTGGTGTCTCAAAGTACTTTGAGACAACACAGGAGGCATGCAAGGAATGAAAAAATGTTCCCCGTGCTGCATATTTGCAAAGTGGACTCTAAATTTCAAAATACCAACAAAAAAAAAACATGCTAGAAAAAAAGCAACCAGAGACTGGGTCCTCCAGAGAGGTAAGCAAGGATATGCACTGGGGGCAGGGGAGACTGTGCATGGGACAGGGGCACTGTGTGGGAGAGGTGAGTCCCCACCCTGCAGCAGTGGGCTGTCAGGATGCTTGTGGCTTGTGGGCAGAGAACCCCAGCGACAGGCGGTGCCACCTGAGACTCAGGGACTCCATGTGGCACATGGAGACAGATCAGCCTGCTGGCATGCACCTTCAACCAGAACTGGCCTGCCACTTGCTGCCACCTGGGGCTCCCAACACTGCAGGCAGGAGCTGTGCTTCATTGGGCTAGACCAGCTCTTGCCTCCATGAGCCCCGTGCACCATCAGGCCAGGCCAGGTCCAAGCAGGCAGGAATTGGACAGGTATGACAGTATGCGGCTCCTGCCTGCAGTGCCAGGAGCCCCATGTGGCAGCTGACCCCATCCTGCCTGAAGGCATGTGCAAACAGGCCAGGCTGGCTCCATGTACCACACAGAGGCCCTGGTTCTCAGGTGGCACCATGTGCTGCCGAGGGTCTTTGCCAGCAGCAGGCCATGAGCTGCCCAATGTCCCACTGCTGGTTGCTGTGTGCGTGTGTGGGGGGGTTGTGCGCGATGCACAGGAGTCGGCAGGGGACCCACCCCTCCCACACAGTCCCCCCCACCCACATATCCATCTACAAACCCCATACTCCCCACCCACAAACACCATCCCTACAAACCACCCCCACCCCTACCCACATACCCAATGACAAACCCCACACCTCCCAAACTCCTGCACAAGCCCCATACCACCCCCACAAACCACCTCAAACTCCCGCCATGCACTTTGGTGTGGGGCAAATTGTGCCCCACTTTGGTGTGGGGCAAGAGGACCTAGAGGCTGGGGTCAGCATCTGTGCTGGCCCCAGCACTACAAAAAGTGCCTTCGTGAGTAGCTCAAGGCTACCTGCCCCTAGAAGCTTCTGAGGCCTGGCCAGTTGGTATCTGGGGACACTAGCCCCCTGTGCCAGCTGAACTTCTGAAGCAGCCCTAACCTGGAGTGGCCCCTGCACCCTCTATCCACTGCAGCAATCTGTCAGTGGGGACTTCTGTCTGGCTGTGACCCGCTGCCACCTGTGACAGCCTTCAGCCTCATGGCTTCATGCCTGCCAGACCCAGAGGGGGACTACACGACTACCTGGGCTTTGTTATGGGCACTGCAGCACAGCTACCTGCACCTCTGAGCCAATTGCCATTGGGCCATGGTTGCACAGTTGGCCTTTAGGTGGTACTGCTATCATGTCTGCTGGTGGCCCCGCTCTGCCATCTGGGCAGCTATCGCTCAGATGTGCTCCTTGCACTGGCCCATGTGAAACTGTCAAAGCATGTCCTCCTGGCCCCAAATGGCCAGGTCAGCCACCTGGTCTGCCTTACAGGTGGATCCCCTGTGCTGACCCTGGGCAGGCTCCTCTGCCCAGGTCCCACCACTTGCCTCACTAGCAGGGATCCTGGTGTTCCCTGTATAAAAATTGCAAATTCTCTGATAAGAAACCCAAATTATCTCATTAAAATACCCAAAATCTGTGTTCTTCCATGATTAAAGTGAAATGCCACTCTATAGAGAGATCAGTTGGGCTATGTTTCATTGATATAGTTACAGTTTTAAAGCAATTTGGAAGCCTATCAGTACATCTATCATCATAATAAATAAATTGTAAATATCTATACACTTTAGTGTTCATTTTTGTTTTTCTCATTATAGAAAAATCACAGCTGCCTGTGTCCCCTTCACTCACCGGGATGTAGGGAGCTGAGCAGCAGTAATATGCCAATGCCCTGCCCCTCCACTTCCCCTCACTCTCAATCCTGATAAAACACAGACCCAACACCCTAACCTACCACAGGTAAAGCAGTGGAATGGCAGCCATTGTCTTGCTTCTATGAAATGTTGTCAATATATGCTCAAAAGATCTGTGGTAGAAGGTCATGCCCCTCACTATAGAGGAAGACAAAAACCCCACAGTCCATACCAATCTGACAATGGGGTAAAATTCCTCCCTGCCAAAATATGGCAATCAGTTTGAGCAGGGGGCAGGGGGTGGGGGGAAGAGACCCTCTAGCCAGAAACCTCCAGCTTTTGTCCAACCAGAAACACTGGTATACCCCAGTCAAAGTCCCCAGACCTGGCTGTAGCCAGCATCCAATGTCTCTAAGGAAGGGTTAAAAGCACCATGACATATGTAGCAAAAAGAGGGGTGGGGGCAACCAGCAAAGCCCATAAACATGGGAAATACCCATAGTAGAATATAGGCATATTTACACCTCAATTGTCCCTGACCAGTGGCTGTCCAACCTCTTCTTAAACATCTCCAGTGATAGTGTCCACAACATTGCTATGTGTCTATTCCAATGCCTCACTATTCTAACAGTGAAGAAGTTGTTGTTGTTTTTTTTTTCTGGATAGCCAATCTAAACTTACTTTGTTGCAACTTCAAGCCATTGCCCAATGTCCTCTACTCTGCAGCCCCTCCTTCTCCAGCCCAAATATGGCTGCCCCGCCTGCTCCAGCTCCCAGTACTTTTAAAAAAAGCCCTAACTCACTGGGTGCTGCCAGGCAGAGGGGTGATCCCTGCCGCCCCCACTGCCCCACTCTGCATGGGGCACAAGCCCCCAACCCCCCTGCTCCCCCAACCCCCACCATGGCTGCCCTGCCCACCCCTGCTCTGGCCCTTTAAGGAAAAAAAGGGGAAAAAAATGGGACTCCTGCAGTGGCTTTGGGGAGCTCATGGAAGAGCCCCCCATGTGGCAGGGGACAACAGAAGGCAGCAGGCAACACTCTCCACCAACTGGAACTGATAAGTGAGGGGTTTTTTTCATTTTTTTTTTCTCAAAGGGCCAGAGCTGTAGCGAGTGGGGCAGCCGTGGCTGTGGGCTGGGACAGTGGGAGGGAGGCTTGGGGGGCTCATGCAGATCCCCCCATGCAGTGTGGAGCAGTGGGGGGCAGCATGGATCACCCCTCCCACACCCAGCAGCACCTGGTGAGTTGGGGCTTTTCTTTTCCCCCAAGGTGCCGGGAGCTGGGGTGGGCAGAGTAGCCATTGCTGGGGCGGGGAGAGTGGGTGGGGGATGGGCCTGCGTGATTTGGAGATTCGGTCAAATCGATTCAGGACAATGATTTGAATCACTGAATTGAATCACTGTCCCCTGAATCTGCCTAATCTGAATCCAAAGCGAAAATTAGCCCCTTCGCACAGGTCTACCTTGCACGTGTTTGAATTGAATTTCATCCCATTAGCTCTATCCCAATTTTTCTATCTGTTGAGATCCTTCTGAATTGAGCTTGCATTCTCCAACATGTTTGCAATCCTTCCCAGTTGTGTATTGTCTGCAAATCACTCAGGAAGCTTTCTCTGCCAGTATCCAAATAATTAATAAGCACATTGAACAGTCCCAGGCTCAGGACAGACCTCTGTGGGACTCCACTCAAAACCTCCTACCAGTCTGACATGGATCCATTAATAATTACTCTTTGTTTTTGGCTACTGAGTCAGTTATCTATACACCTTGTAGTAGCTTTATTTACCCTGCATTTCTCCATTTATTTATGAGAAGCTTGTGCGGGACCTTGTCAAAAGCCTTGCTGAAGTCCAGATATACTATACCCACAGGATTCCCTTCATCCACCCAAGTAGTTACTTTGTCAAAGAAAGAGATTGTCCCGCACGATTGGGGGAACCACCACAAGGCAGCTGGCGGGGGGAGTTTATGTCCCGGGGGCCGGGGTGACCCTGAAAACTTACCAGCAGCAGGAATCGATGTGCCAGGGAAAGCCGTGTGGCTTGTGAGCCATCTCTTTATACAGCTGTGGCCAGCCGGTGACGTTAGCGGAGAACGCTGGCCAGCGAAGATAAAAGCGGCAGCAGCTGCAAAGATTGGCGTGAATGGCCCTGAAG
This sequence comes from Crocodylus porosus, assembly GCF_001723895.1. NCBI lineage: Eukaryota > Metazoa > Chordata > Crocodylia > Crocodylidae > Crocodylus > Crocodylus porosus. Next base: position 29,751,734 of record NW_017728915.1, on the reverse strand, counting down.
AGGGAAGTCCGCCAATGGACGAAGAGGAAGGGGAGACCCCGCGGCATCTGAGGAGGAACGAGGAGCCAGAGCTGGAGGAGCCGGAGGGAAGGAGCCGGCGGCAGCTCCAGGAGGTCGGCGGCAGACAGGAGGTGGCAGGACTGGAGCGCGGCGAAAGAAAGTCACCGCAGAGGACCCGCTGAAGCCAGGTTCACTCGGGGCATGGTAGGGATCAAGAGCCCATAAGGAGAAGCTAGATTGGGGCAGGGCCATCGCGGGGACTGCGGATGCCCAAGCCCATTGAGAAACATAGATCCTAGGGACTGAGGGTCTGCAGCCAGATCCATAACTATAGAGGCTCGACCCTCTGAGGATAGGGAAAAGGGGCAAAGGAAGGCAGCAGCAGGGCAAGAGGAGCCATGTGCCACTTCCGCAGGGCCAGTTCCAGAAGGTGGCATAAGGCCGGGGTGCAGGGGTGGTTGGAGCCCCGTGTACGACCATCGGGTGGACCCAGGCAAAGAGAACCCATCAGACAACTCCCCCCCATTGGCGATCCATCAAGACATGGCAGGCGAGAGCGGGGCGGTGACGAGGTGAAAGAACATCCATTTTGCCCGGCGGGTACAGAGATCACGTTTGTTTGACACAATTTGTTTTTCATTAATCCATGCTGCCTGCTGAATATAATATTTGTATAGGTCCTACATCTATCAATTGTTTGCCAAGGTTTCATATGATAAATTAGCATATCTTATGAAGTTAGCTACTTTGTCTGCTCTACAACCATAGACAAGAGGCCTGAATAATCTTGCATTCAGTGGGAAGTAATAAGCAGCTGGCTGCACATTTAATATATTTGATTCTGGATTTGGAGACATTCTCCCTATCCACATCAGTTTAATATGTTTTACATCAAGGATTTGTAATATATGACTTCTTTTCCTTTGAGATAGTGAACTTGATTTGTTCATCCACTTTAAGTGATTTAGCAACCCCTTTGTCCTATCATCTTTTTTTAATAATTGCAAAGGCATCATAAACTCACCTAGTACAAACTTACAAATATTTCATTAGAAAAAATCCAACCCCATAATCACATTAGGGGAAAAGAAAGTAAGCGATTACAATAGCAATTTTGGTCAGAAATACATTATTTTCCTAAAGAATGTTGTAACTATGTCTCATTGTTCAGCATGCGATTAACTGCCAGAATAGTAGATTCTGTAGAGCTGTTTGATTTTTGCTTGTGAAGATAATTGAAACTTCATTCATTAAAACTTTGTTGTAATGAATGAACATTAACATTTCAGAACTACTTCTAAACACATGCGATCTGATTAGTTTTATTTGTCTGGTAAATGCCAGGGGCATGGAACAGATATTTGCTCCGACCCCAGCTCAGCCTGATAACAGCTGATGCAAAGGTGGCAACTCCAGCAAGGACCCCAAACCTGGGTCTGAGCTGCTGCTACTGTCACTGCTGATACCAGGCTGGACTGAGGCCAGAACAAACATGTGCTCCACTCCCCAGGTTGGAATGGAGTTGGAGCTGGAGAGAGAGTAAGATGCAGGTGGAGGGGCAGAGGCTGTGGGGGTGAGGGTCAGATAGAGGAGTAGAGGTGATGGAGGGGCAAGTGGGGAGGCAGAGGAAGGAGGTTTGGAGGCTGTAAGTGGGGCAGGCACTGCAGGGGAGGGCAGGTGCCAGGAAATGAAGACAGCATGGGAGGCAAGTGGTGGGGTGTCAGGAAGCAGGGGGCAAGGTGTCAGGGGTCAAGCTGCTCAATCCCCCACTGCTTGCCCTCCTACTGTCTTCCCCACCCTGCCTACCCTTCTGACATTACTTTCCCCACTGTGGTGGGGGGTGAGGATGAATTTAAGGTGACCCTCCAATAATTAGATTCCATACATGGAACATTATAACAAATTTATAAATGTTCCATGTATAGAATCTGATAACTGGGTGGTCTTAAATTCAGAGACATCTTGGATTTGGGTAAATAGACCTCATTAACCTCCATTTACACACATAAGTGTAAGTCTGCGTATGCCAATAGGTATACATGCAAATTCTATATCTTCATTTTCAATGATCCTTTGAAAAAATTAGATTCTAGAACAGTAAATTGTTAATTTGATTTGCACAATCTTTGCATGTTTGGAACTGAGATGACACAAGTAAAGCTTATGGGTATAGATGCTATTTTACTATTATATTGATATTATTACAGATGTTATTTATCAAATAAGTTGAAAACAACTGTGTTTTCCAATATTTTTACATATTTACATACAGGTCATCTTATAATTCATCAAGGGATATCTTGCATAAGCTTAAAAGTATAATTTTGGAAGTCAGTGACTAAGACAGGACCTACTTTTCATTTCTTCATATAACTGCCACACACAAGCTTCGTAATTGTACAACTGAGCCCGGTATCCATTACCTAGGTGTTTATGCTGTATCAATTAAGTAATTATGTCATTTAAAGTTTCCATGGTCTGAAATGTAGTATCTATGATGTTAATGAACCAAAACAATTTTAAAAAATGTTAGCCTATTAACTCCTTTAAAGTTACACAAAATGTAATAAAGCAAAGAAGACATCTTGAATGAAATATTATTGTCCTAATACATTGTAATAAAGGTTACAGAGATACCTGGTTTCAAACTTTAAATACACAGCTTTACCATTATGCTGGTTTAATATGGAACATTGCAGGAAGAGTACTGAGCAGTGCATTCATGTGCATGAGTTGCATTCCCTATGTCTTTCATTTAAATGGAAACTGTGAAGGATAGATCAAAAATATTCTTTAAGATGCATTAGAATAGCATTTCTTGTGCTGCTTCATTTTTATATGAAAAATAACAATTACATTGATGATACAGGAGAACTACAATACAGGTTTCCAGTCCCTTACTATTTTACAATGCAGTCCTTGCTAAGGTAAAGTCATTCTTCCAGAGAAAGGCAAGATCTGGAACCAGATTAAAATGATGGGAATCATCTTAGCTTCATGTTATGCATTAATTCACAGTATGACCTCTGACGATATTAAAAAAACAAAGTAAGAAAATTGATGAGATGTCAGGAAATCTCTAACTTGCAAATGTCTACCTAGAGTATATGTCATGGGTACAACCCAGATGTGGGAGTCAGGGTCAAAGGGGTTAAACATACTAGAAGTCCAGGAGTCAAAACTGAGGGTCATAATACCAGATGTGGTCCAAGTCCAATGTACCACAGTAGGATTTGAGGTGGGTCTGTGGTCAAAGCCAAGCCACAGGTCAGGAGCTGGGGAATCCAACATGTACAACAGGGTAAGCAGGAGGGAGAAACTGTGGTCCAAGGCAGGGGTGAGTCAGGAACAAGGCATGAGGGTGGCAAGGTTTTAAAGCCTTGCTATCAGGGGCCTGTGTCCCCATTGGTCCTCTCAGATCACCTGATCCCCTATTAGGGACCTCATGGGAGGGCCAAGGGTGGGCTGGAACAAGTGCATGGCTAGGCAACTGTTAGCACTGCAGTTTGGCCCTCTACTTCAGGGTGTCATGGACTGGGACTTGAATCTCAGGGGCTCTAACAGTACAACTGTATTCAGAACTTTTTGAGAACTTTCTTAACACCATCCAAAAATGTGAGCACAAACTTGTTTCCTTTTTATTTCATACTATATTTGTATTACATAATGTGTTAGCTTATCTCTTTTTAAGTAGAAAGTTATTAGTCCCTTTTCATAATGCAAAATGAGAACAGTAGTCCTGCTCTTGGAAGAAGCAGTAGATCATCTCATGTGAGGAACAGAGCTATCAGGATTTCTATGGATAACACAAGTTGCTGAAAATACAAATCATCTTTCCAAGCTCAATTTAATTTAAATGTATAAAACTGCCAAAAAAGGGCACAGAGGTCATGGTTGCCCTTGAGGTACCTTAAAAATATGTCCATAATATAGCCATTTTGATAGTCAAACATTCCCAATACCCAAAGGAAAATGATGGCCTTTGCAATGTTACGTAAAGTTAATCAGATAAGGGTTATTTCAGACTGGGCTGAAAATGAATCCTAAGAAATCACAGAGAATGCTGTACTGCCATACATACCAACAAACCTCCCCTGGATAATTTTGCAACGTTTTCTCTTTGATTTTATATACTGCATATATTTATAAGCTCAACTAAAGGTTTTCTGTTGACCTCTTCCCACAAGAAGAGCCAATCATGGCACCATCAGTGATCCTGTCCCCTGCAGAGATCTCTATCAACACCAGACACAGGCATGATAAAGGTATGTGGTATCACATTGGGTAGAGCATGAAAAAAGTATACATCTATGACTATATGGTAAAGTATGTGATAAGAACATTTTTTCATTTTCTCAGTCCTTTAATTGTTCTTTGAGAAGCCTTGGCAGCTCGTTCATTAAAAATTCTTCTCACTGTGCATGGTTTTTACTATACAAAGTCACATTGAAGTGAAATAGATATATGCACCATTGATTTTAATATGACTTTGTACAGTAAGAATAATATGCATGCATAGTATATTGCTACAAACTATATTGAGAGCAGGAAAAAACAGTCATTGTACAGTGTCTATGTGTTAAAATACAAAAGATAGTGACACAAGTTTGAAGAAAAAGGCTTAATGTCTATTATCATTCAAAATATGTGCTAATAGATTGGAAAGGCTTTCCATGGACAGTTTATCTGTTGCTAAAGAACAGACTTATCCAAAAACTACAATGTGATCCTCTATAGAAAAGTGAAGCCATTTCTAACACCACACATACCAATGACAAAGCAGGATTTCAACCACTACAAGTAGACATATCTACTTGCATGCATATATGTAGAAGGTAAGAAGAGGGTTCTCATCTCTTCCCAGAAGTTCATCAGCATAATGTATTATGCAGGATCATGGCCAAAATACTTACTGAGGAATGTGCAGGAGGGCCAAAATACTTACTGAGGAATGTAGAACTGAAACTGGTCATGTAGTCCCCTCCCTAGTTATCAAAGTGTTGTGTGTTTCATGTAGAAACTGTGCACATTCTACATGTTTAATGTAAATCAGCAGCATGCTTTGCATCATTATACAATGTATAATACACCATATTTTTCTCATCTGTTAAGAACATTGCTAATAAATAGTGCCATGTGTGTAAAGCTTTTGTAAAACTGATAGTTATTTGAACTTACTCCAAAGTTATATTTTAGTTTCAACAGATAATACTGTCTCCTGTATTTTTTTACCCTCTGCTATGGCTCCACTTAGATGGTGTAACACAGATAATAGTTATCAATAAGAAATGGGATTCTGTTCTTGTTTAACACAACATAAATCAGGAATAAGTCTGTAATTTTACTGGGGTGTGTTTGGAGGAGCTTATTGCATAACTGTAACATCCAACCCCTTTTAGCCTTTCTGAGCACCTATGACTTGTGTAAAACTGGGTAAGGAAAGAATCAAACCCACAATGTACTATGGCTGTAATAGAGTAAAATCACGTATAGTTAACAAGGGATCTGGGAAAAGGAGGAAAGAAAGAGGACAGTGCTGCTCAGTGCTGAGCTAAACAAGTGTCCAAAAGACCCTGGGCCCCAAAAAATCTTCAAAGGAAAAGCAAGAGTTCAGGACAAGACTTTTTGTAGTAGTACCCTTCATTTTTTCTTCCAGACAATAGCAAACTTCTGTAAGATTCTTGTTAAGAAAAAGCAGTGATCTTTCGAGGATCAAAGTTCTCTCTGGCAACCCAATACTTTTATTTTTTTGTGCAGTCCTTGCACAGTAGGGTTGCCTATCTCTTTAGTTTGAGGTGAAAAAAACCAAGTTATTCCTTCTTCATTATGCTGAACCCTTTGGAGAAGCTGGCCAAATAGGAATGTTTTTAATGTTAACATTTATCAGCCTGGCCTCACTTCTGTCTGGATTTCTATACAGAAAGGGGGAAAAATGCTTAAGCTGAATATAGTTAGGATTGACCCTTTTTTCGCAAACTGTTATAAGAATAACATTGTAAACTGTAGCACTTAAGTCAGTTTCAACTCTTTCTGCTTCCATCAGTGTGCACTGGGGGAAATCATTTTAGATCTCTGTTTAGCAAGGAAAAAAAATCTGCTAAATGTTTTATATACTGCATGAATACAGTACTTTTACTACAACTAATGTGATTCTGCATCATTTCCTCAAATCAAAACTAGTCCATTTCTTTGCTAAAATGTCACACGCTGAGCTGGCAAGTCCTACCCATAATTAGCAATGGGAGAATACATTTGAGTAACTTCCAGGATTTGAAATTCACTCTAAGATACAAATCTTTTGAAAGTGTGTGTGCGCTATGAATGTGCCTACTTCATTTTTTTGTATTAGCTCTGGTTGTAACAAGTAGACAGCTGAGCTATACAGCCTTACTGGAAAAGAAAAAGCAGGGAGGGGGAGTAATTCAAACAACAAGTTGTTCTGTGAAGATAAATACATGAAAAAAACCTACAAAATATCTTTTTCCCTCTTATCACAAGGCTGCATACCTGTGTATAGGCAACCATCATTTACAAAAAGCCATTCTTCCCATTCTGGAATAACTAGGAGTGAAAAGAAGCATTTGTGGGATATAGCTTAGGGTTTAAGTGGTTTAGTTTAAGCCACCTAAACCTCACCAGGTGTGGGAAAGGGGCTGGTGGGCCCTCATGGCTTGAAAATGGTATCTAAAGGTTTGCTTTTGGGGGAATGGGCTTATACATGCATACATATGAATTAGAATGGTTCAGAATGGGCAGGAGGAGTTAAATGACTTCTAAAAGCCCGGGTCTCACGTATACAGTTTCTCACACACCTAAACCCTGGGAAGGCCTGCCTATCAGGGCATTTAAATTGACCCAACCTTCGTTCGGTCAATCTAAATCTAACACTGCTATGTACCTTTGGTTTTTCACTGTTGTCATTCCTCTCTGCTTCTCACACATGCATTCTTTTTGAAAACAATGAACACGTACATGTAGGCTAAATGCAGCTGTTCATAGGGTATGGGGAAGGTTACATTGCATTAAAAATGATCACCCAATCTAACTTAGTTCTCCCAGGTGTGAACTGTACACTTAGACCTGGTCTCAGTGATCAGAAATCAATTTAAACCAATAACGGTACAGAAGCTCCATGCACATGGACAAGTCTAAAAATGGTGGAACCCAGTCCCAGATAGACCTGGATTGATCTACACTCAAACTTAATCAATATAGGTTAGACTGGTACATCAAACTTCAGTAAAGTTATCTGCACAGCCCAGGGCCAGGGCCAGGGCCTGAGCTGCATTTTTCCTACCCAACCCTGGGCACTGGGCTGTTTTTAGCCCCCATCAGCTCCTCATCATCCCCCTACCCATGAACCAGCCAGCTCCCCTCTCCAAACCTCTCATCCCACATGCTGCCACAGGTACCGTTTTTATCAGCAATTGCAGATGTTGGGAGCCAAGGAAGTAAGTCCCATAGAGGAGGAGCAGGAGGAGTGGGGGTGTAGGTTTGGCGGGGGATTGGGAGGCTAAAAAAGCCCTTGATCCCCCCTCAAGTTTCCCTGCAGACCCCATAAACCCCCCTGATCCTGACAAACCATCCCAGTCCCCAGCAACCTCTGTGGACCCCATCTACTTCCCTGATCACTTCTGCGGATCCTGCCTTTCTTCCCAATCTCCTCAATTGCCCCCACAGACATTGCCCATTCCCCAATCACTCCTCCAGATCCCAGCTGTCCTCCCAATTCCTCCTGCATCCCCAATTCCCTGATCTGCTCCCACAGATCCCACCTGCCCCACAATCCCTTTGATCACTCCCATGAACACTACCTGTCCCAATCTCTCCTGCAAAAGCTGACTGCACCCTGCCCCAATCACTCCTGTGGATCCCACATGCCTCTCCCACATTGCTTCCATGGATCCCACCTGCCATCCTTATTGCTTCCAATCCCTCCACAAATCCTACTTGTCCCCCTGATCCCCGCCCCATCCCTCCTGTGGATCCTAAATGACCTCTTCAATTCCCCTGCAGATGCCACCTATTCTCCCATCCCCTTAATCACTCCTGCAGATCCTGCATGCCCCCTCAATCTCCCCATGAATCCCACTTGTTCCCCAATCTCCCTGTAGACCTCCCAATCCCCGCAAAGCCTGGTTCCCGCCCCCCCCATTTCCCATCCCCTCTGCTCGCCACACAATCCCAACTTACCTTAGATGGGGTGGCCATTTTTAACATGACCTAAGCTCCCCCTAATCCTCTCCCCCAAAATGATTGCACTTAGCCAAGAAGTAAGCTTATGAAACTACCAATGTATTATTTCCCTCTTAGGCACATATGCTCCTCTCCAAACATACCACATTAATTGTCATATAGTAGCCAAAAGAAGCTGCATAATTTTGGATAGTTTAGATTTCACCAATTTATTCACAGCTAATTTTTCCCATTTGCCCCAACAGGTCAGGGATATGAGTCCCAAGTGTATGTATCTGGGGAAGTTCAGCCATGCATCAGGGGACCGTTAGATGGGTGGACCAGAACCAGATGCTGTTCAGTACTGAGAAGTGTAAAGTGCTCCATCTGGGGAGGAAAAATCCACAACAAATTTACAGGCTCAGTGGTGCTACGCTAGCTAGCACCATGTCTGAAAGGGATCTGGGGGTCATAACTGATCACAAAATGAATATGAGCCACCAGTGTAATGTTACAGTTAGCAAAGCAAACAATACGCTGGCATGTATCAACCGATGCATCTCAAGCAAAACTAAGAAAGTTATTCTCCCGCTCTACTCAGCATTGGTGAAGCCACAGCTGGACTCCTGCATCCAGTTCTGGGCACTAAACTTCAAGAAGGATGTGGATAAACATGAGAGAGTCCAGAGAAGAGCCACTTGTATGATTAGAGGCCTGAAAAGCAAGTCATATGAGGAAAGACTGACAAATATGGAACTGTTCAGCCTAGAAAACAGAAGACTTTGGGGGGATTTGGTGGCAGCTTACAAATATGTCAGAGGAGAACACCAGGAGCTACATCAGTGAACAAACTATTCACTGGGGAAAGCCAGGAGCAATGGTTATAAAATCCTAAAAGAAGGTTTCAGACTGGTTATAAGGAAAACTTCTTCATGTTTTGTGTGACCCGACTCTGGAACAGACACCCAGCGGGGATGGTGCAGGCACCTACCCTGGAGATCTTCAAAAGGAGCCTGGATGCACAACTTGCTGGGGTCATCTGACCCCAGTAGTCTTTCCTGCCAAGAGCAGGGGAGATGGACCCAGTGATTTAACAAGGTTCAGCCCTTAACTTCTGTGAATCTGTGAATCTATGTGTATACATGCACATATATATAAACGATGTATACGTGCACATGTGCACGTGTTTAAATTTCCACTACAAAAGACCCTCAAAATTCAAGGGAGAGTCCATGAGAAATCAGACACTTAAACAGAATCATTCACTTCATGTTACCTATATGGAAAAGAAAAAAAAAAAGAAAGGAAAGGAAACAAAAAGAAACAAAACTTAAAATTCAATCCAAAAATCTCCCAGATTATCAAAGACAAATTTTTGCTATCCTTGAAAAATCCTAGGTCAGGTGCATCTTGCTTACCTTCAGAATTTATTTTAATAGTTTCTCTTCACTCTAATTTAGCTATAAAGATGCATATTTTACATGTCTCTGTCCGGCTCATTTGGTATTATATCACTTTGGAAGATTTTATTTAAAGGAAGAGTTAGAATATGTTTTTGTGTATCTTACTAAATATAATGCTTAAATATAAATATAAATCTCATGTTTGGTTTCATTCAAATACTCTCAAACTACATGTAATGTATAGGAGTGACATTAGTCACATTAGTATAGACAGAAATAGTTTGATTTTTCTTTGTTACTATTAAATTTTTAAGCCTAATATAATTACCTGTTTTTTTCCAGGAAAAAAACAAAAAAAACCCTAAAATGGGTATTTTACCTGTAATGGAAAAACAGCATGATGATAAGTATGATGGTATGCACTACAAACAAAACTAAGGCTATAATCAATTTAAATGGGAATTGTCAGGATACTTTTTTAAAAAAATGACTTTTATTATTATTGGTTTAGGGAATTTTATGAAGATCTTTCAGCAAAAGAGTCAGAAAGAGCTTCAAGTCCTGAGAATGCAGCATGCAATTTTATGTATTTGTATTAATTAGAAGGTTACCACGGGATATTTAAGTGGAAAACTACATTAATAATGTTACTGGAGGGTAAATTCTTTAGTTGTAATTTTCAATGATGATGAATAGAGGTTACCATGATCTTTGAAAATATAACCTCAAATTACAATGCTACATCAAGGGTCAATGCTAGCTTTATCCATTTTGCAAAAAGCTAATTAAATTAACTGCAAAAACAAACAGTGGGGACATGTAGGGAGTGCATGGGGGTGCACGTGCACCCCCTGAGAGCACTGGTGCATCTCCTGACAGGCAGCACTCCCCACTTAGGCGATGGGTGGGGGGGCAGGCAGGAGCACTGGTGCCCCCCCTGCAAGCACCTGCCATGGAATGGGGGCACCAGATGAAGCACTGCTGGGACTTCCAGGCACACTGCTGTTACTTCAGGGAATGCTACGGCTGCTTCCAGGAGTGCTGCACATGTTTTCCAGTCAGTACAATCAGCCATGGGGGTCTCCCCCCCCAGTTGCTGACTGGCTGCTGGGGGGCACCTGCCTCCCCTGAAAACAAATATAATAAGCAAGCAGAAAGAAGAAAAAGTAATTGTTACTGGAGGTAACCAACCCAGTTGAACAGTTTTTGTATAGTGAGTTGATTTAGAAACTTAATATTTACCCAAAAAAAGGTCTAGTAAAGTGAAAGGAGAAAATTACACCAAATGGAAAACTTTGAAGAGAAAGAACACTCACTTTTTAACACATCAAGAGCATTTTGGAAAGTGCTTTTTAGAAATTAGGGAATGACTGACTTCAAGTCATGGCTGTTCTTGTAAAATGACCTAATCAAGATGGAAGAAAGCTACTTAATGCATAACTGCCAATCTTGCAATTATTATCATACCTAGTGAGTACAGAGCCACCTGGTCACATTCCAGTTAAGTGTATGAGTCATTCAGCAAAGCATATCACTGCAAATAACAGGGAACAAACTCTTGACACCAGTAAACAAATCTGTTCATCTAACGACTAGTTTAGAGAAACATTATTTCCTCTGAGTTCTGTAAATCAGTTTTTACATACATTACAGTTTAAAAAATGTAAAGTTCTGATAGGTGCTCAAACCTGAATTTTTGGAAGAATATGGCAAAAGGGTGTAGTCAAGGGAATTAGTGACAGTTGAGGTAATAGTGACAAAAAGCTACTAAAGGTTAAAAAGTTCTGTCCTGTGCTACTAAATATTTTAAGATCTGATTTCATATGAAGATCAAAACTATAAATGTTTGCAGTATTCAAAATATGAGACTTTTGGGGGGAGCAATTTGAAACTTGCCTTATGTAGGAAATTAAAAATATGTATATTTTTGGTTTTGGTTACACTGATGGTGAATGCTATCAAAAATAAAGATGATCTAAATAACAAACTTTCAAACAGTAACAAAAATATAATAAAGAAGCTAAGACTTGATAAAACTGTCATGGAAGACTGACATGACACTGGTCTTTTTCATATTTTTAAATTTCCCCATGGTTTTATCTCCTTCCCTGTCAGTGTTGGCATATATACTTTTGAGACAGTTTTCTCTGACAATGAATAAAAATATATGCACCATTAAGGCAATTAAAGAAAATCCCACATCCAGCTCCCAGAAACTCATATTTCTTGTGTGCCCTGATGCTCTGTCATAATGTTTATTCACAGGCCTGTAGCTTGTTTTCAGATCTGCTAATTTTTCCATAATCTAACTTAATTGACAAAGTTGAAATATAATTCTAGTAAAGCATGTTTTGAATGGGTTGGGAAATAGTTTTGAAGCTTCTTACATTTAAAAAAAACAACATTCACATGCCACATGCTAAGGACACAAGGCTAACTGAAAATGAATGATAAGTGACTTATCTAAGATGTGTTAGTTTCAAAAAAATGTTTAGGATATATATATTTTGGAAAGTGCACTTTTCATGTTGAAAAGACATTATAAATTTAGACCAACCACATGTGCAGACTAATTATGTCATGATCAAAATTACTATCCAGCTATAAAAAAGAGCTAACCAGATGCAAAGTTAGTGCTTGAAAATGTGTAACAACACTATAGCTGGTTTGTATCTGGCTTTAATTTGAATATGTAGCAGGACCCATAGGCTAGGGATAGGAGTT
>NW_017728915.1:29709195-29738667 GCF_001723895.1 Crocodylus porosus | reverse complement strand
CACCTACATTGAACACCTTCAAGAGTAAATTGGATGCTTATCTTGCTGGGATCCTATGACTCCAGCTGACTTCCTGCCCTTTGGGCAGGGGGCTGATCTCCCGAGGTCCCTTCTAGCCCTGAGGTCTATGAAATCTAATCTAGCCAGGTTAAACTAACTTCCAAAGACTGAATCAGTTCAGGACCTAGCTTTTTGAACATCTGTCCCTACCCTAACAGTACACAAAGTCAAGAAGATCAAGGTGTTGTAGGATGAGGTTTTTCACCACAGTGTTTCAGCCCACCTACATCAAAAACCTTGTAGACACTTAAACCAAAACACCTATGCTTTCTAGGAGTTAAGGCATTGAAGAATAACCAATCTAACAGAAATTGCAGAGTGGAGTTTTTAGTTTAACAGAATATAATGTAGGTATCCTATTTTAAATTTCTCTAGGAGAACAGGACTAACTTTTCTATTTTCATGAACAGGGATTCCAGTACAAATGTACATTTATCACTTTTATTAAAATTACCCAGTGCCCAATGCTAGCCAATTTGGAAAGGCAGTTTAATATCTAAGCAATCTTGCATGCTTACATAACATCACAGAGTTATTAGCAGCTATTATGTGATTTATACAATTAAAAAGAAATAAACAGGTTCTACCTTTGTACTTAGGAAACTATTAAGAAGTTGTTGCAACAGCTGTTGCATATTAATCCATCATAATCTCTCTACATTATGGCATTAGTTACACAATAAAACTAGAGCTTCTTGAAATCTAAAAATAAAGATGTGTGAAATTGTTCTAATTATGCATTTAACTTATGACAAATGAGACTACTTATTTCATTCTCCCTGATTCAATTCATCTAGCAAATTTAAATGAGAAATTAGATTAAAGTGTTTTCTTTTGAACCTCCAAGTGTACCACTAACCTTAGGATCTTTTCCCAGGGAGGCCTTAAATTGAAGTGTCTATGGTTCTCAAAGCCCAGAAATTCACTTCTTCTCTCTTCATCTAATTTATTAAGAATGCAGCCTCAATTGCAGCATGTGACTAATCTCTTCTCTGAAGAAAAGACTATTTGATGTAGTCAAATCACAGTGTAGCATCAGAGTTCTCACATCTCTTGCCCTTTTATCTCACAAAACTTTGCTATCAAGAAAGGGGGAGCAATATTCTCTTCTACCTTTCTTTCCAGTCTACACTCAATCTTCTTCCCAACATCACCCTGTAATCAATTTGGTTCATCTAGATCACTGAGTATTTGAGTATCAAAGTTCTGGGTCCATTCCAAAACTTGCTTCATAGCTGTTTTAACCTTGAATGCTTTTTTCTGCTCCTATATAGCTGTCCAAATCCTCATAAAACAGCATCACTTCATTAAAATAAGACCAGTTAAACCAACCAAGAAACCAATCCTGCCACACACAGTGAGGCAGGTAGTGCTTAAAAGCATGCGAGTTGTTTGTTATCCAAATATGAGTTACACTGGAATGGAAGTGGTGGTGCATAGGGCTATTTCATCATCATCATCATTAGAAATTGTCTCAAAGCCAGTGGTTAAACTGGATTGAAATAAGAGCAGGAATTCTCACTGTAGGAGTCACCAAAGAAGGGAAGTATTTCTCACCAGAGCCAATGCTCTCTTATGTTTTCTCCTTCTTTTATGTCCTGCTAGAAAAAGCTGAATACAAATTTGCAACATCTCTTTTATGAGATGTTAAATTCACCAGGCCGCTAATTACTGGTAAGATTAAGATATTATAAGACTGGTATTACCCAGGAATGGAAACAAGCCTGCTGATCAGCATGGCTCTAGCCATGTAAGAGTATCAGAGAGACAAGGAACATTGGCAGAAGTAGTGAAGGCAAGGTAGAAGGGGTGGGATGGAAAGCAAAACAGGAGAGTGATTTTGCCCTACAAACAGCTAAAGATGGGAGGGATTGGGAAACTGGGTAGAGAAAAAAGCTGGTAAAGGAACAGGAAAAGTCTCAGGAGAAGCAGGAAGGGGGAAAGAGGGGAGCTTTGAAGATCAGCTGTCAAAGGCTGGTGTGTTTTTTCCACATTGAGTCTGAGGTATATAGCATCCCTATTTGGCACCCTCATAACATAAATTAAATGGGACCTAGAGTGATTATGAGCCTGACTCCTTTGACAAACTATAGGAGCTGAAAATATTGAATATGGTGATTCTAAATCATTATTCTTGTCAAGCTCAAGTCCCATAATTCAAAACCAGGGAAAAATTATTATCTACAATCAAGAGGGTCTTTTCAGAGTAAGACATATTGTAGCTGTATCATTATATCAAGTCAAATATTTGGCCAAATTGCCAAATTATATCCTTGGATATCTGTCTCCCAGTGATCAGCAATCACTGAATATGCTTTATAAGATATCAAAGGAGTGGAGGTGGGGTAAAAGCAAATACCTCGCAAAGAAAAGTGAGGGAAAAAAATCTGAAGAAATCAACAAGCAAATAGAAAATCAGGGCAGTCAGGACAGACTTTATTTCTGGATCATCATTTGGATACACTACTTATTTTTTTCTACAATATTATGCATCAGTAATTCATGAACAAAGACTTCTACATGATAATATAGGGATTTTCTTTCAGTAGCACTTTATCAGTGCATCCAGATGAGTATGTCTGCGCATTTCCCCAGGGACAAATAGCAGTGGCACATATTTGTTGTCCCTGGAGAACACCACTGCACATATGCTTTGGTGTATGGCAAGTTGCCTTGGGTAGGGTAGGAGAAGCCAACACTTGGCCTGGAAGCAACACCCTTACTGTGGGTTCTGGGGGCCTCCTGGGGCTCCAGTAGCAGCAATCCAGGAGCATGGAGCCTGGCTGGCAGCTGGACCATGGCTCTGGCCTGCCAGGCTCTGGTTTCAGGTGGCCGCCACATGCGCAATCGTATTTTTTTTTTAGCGCGCTTTCTTTTGATATTGAGATTTCTTGGTATCTAAATTTGGCTCTGCATTGCATATTTGAAAACCAAATCGCATACACAGGGTACATTTTACAGTGCCTCAGAAGCCTTTCAGGCACTGCAAAATGCATGGACATGCTCATGTGGACACAGCCTAAGAGTTTAAATATCTGCACCAGTGTAGCCATTACAGTTTTCTCTATTGCATCACTCAAAAAATTCTGGAGGCGACATGTTCCATGTTCATAGACTCATAGATTCATAGATGTTTGGGTTGGAAGGGACCATAGAAGATCATCAAATCCAACCTCCTGCCCTGGACACATGCATGTCTAGCCTCCTCTTAAAGAGCCCCCAAAGTAGGGGAGAGCACCACCTCTGTTGGAAGGCCATTGCAGATTCTAGCAACCCTTACTGTAAGAAGATCTTCCTGATGTCTAACCTAAATAAGCTGTCCATCAGTTTGTGGTCATTGTTCCTAGTTACTCTGAGAGGTGCCCTGGTAAACAGAGCATCTCCTATTCCTTGATGCCCCTCCCCCACCCGATGAATTTGTAGGTGGCCAGAAAATCACCTCTCAGCCCTCTCTTCCAGAGGCCGAAGAGATCCAGGGTCCTCAATCTATCCTCATAGGGCTTTGCCTGCAGGCCCCTAACCACATGAGTGGCCCTCCTCTGAACCCTCTCGAGACTGTCCACATGCATCTTGAAGTGTGGTTCCCAAAACTGGGCACAGTACTCCAGCTACGGCCTAACCAATGCTGCATAGAGGGGAAGTATCACCTCCCTGGGCCTGTCATGCACCTGCTAATGCATGACAAAGTGTGGTTAGCTTTACAGATCACTTTGTCACATTGATGACTCATGTTCATCTTGATGTCAACAATGAGTCCAAGATCCTTTCCATTGCTGTGCTGCTGAGAAGGTCCTCCCCCAGCTTGTAAAAGCATGCTGATGACTCCTTCTCCTTAGGTGCAGCACCTTGCACTTGTCCTTGTTGAACTGCATCCTATTCTGTTCCCCCATTTTTCCAACCTGTCGAGATCTGCCTGGATTCATTCCCTACCCTCTAGTGCAGGGGTGTCCAACCTTTTTGGATGTGGAGCTAGATCATGAACTTTTTAGCACCCAGTGGGCTGATGAGCCATTCAAAGACCTCACAGGAAGCAGTATCGCATCACCCCCCACCCCCCAATGAAAGTACAGTATTTACTTTTGTTTCCCACTGCAGCACCTCAGGTCTCAGAAAACAGCTTGGAGGGCTGCATGGCAGCCCGCAGGCTGTATGTTAGACAAGCCTGCTCTAGTGGGTTAACATTACCCCATAATTTGGTATCATCTCGATGATCTCCCGCGGTCCCTTCCAGCCCTGATGTCTATGAAATCTGTGAATTTGGACAGAGTGCTTTTCATGACCTCATTGAAGTCACTGATGAAGACATTGAACAGCACAGGTCCAAGGACTGAGCCCCATGGGTCTCTACTGCCCACATCCTTCCAGATAAATACCGACCCATCCACCACCACTCTCTGGTTGCAACCCCTAAGCCAATTTGCCACCCACTTGACTGTGTCATCATCTACATCACAACCACTTAGGATGAGATATTATATCAAAGGCTTTCCTGAAGTCCAAGTAGATAACATCTACCTCCTGTTCAGAATAAAAAATACACTTTTTGTATGTGCCCTGCCTGATACTTGGTAGGTGCAAAGAGGAAAAAAAAGGGAAGGAGAAAGAGGTGGAAAAAGAAACTGAGCCAAAGACATACTCTGTACTGGTCCCATTCTTATAGGATTTTCTTTTGTTCATCATTAAAAATATTTCCCATGGGCTGCCATGAAACTCAAAAGAAATCCATTCCCATGCAGAGGAAATGTACTAGTAGGGCTGGGAAGCCCTCTCAGCTAAACAGGGAAATCACAGTCCTCCTTAGAAAGAAGAAAGAGGTGCAAAAACAATGGAAGCTTAGGACATGCCCCAGGAGAACTATACAACAATGGCCCGCATTTGTAAAGAAAAAATCAGAAAGGCTAAGGCAGTGACTGAACTTAAATTAGCAACAGGAATCAAGGACAACAAGAAGTTCTTCTTTAGGTATGTAGGAAACAGGAGGAAAACAAATGGGAGTGTGGGGCCATTGCTCAACAACTCACTCAGGGCAACTGGTTACCAGCAGTCAGGAGAAAACAGAACTCCTAAATGACTACTTTGCTTGGGTATTTCACCAAGCCAAAGGTAAAATCATGCCAGATAGGGTACAAAATGAGCAGGGCAGGAATGACTGCCTTTCTACTATTGCCATAGAACTGATGTGTGATCAGTTAATGAAACTGGACATAAGCCAGCAGGATGGGATGAGCTCCATTCAAGAGTGCTGAAGGAGCTGGCTAAAGAAACCATGGAGTCTCTGGCAAAACTCTTTCAAAGCTCATGGTGCTCTGGAGACATCCTTGAAGACTGGTAGAGGGCCAATGTTGTGCCCACCTTCAAGAAGGGAAAGAGGGAGGACCCAGATAACTATAGGCCAGTTGGCCTAACTTCTATCCCAGAGAAAATCCTGGAAAAATTAATTAAGGAGTCCATAGGCTTGCAAAAGGTAGGATAATAATCAGCATGGCTGAATAATAATCAGCATGGCTTCATCGCAGGCAGGTCTTATCTTACCAACCTCATCTACTTTATGCTCACGTAACTCACCACCTGGATAAGAGAGAAGAGGTTGACATTGTATACCTTGACTTCCAAAAAGCCTTTGATCTGGTATCCCATGATTTTCTTGCAAGAAAATTGGAGGATTGTGGGCTTGACTGCAAGACAGTTAGGTGGGTATGAAGCTGGCTGCACAGTAGGACCCAAAGAGCCCTAATGAAAAGATTTGTGTCATTAGGTGAGAAGTGGCCAGAGGTGTCCCACAGGGGTCAATGATTCATCTAGTACTTTTGAACATCTTTATCAGTTATTTGGAGGTGGAGGTAAAAAGCTCACTGGACAAGTTCACAGATGACACCAAGTTATGGGGGGAGCATGGTCACGCTTAAAGATAAGCTACAGATAGAGGTGGATCTATACAGGCTAGCAAGTTTGGTGAGTTGGAACCAGATGAAGTTAAAAATCGAGAAATGTAAAGTGCTCCATCTGGGGGTAAACACCCCCCTACACACCTACAGGCTTGACAACACCAAACTGACAAGCACCACGAATGAAAGGGACCTGGAGGTAATAATAGACCACAGTATGAATATGAGCTGGCAGCACGACTCTGTAGCCAGCAGGGCAAACAATACTCTGGGAAGCATCAATCAATTCATCTCCAGCAAGACCAGGGTGGTGATTCTTTCAGTCCATTCGGCCCCGGTGAGACTCCAACTGGAGTACTACATCCTGTTCTGGGTGCTGCACTTTAACAAGGATGTGAGAAGGTCCACCTCTATGATTAGAGACTTGCACAGCAAGCCATATGAGGAAAGACTGAGGGATCTGAGAGTCTTCAGCCTGAAAAAGAGAAGGCTGAGAGGGGACTTGGTAGCAGCTTACCACTACATCAGGAGAGTCCATGAAGGGCTCAGTGAACAACTGTTCACCAGGGCACCCCTGGGGAAAACCAGGAGTAATGGCCACAAACTCCTGGAAGACCATTCCAGGCTCAACATTAGGAAAAACTTCTTCACAGTCAGGTTGTTCAGACTGTGGAATAAGCTCCCTCTAGAGGTGGTGCAATCACCTACCCTGGAAATCTTCAAAAGGAAATTGGACAGTCACCTTGCTGATAGTCACCTAACCCCAGCTGTCATTCCTGCCTGGTGCAGGGGGCTGGACTCAATGATCTTTCAAGGTCCCTTCCAGCCTTACAATCTATGAATCTATGAATCAACTCATTCAAGAGGACCTGTTACACAGTCACTGAAATTTCCTAATCTGCCTTATATTCACTTCTTCAGGACCACACTTAGTTCAGTATTATTGCAGTGTGAGGTTCTGAGTCCTCTTTCTTAAAGCTTATTTATTAAGCAAAGCATATATGGGCTTTCAATTACAAACCTAAGTCCTTTCAGATCTTCCCAAGACCAGCACCTCTTCTTTCCTGAAACAGCCAGTAATAATAACTCAACAATATCTATCTATCTATCTATCTAACCCTTATAAGATCTACCTATAAGACCTGTCACGGTAGGTCTCTGTTGGTATGCTATTTGGTACTAAGTAAACCAGTACAGCCTGTTCCATGGCCAGGTTTTTGGCAACTAAATCAGTACCTCCACATGAGCTAGCCTGGGTGAGGAGGGTGTGCAGACACTCAGCAGCACTATGACATTAGGACCTGTCAAATGGTGCATGAACTCCCTGGGAGCCAACAGTCATCCATATCTAGAGAGGAGATGGGCATCACTTTGCCAGAAGAATAACCAATGATGCAACCGCATGTAAAGTGCCCCAAGAGTCAATGGTCACAGTGGGATCAGGACTGACTTGACTTGATAAGACTCCTCGAAAACATTCATGTCATGGTGCAATGGGATCTGATTACCAACCCTAATAATTGTGCCCCCTGCCATATTGCATGTACATAACAGGACCCCTGATTTAGGGATCACAGATGAGATCCCAGTGGCATCACTATTATTTGCCACTGCAAAGGGACTCTGGGGTCATGATCTTGGCCTCTCCCTGCATTGGGATGTTGAAAGCCAGGTGCCTGCAACCCAAACTAGCTTTGGTTCAGAGCCGAGACTGACAAACAGCTGATTGTTGGTCCCAGTCCCAGGACTGCATGGGAGTCTGGATCTGACTCTGGTTCATTGTTCCCCAGCCACACATTCAATTTAAGGCTAAATGAAAATCAGCCACAAAAATATTACACATCCTTTACAGAATATTTATATAGCTGTCTTCCCATTTCACTATGCCATTAATTCCTTAAATCTGTGGCAAGGTTACTATCTATGGCATGATTAACAGGGTAATGTGTCTGAAGTGTAATGTCTCCCAGGGGTCTAAGGCTCTCAGCTTCTCCCCTATGTGTCTTTGGTAAGAGTCTTAAACCTACATTACTGTACAAGGCTTCTAATTACCTGCATTCCACTTCATGTATTGGTTCTTTTCTTCAGGCCTCTCCAGGCTCAGCTCATTATGGACTTCATCTCCAGTTCACCTTCTTAGATACAAACCTGGGGTAGAGGTTTGCAGAGTCTAGGCAAATCTATGCAATATCTAAAAAGTGCTGCTTGCTTCAATTCCAAAACTCCACCCCCATATTCCAACAGCACCAATTACAGTTTTTTTATTGCTTGCTGGGTAAAAGAGCCCTTATCTGAGTTCACCAGCTATACTGCTGCTCTTTGTAACTATTGCAGCTATTGTTTGCAAAAGCTGTATCTGCATTAACTGTTTTGAGAGTGCTCAATAACATATAACAAGGGTTTTGCCTAGCAGGATGCACTTCAGAAGTTAATAATCCCTTTTATCTGTTTAGCTCTACTACCTAGTTGGGGTAGAGCCTGGTTTAAAGCAATTCCTCCAACCATGTACATTTGAAGCAGTTGTTTTTGTCATTTTGTAAGCAATGAGTAATAAAACATTATTAGTTCTGATCTTAAAAATATTTTACTCCTAAATTCAGTTCTTAACTCAGTGCAAAAGCTTACACCTCAGACAGCAGTACAAATGAAGTATGGTCCTGTAGGAAAGTTATCCCTGACTGAGATTTAGTATTCTGCAACCTGGAGCCTTCTTGGCCTGATCCATGCATCTCGCTGTTACTTGCCTGTAATTCGCTGTGGTGAAGTCTGACTCTTGTCTGCCACATCTTGATTTTTGTCACCTTGATTAGAATCAGGGTATTTTTAAATAACCAGGTTCCCTGCGATGGATCTGCTAAAAAAGTTAATTTTGTTTGATGATTACCACATAAGAAATGGGGGAAAGTTTTTCTACTTTCTTTGTGCTATATTCAGTTTATACGCAGTTTTTTGCGTACTGGCTATTTTCTTTTTCTACTGATTACATAGATGCACTGTATTCTTAATCAATTCCCTTGAGTTTGAGATAGATATTTTATCCTTTTAGAAATCCAAGGCTAGGTACAGACAGTGGAAAAGCCTGAGGCTGAATCCATTCAGTCTTTGCAGGTTAGTCTAAGCTACACAGATTAAATTGAAACAGATGTTAACAGACATTTGCCTTTGAATTAGGAAATGCAGCCACATGCCTGCAGTGGCTCAAGCCAGAAGCTGTGATGCACTAAAGCACAGCACTCTGGCTGTGTGCTCACGTTCTCCTCCTGCTGTGTCCAAGGTCTCTGGGATTTGCAGCCCAGAATTACAGCAGCAGGACTCTGCAAGGTTGCTCATCATTTTTTCTTCCAGGAAGGGGTCTGGGACAGAAGTTTCATAAAGCAGTTTGACCCAAATCAGTTAAGCCTGATACTACATTCTACCAAGTTTATCTTAAACCAGTTTCAGCCCTTTTGAAACTAGTTTATGTGCAGTGAGCTTCTGTTCTGTTACAGGTTTAAACCAGTTTCTGATAACTTAAACTGGTTAATGTGTAATTTCTGTCCCTAGTCCAAAAGAGATCAAATTAAAAAAAAGGAGACTAGAATTTTGAAAATGTACCTGTCAGTGTAATCTTTCAAAAGGCACAGGTTATAAACCATGAGAAATATTTTCTGTAATTAATGGGCTAACTAAGGATTTTGAGAAGAATTCTTTGTGTGGGCCAGATATTTGTGCCAGCATTCTTTGTAGTATTATCCAGTTTAATTAGAACCAACTTCAGTCTGTAATGTCTAGGGAGAGCAAAAATATTGGAGACCAATGCTGCTAGGAAGCAGAAAAAAACAGAGATATATTTTTTAAATGGCCTGGCCTCCAAATCTCAGGCTATTCTGTGGCCTGATTTATTTTGTACACTTCATGGTAGAAAAGCAAATCCCACCATTTGACAGAACAAACTGTGTAGAAGACTTAAATTAATTTTTCTTTTTCCTGGTTAGCTCCCAACAACACTGCTGTTGAATGAAGTCTGCACTGGAGGAGTAATTGGATCTATAGTTACTATATGAATCCCTATAGCAGATAATAATGATGCCAGTTAAATATCAGCGGAGTTACTGAATGTATAAGTCATGGAATGTAGTTTATATGGGATCTAGGTTTTCAGAGAACTACCTTTGAGACACTGCACAGGCCACCTCTTCCCATCAATCCCACTAACACCGCCCAGCATGTGTCAACACTCCCCCCGTTGGACATTCTCTCATTTTACTGGATGCTGCACTATCACAATATCATACTTTTCTATAAAAAACAAAGCAGAAAAAGCCCCCACAAAAAGTAAATGTTATGAACGCCTTGGCAGTGCTAAGCTATGCACATAAAATTAGGAACATCAACTTTAAGGTAGCAAACATAACCTTATATGCTTTAAAGTAAGTATGCTTACTTTTGTGAAATGCATCAAACAGATTTTCAAACTAACATATACACTTTTTGCCTAATCCACTACTACATATTGGTAGATAAATATGTTTCAGGCAAACTTCTCACCAGCCATTTGTATTTATTTATTTATTTAAATTATATGCCATTTTGTAGTGAGAACTCAATTCAGTTTCCATCTGAATCAGTTGGAATATGTCCACTTCAGTCCAATTCAGCAGGAATTGGATTAGGCAGTGATTGAGAAAAGGATCTTCTTAATTGCTAAACCTTATGGCTAGGTACAGATATTCAAAAAGCCTGAGGTGGCATCAATCCAAGTTACAAAAGTTTCCTATAAGCAGCATAGTTTAGATCAGTAGTGAACAGAACACACATTTGTCCTTAGGTGGAAGGGAGGGTGGAATCTTAGACCAGGTCCCACCATTTTTAAACCAGTCTTTGTGCAGAACGTCTATTTTGTTATGGTTATAGACCGAATATTGATCACTTATACTGGTAAAAGTTTGCCTCACTGGTTCTGAATAGAGGGGAATAATCATTCCCTTGAATCTGCTAGCAAAACACCTACCAATGCAATCCAGTATACCAGTATACAGTCTGGCTGGTGAGAAGTTTCAGTCTTGACTACTGGACTACTGGACCTGGCGCCACAGTTTGGGGAGGAGGTGGACAGCCAACAGTGGTGAAAGAACGGGTTTGAGACTATGTAGAAAAGCTGGATATATACCAGTTCATGGGGCCAGACAAGATGCACCTGAGAGTACTGAGGTAATTGACTAATGTCATTGCACAGCCACTGGCCATCATCTTTGAAAAGTATGGCAATTGTTTAAGTGCCCATATTTAAGAAAGGGGAAAAGGAGGATTCAGGGAAGTACAGCCCGGTCAGACTCACCTCAAGTTACTGGAAATATCATAGAGTAGATCCTCAAGGAATCCATTTCTAAGCACTTGGAGGAGAAAAAGGTGATTAGGGACAGTCAGCATGGATTCACCAAGGGCAAGTCATGCCTGACTAACCTGACTACCTTCTATGATGAGATGACTGTCTCTGGGGATGTGGGATACCTTGATTTTAGCAAGACTTTTGATATGATCTCCCACAACATTCTTGCAGGCAAGCTAAGGAAGTATGGGTTGGATGAATGGACTGTAAGGTGGATATAAAACTGGCTGGAGCATTGGGCTCAGGAGGTAGTAGTCAATGCCTCGATGTCTAGTTGGCAGCTGGTATTAAGTGGACAACTCCACGGGTAAATCCTGGAGCTGGTTTTATTCAGTATCTTCATCAATGACCTGGAAGATGACATAGAGTGCACCCAATGACACCAACCTGGGGGAAGTACTACATACATTGGAGGGTAGGGTTAAGATTCAGAGAGACCTAGACAAATTGGAGGATTAGACCAAAAAGAAACAAACCTCACAAGGTTCAATAAGGACAGTTCCATGCATCAGTACAGGCTGTGGACTGACTGACTGGGCAGCAGCTCTGCAGAAAAAGACCTGGGGGTTACAGTGAACAATATGCTGAATATGAGCCAACAGCATGCCTTTGCTGCCAAGAAGGCTAACAGTATACTGGACTGCATTGGTAGGTGTGTTGCCAACAGATTCAGGGAAATGATTATTCCCCTCTATTTAGCACCAGTGAGGCAAAATCTGGAGTACTGTGTCCAGTTTGGGGCCCTGAACTACAGAAAAGATGTGGAAAAATTGGAGAGAGTCCAACAGAGGGCAATGAAAATGGTTCACAGCTAGGGGCACATGACTTATGAGGAAAGGCTGAGGGAAATAGGCTTATTTAGTTTGGAAAGACTGAGGGGGATTTAATAGCAGCCTTCAACTACCTAAAGGGTGGCTCCAAAGAGAATGGAGCAAATCTGCTTTCAGTGGTGGTAGATGACAGAACAAGGAGCAGTGGTCTCAAGTTGCAGCAAGGGAAGTTTAGGCTGGATATTAAGAAAAACTCTCATGAGGAGGGTAGTAAAACACTGGAACATGTTACCCAGAGAGGCTGTGGAATCTCCATCCTTGGAGGCTTTTAAGACCTGGCTAGATAAATCCTCCATTGGGAAGATCTAATTGGGGATGGTCTTGCTTTGAGCAGGGGGTTGAAATACGTGACTTCCTGAGCCCCTTCCAAACCAAATTTTCTATGATTCTAAGCATAATGTCCATACCTGGTGTAGAAGTGCACAACAACCCGTTTCTTCCTATGAATATACCATTTATTAGCTTCTCATGGCAGTATCAGCATTGGAAATAATAATTTATGTTCTGGTTATCTATTAACACATCTTTTTTATTAACTGAAAAATAAATTTTGATAAAAATAGATTTGCAAAAGAACAGAAAAAAACAAGAGTCTTCCTAAGCAAGATATGCTAGTCATGAACAGGAGAATGACCTCAAACACATGCATTTGTTTATATATGTGTAAGCTTTTCAGACTGACAGCAAGTACATGAAAAGCCCAGGTAATGAATCCTCAAAATTGAGGGAAACTGTTTTCCGGTTTACTGTAATCACTTTCCAGTAAATGTAAGACTTTCCAGCTGCACTTTTACTTTACTCATACTGTGCAGCCTCAATGCACTTCCGCCCCAATCTGGAAAATAGATCCCATGCTGGTGCCATTTAGACAATTACATTTTTCATCCTGCCAGACTGGAAGTTCATTGGTTTAGATTTCTGGTTTCATGCCAAATCGGAGGGATTTCATGGAAAACATCTATGCTTTTCTAGTAATCAGAATGGGGTATATTTTCAGGTTTATGTTTTTGCTGATGGTTTCGCAGTCATCTCAGTTTTTTTTTTTTTTTTAGGAATCTAATTTTTTTCTAGTCATATATAAAGAAACAGAAATACAGAGTGGAGGGGCAAAAAGAAAAGAAAGGAATAGAAAAACAGGTTAGTATTACTGGCCTTTCAGATTTAGGACTGCATTTTAATTTTACCTGTGACAAGATAAATTAGAATTCATACGATGCATAGAATGTACTTACACCTCTTTTTAAAAATTATTTTTATATATACATATACAAACAGTATGCACATGAGAGAGGTGTTGAGAAAGTGAGAGATTATTTGATCTTTCTGTAAGGAAAGAAGATGGTTTTATATGATTGACAATTAAGCATTCTACTCTATTACCAATAGAGTAGCAGTATTTTAATGCTTTAAATCCAGGATAAACATTTATATTTATACATATTTATAGGTGGTATTATACTCTCAACACTCTAGGCTTTTACAAGGAGCTCATCATGTTATCAAAGAACCAAATAATTCTAAAAAAATAAATCCAAATATAGGAATGTTTATATCAAATACTGAATACTACAATATTACTTAATTACAGACTATTTTTATTGTCTGTTTTCTGCTGCATTTTCAGGTTTTCAGAGAAGGCCAAACATTTCAAAAGTGATGAGTAGTGAGCATTCCTGGTCATGTCCACATGTTGCCCTATGGTGACTTAGTTACTGTGCCCTGGAAGTACTAAAGAATGGCACAGCAACAGCCCATACTATGTCCTATGCGTGGTGCACAGTTATTTTTAGCAGCATCTTTGCTGCAGTGCAGTGGTATGCTATAATTAGGGAGTGTGCCTCTATAGTGAAGTTGCTGCTGGTCACATGTAGACACCCGTGGATACTACGTCACTGTGGCATCACATGTAGATGCACCCCCTTTTCTCAAATTAAGATCTAGCTCAGACTGGTCAGTCTAAGCTTGATATATCCAGAATGGCTAGCCCCCCTTGGAAACTTTGCCTGGTATGCAAATGTTGTGCCTGTAGCAAAAAAATCAAACTAAGCCAGCCCCTCAGTACTAAAAGTGAGGCATCAAGGCATGTGACCTTATTTTAGATCTTTAGGTAGAAAATTAATCTTTGTTTCATAAATAAATAGCTGACTGTCGTCTCAACCTCTGGAAAGTGAATTTCATTTCATAGCTCCATCTACTCTAAAATAACACCATTATTATAATTTGGATAATAAATATCCAAATTACAATAACAAGTCACATCTTGCCCTGGAGTCCATCTCCGGATGATGTGCAGATCTTCACTTCTATAGTTTCATAGTTGGTAGGGTCAGAAGAGACCTGAACAGATCATCAAGTCAGACCCCCTGCCATGGGCAGGAAAGAATACTGCACTCATATGAGCCCAGATAGGTGTCTATCTAGCCTCCTTTTGAAGACCCCCAGGGTAGGAACGAGCACTACTTCCCTTGGAAGTTGGTTTCAGATCCTAACCACCCTGACTATGAAGTAGTGCCTCCTGATGTCCAGCCTGAATTTATTCTCAGTCAATTTATGGCTGTTATTCCTTGTTACTTCCAGTAGTGCTCGGGAGAACATGGACTCTCCCATAGCCTGTTGGTCCCCCTTGGCCAGTTTGTAGATGGCCACCAGATTCCCCCTCAGCCTTCACTCGTGGATAGGTTCAGGTCCCGTAGCCTCTCCTCGTAGGGCCTGCCCTGCTGTCCCCTGATCATGCGAGTGGCCTCCTGTGGACCCTCTCGATGCTGCCCACATCCCTCCTGAAGTGCGGCGCCCAGAACTGGATGCCGTACTCCAACTGTGGCCTGACCAATTTCCACATAAGCTTGAGCCATCTCCACACCACTAATATTTTGGCCTTAAACCCATAAGGCTGTGTGTTATTCTTGGTCCTTCTTACTGTTGCCAACCTCACTCTTGAAGCACAAGAAAATTTTATTTCATACAAGTGACACATGCTTATGAAAGATACACCTCCTGAGAATAATTTATGATTGGAATTTACTCTTACAGACACTAAAAACCACCTCAAATTTCAGCGCTTTCCAATTCACATCTGACACATACTTACTCCAAGTCAAAGAACAAGAACTAGAAGTAACATGACCTGTCCTGACCCAGCCACAACTCTCTGTGATGGCAACCTTAAAGACCTCAAGAAATACAGCTTTTCTTGAGTGCAAATTTTCTTTCACACAAACTCCTGCTTCATCTTTTTACTAGGAAATAATGTGAAAAGCAAGCTTCTTCTTAAGTGGGTGTTGGCCCAGAGCTATAAATGTAATGTTTTCAGCTGTTGGTAATAGTTATCCAAAGGGTTCCCCATTCTGGGGGAAGATACACAATTGCAGACAATTACCTTCGCGTTTTCAAACCACTGTGCTTTATAAAAATATTTTTATTTTGATATTATATTGTATATTATAAAACATTGCACTCATTTAACTAATAACTCCTCTGTTACATTTCATCTAAAAGGGATAAAAAGTATTTAATTATCATTTATTACCTCTATGCCATGTTAATAAAAACAAATCAGAGTAGAAAGATGAAAACAGAATAAGGTTAATTATATCTACTATACATTTATGGGGAAATAACCATCTAATAACTGCCTTCAGCTGGCCCAGACATATCAAATGTAGATAATATCAGGTAATTCAAATCTTGTATATGATGTTAGGGCACAAGAAATTAATATATAGCTCTTAATTCATTTAATGTGGCATAAGAGACTAGAAAACCACTTCTAAGGTACGTTCAGCTTAGAAAAATGTTGTCATATTTTTTACTGCAACTGCCCTAGGAGATAGACTATACAGAAATGTTCAAGCAACGACGGTTGAGCTGAAACCTAGTGTTGTCTGAAAAATGTATAAAGCAATCACTAAAAGAGACTGTACAGTAAGTACTTAACACAGAACACAGAAATAAGATCTGTGGATGTTATCATCATGTAATATTTAGCACTGGTAAGGTATCAGTGATGCAAAACATTCAGAAAGTTTTAGGTTTTGCAAGCTTCAAAAACTTTTTCCTACCTCTTCAGAGCTTGTAAAATGTTTCAAATACATGATTTTCAGTCTACGCAATGGGCTTTATGGTTAAAAAAAATGCAGTCTATGAGTATACTTATGTGAACTAAATTTCTGATCTGGAGGAGAGAGGTTACATGAAGGCAGTCTCAATTAAGAAAAGTTGTGAAGTTTTTCCAACCAGCATGTTGTAAGGATGCAAGGGGGTGAATCAGATTTTTCTTTAGTCATCACGACCACCCAGCCTATATGGCAACACCCACTTGAAGTAATACATGTTCCACACTGCAAGGAAGAGCTTATCAGCAAATATTAGACCATAGCCTTTCAAACCGTCTAGTAAGATGATCCAAATTTGCCCATATGAAGAGATCATTACAAGGCTTACAAAATGCTTCTTCTGTTGGAGCCATGTTTTTCAGGCTTAATAGGTCTTCATTGGTAATGAAAGAAAAACTTTATTGCCTTTATTCACATTAACTGAAAGCCTGTCAAAGTCCTAAACCCAACATTTATGTAGCTAACTACTCAATAGTCAAGAAATGCAAAACAAACGTTGGACAGCACATACAAATTAAGCCCTATCTTACTGCACATATTCAATACGGTCCAATCGATCATTGCACAAACATATCGGATTTGTCAAAGAATGCAACTATAACTATCTGGAGCCCTGTCTTACTATGTATGCTCTTTTCATAATGTGTATTCTTACTGCCCAACTTAAGTAGTCAGGCTGAAATGTGTAGCACACCTACAAACATTGCCTAAAAAGTTTTTACCAGAAGAGGAAGATGTTCTGAAAGGGTAGTTAACTTGGCTAAATAAGGAAATAATAGACAATAACAGACTTTGCTTACATTGTTAGTGAAGCAGGCTTCGCAAAGCAGGGAGACGGTGAAAAGGAGAGGCTAATATCTGAGATTTGTATCATCCTCAATATAACTTTGCGTTAACCGAAAGCAAAATGGAGTATTAGAAACAGAACTGCCCCTACCTGCTGCCACATACAAAACCAAAAGGATAATGGGATAATGTTTTGAAGGGCAAAAAGGTGTTGAGGTAAATGACTTTTCTTAGGCTTGCAGTTAAATTGCCAAACCTGTTGGCTATACAATGTGGACAGCTCCTGTTGCATTCTGATTCGGATTTGGGGTTGAATAAGGCAGCATCCTATACCTGGCAGATTGAGATACATTTCTCATTGCTGTCTCTCATGCCTCAGTTCATATCCTTGCCAGTGTTATGTCTTCTTAGGAGAATGGTGCTTGTTAGGTGGTCATCCATTCATTTATGAGCAAAGCCGAGATAACCAATTAGGGGCTACTGCACACATAGCAACACAAACGCATTTTGGTCACTACTAGACTATGCCAGTTATGGACCCATGACAAAAATCATATGTCAGTATGCCAGTTTTCTTGAATAAAAATATCCATGCATCTGGTTCTCTAGGGAATGAATTAGGATATGAGGTTTACAATATCTTCAATTGTGATCTCATTCTGCTGCATTCTTCAGCATGAGAGCGTCTGTCGACTACTCTAAGCAACATTAATATATATTGACATTTGTATTTTAAACAAGTTTACATGGTAAGGATTTTGTGAGTGCAGGAAACCTGGAAGAAAAAACAAGTGCTGTTTCTTTTTAAAACACTTTTTTATACTCAGTTTAATCTTCCCATACTGTCTTTCTCTTTTCTCATTTAATTTCAACATTGAGACGTACAATGATTCAGTAATAAACATGACTGGCTGACTTTATGATATTATATGAATTGTCATAAAGAATGCTTTCTAGTTGAATTAAAGTGACAGGTATGTAACAGATTCTGCAAAAATAAAGTCACAATATGCCATAATATTTCACAATGCTCTACAACTGACAAGTGGTACACTAATTACTGCTTACACTGAAATTCTAAATACCATTTTCATATATTTACTTTGCTAAGCAATCTATTATTTCAATGCATTCTTTGCTGGAAATGCAATTGCGCAGTTACAAAACAATAACGTGATGGATTTATTAATTCTCAATAGACATCAAGAATGTCAAGAGTGAAAGTGATAAATTAAATAGCTGGCATCTCATGGAAAACTTGGAAACAGGTTCTACTCAGGAACAATTCTGTGTATTTGTTGGCGATTCTCTTTCCTAATTGTCTTTAATTACTAATGTTAAATATATTAGACTCAAACCATTATCTTTCTTTCTGGGGAACACAACTATTCCAGTTGTTTATTGCCTAAATGAAAACACAGTTGACATTTAGATGAATTTCAGCCCTTTGGAGAAGACTTGCTCAAGTCCTATATACTACTGAAGTTCCACTATCTTTTTACAAGTGTACATTTCATGTCTGTTCTTCAGCAGAAATCAAGTGGGACTTAAGTTTTGCAGAGATCCTGTATGCTAGAACTATTTGGGAATATTTATTCATTAGAGGATATCCAATTGCCAAAACCAAACATTTTCATGGATATGTTTCAACCACACATTAATTAGAAAGGTTTCCCCATGATAGAAGATTAGGTCAAAACAAAAGAGAGACATTCCAGAATAGGTAATAAGCTGATCATGTGGTATGTTCCTGGGATGTGGGAAATAAAGGGGAGAGAGTATGGATTTTAACCTCTGTCTTGCAATTACTTCCTAGGTAACTTTCCTACTGTCATTATTTATTCTGGACAAGGGGGGGTTTCTTGCCCTCTCTCTCCCAGTCTCCTTCTATGGTGTCTTGACATGGCATGATAGAAGAATTTGAAATCTCTCTCTTTTTTGAGTTTTGCCAAATATTTTTCTAGCCAGCCTTACTCTATTGTAGTCTGTGAAGGGCTGAAGTTTGTGCTTCAGAGTTCTGCCCAGTATATAATTTGTGGATGTACCCAAGTTCCTGACATCAAAGCCAGTATTTTGCAAAATAAGCAAATGTTCCTGTTTTCAATAATGATTGTGTCCAAGTTTAGATTCCAGCTTCACCCTCACATACACAGTCAAGGACGAGTTGGTAAATTAAATATATGGCTGCTTAAGTGAGATGCAAATGGTGGGCAATCCTTTTAGTAGCTCTATGGGGTGAATTTCATAACTGTTCTGGGTAGTTGAGCCATTTTCAACTTTTCACTATGTGTCTTTCAGAAGCACTAGCCTTTTACTGAGCAGATGAAAAGTTCATTCTTTTCCTTAAAAATCATTAGTACATAATTTAAGTTCCCTCCTGAAAATATTTACCATTACTTAAATTTTTGGGACACAAACAATCTCTTATTCCACCTGTGTACAGAAGAGAGTGGGGCAAGACCTCAGCTGGGGCATCCATGTGGTTCGAAAGTAAAGGTAATGTATTTAAATATTGCTCAATCCAATTTTTTTTTGGATGAATGAAAGGAGTCTTCAGTAAAACTCTTCAGATGTGCGCTTTGTTTTCAACATTTTTATAGAGTTCTGACATTTAAAATTGGCCCATTTACAAAAATGCAGTGCTTGGATTGTCAGAAACCACTCCCCCACCCAAGACCCCCCAGAACAAAACCAGAAAACCCACCCCAAAGCAAATAAACAAACAAGAAACTTTCAAGTATAATGGAAACCCCCAAATAAATTAAAATAAAATATGAAATCAGAAACTCTGGCATGTATAATAAGAAGGCCTTTAAAATAACGTAGAATTTTTTAACCAGTACTTATCTTGCTTTTTAACCTGTGAGAGGGCTAAGCAATAAGAACCATAGAAGATAAGTCTTTATCAAAAATGTTATAAAGACAATCTATGAGTGTTGTCACTTAGTACGTATAAACAGAAAGGACAGTTACTGATGAAGTCAATTTGATCCAGAAATAATGTTAGCATTTTTTTGTTTAAGAAAAAAATACATTGCTGGAAGGCCAGATTTTCTCTTCTGTGTTGTTTAATTATAGCAATTGTTTTTAGAATCCTCTAAATAGACAAGCCAAACTGTTTCAAATATTCTGGCCTATGAAGAGAATAATATCTGTTTAAAAAAAAAATCCTAACAGCATATTTGCTTAAGAGGTTGAAGTGGCTCCAAAGGAAGGCTTGTGGTCTATTGTAACAAATCATACCCTAAGGAGCATTCACAAGAGAGTTAAAACAAGCACAAATTAGCTTCCTGAAAGGGAACTGAATGCAAGAATACATTTATAAAGTATGTAGCTATGGAACCGAGAAATGAAGTTTTCATTCTGTTTTCTCCTTGTAATGCAGTGAAGGAACACAGCAAGATAGCTGCCATTTTGTGGTTTTATTTTGGAGAGGAATATTACAAATCTGCTGTCTTATGTAGACCTTTAACAAATTCTTTGTCGGCTTCTCCATTTTTGGAAATGGCAGCTCAATTAGATTGTTTTTTTAATGAATAGAAAAAATGGTAAAAATTAAGCCAGGCCTTTTCTGTTACTTTGATTTGAACCTGAAGTGCTTGGGCTGGATATACATTTGGATTCATCATTTTGTATTTATCTATATTATCATTTTCATAGCTGACAACTACTAAACTCCCTCTCTACTACTCTAGAGGGTAAATTAAAATTCCTCCAGAAGATAAATACTTTTGATCTGTCCCTGGTCTCCAACCAATGTTTCCAGTCTGTTTCTATATTTTCACTGCTG
The DNA here is from genome assembly GCF_001723895.1 of Crocodylus porosus. Classification (NCBI taxonomy): domain Eukaryota; kingdom Metazoa; phylum Chordata; order Crocodylia; family Crocodylidae; genus Crocodylus; species Crocodylus porosus. The sequence goes on along the minus strand of NW_017728915.1, from coordinate 29,717,836 downwards.
GCAGACTCTCTTGTGCCTACAATAAACTGCTTTTAATTTCACTTTCATTGCAACTACATCCCATTTTTCCTCTTTTCTTACAAAACAGATAGCCTGCTGCCTGGGAACACATTAGATTTTCCACTGCCGTATTTAAGATTTTATTCATGGCTTTTAATGCTCTTCACTCTGATTTTTTTTTTCTGCATAAGATCCGATTCTAGCCCTACAGTTGAGGTTGACAGAGGCACCTGAGCAGCAGCTGTGTTGCTATAAGAGAGGGGGAAAGTCAAATGCCATGGTATCCCTCTTTCTGGCATCAGACCTAAGCACTTCACCCATTAGGCCTATCTACAGTGCCCTGAGTACATTATCTTTCACAGCTTCCCTGTGAGGGGATAAGTGTGCAGCTCACCATGTTGTATGTGGTAAATGGAATAATATTATTGTCTTTATATTGTCAATGGGATGATTTGATGTAGACATATATAAAACCCTCCTGTATTACAGTTCATTTCCGAGAAGGTTAAGAACAAGCATCCATATAACCCAACTCAAGTTAGGCAGCTTACTTTGAACTGCCTAAAACTCAGTTGGGTTCTGCCACGTGCAGGCTCTTCTCCAGGCGACTGCAGGTAAGTAAAATGGGGGAAAGGGGCTGATGGGATTATGGGGGTTTGCAGGGCCTGGAGGGGTATGCTGGTGGATCCTGGGGAAGGGGCTGGCATGGGCAGTTAAAACAGAAAAACCCAGGGTCTAGGGCAAGTGTTGTGACTTTCCTAGCCCTGGAGCTGTGATTTTGCTATGTCTGGTTAACTCATTCTTATATTTGGTCAGTCTAATGTTAGTTCACTTCCTAAGGTGAACTAACTTAGAGCAGGCACACCATTTTTAGACCATTTTAAGCCCTGTGCATGTCTGCATGACAGGGCATTTAGATCAAGCTAATCTTAGGTTAGATTGTTCTAAATGTGGTGCTTGTACTGACCCAAAAACTACTGCATGAGAGTCAATTAACACCATATTAATGGTGCTTGGAATTACTGGGCATTTCTAGATGGGCGCATGGGCTTTAATTAGCTTGGCTCTGAGAGCCACACTAATTAAAGTAACCAGAGTGTCACGTGCATCAGTATCATGTGCATGGTGAAAAATGGCAGCAGAGCTCTTTGAAGTGCCCCACCACCATTTTTCAGTGTGGCAATGCTGATACATGTGTTGTTGGAGTCTGCTGGAGCACAGTAATTACCATACTCCAGCAGACTCAATTATTCAAGTTGGAGCAGCCTCCCTGCATGTGTAAAGGAGCCCGCTCTCTCAAGCACAAAGACAATATTAGGTGGTACACACCTCCTCTGAACACAGGTATATTTGATATCTTTGTACATTTTATGTAATTCTATAATGGAAAAATTACAGTTCATGTGCATCTGGTAGGCTCCAATACAATTCTTATATAATAAAGGGCTTAGTCTGTCTGTCTGTCCATAATGCTCTTGGAGCACTCTGATTCGTTAGTGAAACAACCAATCAGAGTGCAGAGCACCGCCATGACACCATGAACCCCGCCCCCTGCTCCGTCCCCGCCATCATGGCAGCGCTCCACCACCTTTGAGGAGAAGGGCTGGGAGAGGGAAGGAGGAGGGAGTGAGGCCAGCAGTCCTGGAGGTGGTGGTGGCAGTGCAGGGTGCTAGCAAAGGGGCAAGAAATTGTATTTTCCAGTGCAACACATATGGATCCAGTGAAATTACCAGCATTAAGAATCTAAAAGGAAAGAGTTATATATTTCAGTAAAGTCTCTTGTCTTGATATTTTTGTCCTCTTGAACATGTCATTGGGTTCAACTTTACAGGAAGCAAACATTACTTTTTATTAGTACACTTTGCACATGTAAAAGGAAAACACAAGTTAGCTGAACTGGTCACTTGATACTTATTTCATCAGAAGAAATTTCTAAACACAAGAGATTAGTCGTGGTTTTGATGGCTATAAATGAATGATCATTTCAGAATAGCAATGATGGATAACTGAGGCATTTCTACTACACTTAAAGTAACCTTCCCTACAACCCAAGTGTTATATAGCCATGCATGCCTCAGTAAAATTTGTAGTAGTGTATAAATGATCTACATATTGTAGGAAAAACAGCAGACAAGCACTCCATGTAGAGGGATGCAACAGTTTTCTTTTGTATCTAACTCACAGCTTTATTCAAAGAGCTGGATTCAATTTCCATATTCTCCATACAACACTGATCATTACTGCTCTAAGTAAATACTCAAACTGATTGGCTCAGCATGCATTCTTAGTAGTTATGCCCAGCTGCTGCTACAGGGATGGGGAAATTCTCTAATGGATTTTATTTTATATATACTTGTAGTATCTAGCAAATTTTGTCATAGGAAGAAAAATAAGAATTTTTTTCTAGACTTTCAGATTTCATTTCCATGCTTTCTCAATAGGACAAAAGATTATCAGGTAAAAGGCAGAGGTGAGTTGTTGTTATTCATGTGGCTCCTTTTTCTCCTACCTAAGAGAACCTAGATTTCCACTGGAGAAGTAATAGCTACAGCATGTATTTCAGCACTTGATACAGGGGCTTATCTTCAGACAACTCACAAATTTGCTGTCCAAATGAAAACATAATCAATTTGAAGAAGTGTATTGATCTCTTTTAGCACCCTGGGGGTGGGGGTAGGGGGGAGATGATTCAAACTACAGGAGAGTGGGAGGGGGGATGCAGCCTTACCTAACAGACCTCTCTTTGGGCACTGTTGTGGCTGTTCACATAGCAGTACAGGCTTGGGCTGCTGCAGCTGAAAAACAAGCAGTGATGCAGGCTCCTAGAGGTTCCTCCTAGTAGCCCATTTTTTTCTCCCTTCCCCCCCCACAACAAGTCATTGCCTCCCTTGACTAATCCTTTGGGGTGGGGAGACGGGGGGGGGGTGAGTGGGCTCCTTTCCATCCCATTCCCCCATATACTTGAAGGGTAACTTGTCTGGGTGTCACTCTAGAAAGAAGCCTAACCTTCCATCACCACCTGGAGAAGTTGCAGCACAAGGATAACCTCAAGGACAGAAGCCATTAAGAAACTAGCCTCTACAAAATGGGGAGCAACTTCTTTACCTTGAGAACAACTACAGCAGCCATGGTTTATGCCCAGTATACACGGAATGGAAAAATACGTTCATCTTGGCACGGAATGGAAAAATACGTTCATCTTGACCTCATAACATCAAGAGGTCTGGAAAATTGCTTGACCTGGCAATCCAAGCTGAACAGAAAGACTATCCATTAAGTGACATGATTGAAAAATACCCAACGCAGAAATATCTAAGCAGCAGAAAACCTCTATCAGTATCCACCAGAAACACCTTAGCAGGAGCAGGAGATATCATACTGTCATCATGGCCCAGAGAAGGTGGGAAGAGCAGTGGAATAATAACCACACCCCACTATACAACTACATACAACTACCATCGTCACGCCCTTCTGGTCATATACTCCCACATAAATCATGGGTAAACTTGAATTGACTGTGATCAGCCTATGCCTTCAACAAAATGAAACATAAAATGGTCCTTCCAAACTCACCATCATGCCCCCGTAGCAGGTTCACTTTTCAGAGCTTGGGTTGAGTCCCAGGCTTGAGATCCTGCTGTTTTGAATGGTGGAGCCCATCTACCAATCAGGAGGCAGCAGGATAAATAAAGCCACACCCCTTTCCTGAGGGGAGGGGGAGAAGAGTTCCCCCAGACCTGATTGAAGACTGTAAACTGTCAGGTCTGGATGACTTCTGGGGAGGAGCCCTGGAGTATACAAAAGGAGCTGTATGCCCAGCACAAGGGACAGATGCAGTGAGGGACTCAAGAAGAGTGAAGCCAAGAAAAGCTGAAGAGCCCTCCCTCAGCGTGCAATAGGCCCAAGGCTCCTGAAGCCACCACTGGAGAAGCAGCCTTGAGAGTGGTGCGAGACCACTCAGGCAGTGGAGACAGTGTGGGGAAACCTGGCCCTGGGAGTGGTGTCAGACCACTTGGGCCCATCGTGGTGCATGGAGCCCAGGATTTGGGAGCCACAAGCGGCAGCTTGAGCCTGCAACCCCAGCAGGGCCTTGGGGGCTGCAGTGAGGTGGCTCAGGCCCCATTTCCTGGCAAGCGGCCAGGTCCCACGGTGCTCAGGGAGGTGCACGGACCCAAGCCTTGGGAGCCAGGGAGGAGTGGAGGCTGCTTGGATTAGCCACCCAGCATGAGGATGGATGGGTGCGGCCTGAAGGGCCCGGCCTGTGCTAAAAGAGCCCTCAGAGCTGAAGCCAGAGCAAGTGGAAATAGAGTGCTGCAGCATGAGTCCCAGCACCCAGAAACCAGAAGCGGTGGTGCAGAAGCTGAGAGGAGCTGAGCCCTTGGTGCTCAGAGTGGGGCACAGGATGGGAAGGAGCCCAGTGGCATGGGAAAGGCCTGGAGAGGCACTCCAGAAAAGGAGACCTCATCAAGCTAAGCCCTGACCTCCACCACCTGAGGGAGCGTGAGTCATTGGGCCCTTGGGTCCCACAGGGGAAAGACATTTGGGCAGGCAAACCCAGAGAAGGGGCTGGGTAAGCAGCCACCCCCCTAGTCAAGGCCTAAGGGGAGGGGCCCCTGGTGCTTCCTGGACACCCCCCTCCCCCAAGGGACCCCACTGGAAGAAGGACTATCTCTTGCCATAGGTCAGGGACTATATTAAGGAATAGACGTTACTAAGATTGTTCATGTTTGCACCTTATATGTTGTAATTGAAATGTTGTATTGTGATGTTGTAAATAGTGTTATTTAGGGTTTGACTTTGGTCACTGGTTAATGTTCACTGTGTAAATATGTATATGATATTTAGTTTTATGTTTGTGTATATTATAACTCAATAGATTGTATATAATTAAGAACTTTGGGGCTTTGTCTAACTCTATAGAGGAAAGAGGGATCTGTTCAAATTCTGGCATCCCTCTCACAGCACCCCCCCCCCCCGCCTACCTATCCCATCCTATTGAGAACAGGTTACACTCCTGTGGCAAAGGAAATCAGACAGCCCAGCATATACTGACTGCCCTCTATATGATCCACCAGAGGGAGCAAACAGTCTGAAAGATTGCAGTAATATTGATGAATCTACTCTTAAATGGTTGGAGGAGTCTCCTTTCTGAAGTCATATGCAAGCAGAAGCACCCATATACTGCTGCATGCCAGGCTGTACCTGCCCAGCCCTTATGGCTGGGTAGCACAAGGTTTCCATTGCCATGTGAAAGACTCTTGTTGGGAGAGAGCCATACTGGTGTCCCCTCTAAGCACCTGGAGCTAGTGCCCCACTCCCTCCTTTGTTATACTACTGCCGATTTGGTTACATCCAATATTATTTTGCTCTAATCAGCTCATCTGATGAAAACTATATTGTTTAAATGTGCAATGCCCATCTGGGAGGTTTAAAACTAGAGGCTATATGTAGACAAAATGGGGGCCCTAAATTGAAGTGGTGGGTTTTAAAAAACACCACTTCAATTTAGGCCTGATTAAACCCCATGTCATGCACACACCTTGCTGACTTACCCACCCTTCTGGCAGGGAAAGGAGAGTGAGCTGCCAGCAGGTGGATTGGTCCCTGGGCTGTGGGGGGGCTGGTGCTTTCCTCTATGGCAGTGGCGCCCCCCTCCCCCCAAAGGTGGCCCCAGCCCATAGGCACCCGGCCCAGGCAGTCACAGGGGGCATCGCAGCTCCAAAAGGAAGCACTGGGCCCCCGCACAGCTCAGCCAAGCAGGCGGGCTCTGTGGAGATTGGGGGGAAATCAGGCTCACTGCTTTTCTTGGGTGGAGCCTGGTTTCCAGGGCTGGTGCCAGGCTGCCTGCAGGGCTTCCTACAGAGCCACAGAGCTGCACAGAGTGTGGTCCTTCACTCCACAGCTGTAGGAGCAGCAAACTAAAACTCCTTGAAGCAGTTTTAGTTTGCTGCACCCCAAGCCATTTAAGGCACATTACACTGCCAAATTTCCTACAGCAGCTGGAATTAATGCACAATATGCCACCAAGGCATGCAAACACTGGCACCACTAAAGCAGTGCAAAAGCATTTAGCTTGCTTTAAAGTGTTGTGCACACATGCCTCTCGTTTCATCTACAAGCAGCCAGAGACACTAGATTTGTGGCCTATGTGAAACACAGGTCCTAAAATTCAATGATGGCTCTTGTTCAGAACAGTTTTGCCTTCTTTCTTCTTTGAGTGTAGAGGAGGCTGCAGAAAGTCAGGCACAGTCTGACTTTCCCTAGTATTAGCTACAAAACACATAACTGGCTCATTATTTCTGTTCCCTTTCCAGCAGCATTCAGTATCAGGACTAAATATCCCCTAGCTCCCAATGAAATAGCAACTTATTTAACAGCCTTTAAACTGCAGTGGGTCAGAGGTGACTCAGAAAGCAATGATCTTAAATAAATTTCTATTAGCATATGAGAGGACATAAGCCTACCTTGAAAAATTAATCCAGGAAAAATGGTAAGTTCAGCTCATGTGCAGGCCATACAGACAATTGACTGGGGTGGCTTAGTCAGGGATTATCCTGCCTGAGCAGGTAGCTGAACTAGATGACCACACAAGGTCCCTTTCAGCTCTGCATTCTTATGCTCCTATGTGAGAAGAGCCAAGAGTCAAAGCACTGATGTTCAGAAGTTAGATGATATGCCTTTGTGGAGCTACACAGTAGCCTCCTTAAATACCATTGAAATATTGTCCTTGGCCAAACATTTATTTGGCTTTCTGTCCTTTAACTCATGAACCCAAAGAACTCCCACTGTGTCTCAGATAATGAATATGGAAGTCAGAGTTCTGCTTATGGACCAAAGAAAGAAACTATCTCAGTAAATATAGTCAATCGGCATGCAAGTGCACACACATAAACACATACACACAAAGTTCCTTAAGTATGAACAATACATTTTGGACAAAGAATAAAATATTCTGAACACTAAACTCAAATTTAACCCATTTCTTCTTACATTTGTTATATCCATATCCACCAGCAATTACATCTTTCTATTTTCCCCTATATTATAACTGCTGTCTCTCAGAGGCCCAAATATAACCCTATGACAGTGAACTGGAACTTTTCCAATTTTAGTTTTACATATTACAGATACTAAACTGTGAAACTGATTTTTATGGGAAAAAGTTATTTAGGACACCTTCATGAATTTCACATCATGTCATATTTTGTGAACTACTATTTCTATGTCTTTGATTTTGGGTCTTTATCACACATTTGGGTCATTTACAAACTTGACAGATGGAGACATGCTGGAAGCATATTTACTGTGGATATATCCAACAATTACCTATGTGATAAATGTCACCCAAGTAAAGTGTTAATATTGTTCGTGACATTCTAAGTTGATATTCATATTATTTTGAATTAGGAGGAAAAAAAAGAGCATGTGATCTATAATTTAATCACTGAATTCTCTGTAGCCTATCAGCTGTCAAATGATCTGTTACCTTAGAATAACAAAGACAAGAGTGACATGCTTCAAAGGCTTGCATATTTTGAATGGAAAGGAAAGAAGCTAAAAGACAACCATCAACCTCTGGAAAAGTTCTAAAAAACTCAGAATTTTTTTGAATTTAGCGTTTTATCCAGATTCCAAACTCACAGACTTTGTTGCAGCACCACACTCTGCCAATTAATACAACATGGAAAAGTGATGATAACGTTTGTCAGCAAGAGAATCGGTTATGAAATCACTGCATTGGGAATTCCCATTCCTGGGTGCACATGCTGCATTTTAATTGAAATTCTGGATCAGTTTTAAGCAGTTCTAGTTTGTCATCATCAGGCAAAAATGAAGCAGCAAAGAAAAAAAAAGACTGGAAGCTTTAATTAGCTTCTTTGGACTGTTTCTTCCCTGGATATAAAGTCAGTATACTGCTCACATGCATAAAGGTACGCACACGTAAGAATTCACAAAACTGAGGCCTAATGCATTTTTGTTACTGTAAAAGCAGTATCCCCTCCTCACAGTATATTGTATGAACAACACACATTGTATATATAATTTTGTACACAGAGAGTATAACGCTACTTGTAAAATTTTAGTTTTGTTTGAAAGATTAAAAGAAGCAACAACAACAAAGACTTTCCTTTAACCAAACAAAGACTGCTAAACTGTCTGAGTCAACCTCCCTTTAATATGAAGCCAGTATATTTAGAATGAACTTAAAAAAAAAACAAAACAAAAAACTACACTTGTCCTGTTCTTCCTTATGGGTTCTTACCGTCACATTTTCCTATTTTTTACAGAAGGTATTACCACCATCACCAACCCCACCCACATATCACGCAGAACTTGCAAACATACAAGACCACTTACTAATCGCAAGGAAACAGTCTGCGCTCTGCATAACAGAATTGTGCTGCAGTCATTCAGTATTCAAAGCCTGAAATTTGTCAGCAAGATTTGAATAGAAACATGATACATGGTGAGATAGCATCATATTCTCTGATCATAGTTTAATAGTTTCATACTTTCTAGGGTCGGAAGGGACCTGAGCAGATCATCTAGTCCAACCCCCTGCCATAGCAAGAAAGAGTACTGGGGTCAAACGACCCCAGCAAGATGTTCATCTAACCTCCTCTTAAACACCCCCAGGGTA
>NW_017728915.1:29707652-29708600 GCF_001723895.1 Crocodylus porosus | reverse complement strand
CGGGGTGAGAAACAGTGTCAAAAGCCTTCCGAAAGTCCAGGAAGACTATATCCACTGCTACCCCTGCCTCTAATGATCTGGTGATCTGATCGTAAAAGGCCACCAGGTTGGTCTGACAGGACCTGCCACTGATGAACCCATGTTGGTTGCTCAGATGAGCTTAACTCCTGGAATCACATTTTTAGACCAAATAGTCACACTTATGGAAGTAAAATTGAATTTTAAATTATTTTGTGAATAGTTAATTGAAATGTGCCATTTCCACCATTCTTTTAATCAATCGAGTCACTCACTAGGATAGTAAGTGAAAATAAAAGGTGCACAATACATGCAAAGCCAATTCAGTTTTTTTATTTCAGAGCATACTGACTCCAAATTTTTGAGCTAGTTCTCCAAGTCCCTATCTGCAGTAAAGTCTTTCTGTCTCTTTTTAGAGTATGTGATTCATATGAATACCACAAAACTAAGTAAAGTGTTTTATTTTCACGTGGCCTTTTATCCCACTGTATGTAGGTTTATTCTGAGAAAGCATCACTGATATATTCAGGCAGACACACACAGAGTAAATATGCAATTATTTTAACTTTTTAAAAATGTTATTGGTTTATTAAGTATAATACAAAAAATCAGAAAACATATATATCGATTGTACATGTAAAACTAAACCATTCCGCATGCCACGAACAATAAGCAATAGAAGTAAAAAGAAAAAAAAGAGAGGGGAAGAGAGAGAGATAGAAGAGAAGAAGAGAAAAGCATGCAATAAGCTACGATCTAGCTATTAAAATATTCCAAGAACTCCTTGCCTATTGCACCAAAGTTTTCAAAGCAGTTAAGACTGCTAAATAGGATTGTCTCCATAGATGCCAACTTCTCTCTCACCGATTCAGATTTCAACCTTTGGAGATGTCCTACTTTTTCAATGCAGCAATATAATCCTACATGTTA
>NW_017728915.1:29651120-29707552 GCF_001723895.1 Crocodylus porosus | reverse complement strand
TTCAGTCACTCCTGGTAGTGGTCAGGGGAACAGGGACTCCCCCAGTGCCTGCTGGTGCCCTCTGACTAGTTTGTAACAGGCCACTAGATCCCCCCTCAGCCTCCTCTTGTGGAGACAGAACAGGTTCAGGTCCCGTAGCCTCTCCTCGTAGGGCCTGCCCTGCTGCCTCCTGATCATGCAAGTGGCCCTCCTCTGGACCCTCTCTCCATGTTGTCCACATCCCTCCTGAAGTTCTTCTTAAGAAGGAATTCTTGAGAAGGAATTCTGAGAAATAACATCAGCATTTAGCAAGGTCTACAGGAAGGTTTTGTTCAGCCTTGGAGAATGCTGCAGTGCTAACAAATCACAGTAAAACAACATGGATGACAGCATACCGATATGAAAGATCTGCTCCTGGGATGCTGAAGATATGAGCAGCAACAGGGGGCAAAAGATATATTGATGTGCTTATTGATGTGTTGCATACTCCCCTCTATCACATTTGGGCAGATATTTTGGCTAGTTCCATCTACTCCGTTTTATGTCTTCCCTCTTATTTCTTCCTCCCCTCCCTCTGAGCTCCGATCCAAGATCTCCTTTACACTTATGCAAGAAGCAAGGGTTATACTCCCATGCATAAGTATGTAAGTTCAGAGCAAGATCTAACCCTACTGATCAAGATTACACAACCCTTCTTATATACGCAGTACAGGATGCAAATTAGGGGTGTATGAAACAGGCCGTATTCAATTTGGATTGGGCTCGTAAATACTGCAATGGTGGGGTGTATGGAACATCCCATAGGAGAACAGGGGGGCATGGCGTGCGCTCAGCAGCAAACCTGAAAGTGGGATGGAAGTGGCCTGACCCCCCATAGCTCCCCAGCTTGCTGATCGGCTGCAGGGGGACCCCAGGTGATCACACAGTTATGGTATACATAGCCATGAAAACAACTTGCCTTTATTTTGCCAGGTGGTAAATACCCTGTGTGAAGAGACAGTAGTTAATAGAGGTGTGTGAAATGGGCTAGTTTCAATTCAGATTCAGCCTGAATTGGGGACAGTGATCTGATTCGTTGATTCACATCACTGTCCCAATTCAATTCGTCTGAATCCGAAGATTCGATGCTGATTCAGAGAGTCAGCGATTTGGTCATAAACACAGCTTTAAATATTTTTTCTACATACCTCAAGGTACCAGGCATGGCTCATGAATGCTGCAATGCTGGGGCAGATGGAGCATCCCACAGAAGCATGGAAGTTGCTGGTCCACCACCAAGCTCACGGGCAGCCCCCTGCACCCCCCATGGCTTAGCAATCAGCTTCAGGGGGACCCCGGATGCCCCCCCCCAGACCCAAGAGGAACCAGTCACTGAAGGGGCTGGACTCGATGATCTTCTGAGGTCCCTTCCAGCCCTAATCTCTATGAAAGTCTGTGAACTGGGGAGGTATGGGGCAGGGCCCTGTTCACTCCCTGGCAGACCTGGAAGTGGACTGGAAGTATTTCTGGTCCACTTCCAGGTCTGTTGCCAAGTACACTGGGGACCTCCCTGCACACCTGTGGGATGCTCCATCTGGCCCATCATCTCAACATTCACGAACCACCTGGTACCTCGAGGTATGTAGAAAAAACATTTAAAGCTGTGTCTACGTCCGAATCATCAAATCTTTCTGAATCTCTCCAAATCGATTCAGAGGGTTCTGATTTGATTCAGAGAGATTAAAGGGTGTCCTGATTCAATTTGGATTTGGAGATTCAGCCACCGAATTGGGCTGAATCTCCACCAAATCGAATCAGTGACCAAAGCTTTGCACAGGCCGAAAGCAAATCTCCCAGAGCTTCCAGCCAGGGCTGGATTAGGCAAACTAGGCACATGCCGAGGGCCTTAAGTGAAGATGGGGCCCAGTTATGCTTATTTCACATATTATAATTATTGAGTGAAAAAGTAACATAAATATACAGTATTAAGTAGAGGCCAACAAGTTTGTTTGCCTAGAGCCTACCAAAGGGATAATCCAGTCCTGCTTCCAGTTATGACATTTGTGTTGTTGACTCAAGTTGTGGTGACTTGGTAAGTCTGAAAGCTCCTAGTTGGTTGGCCAAAATGCTGACCATCACACCTGCAGTTAGATAGCCACTGTATACAAGAATGAAAAGTACTAAAATACAGAGGGGAATAGCAGATACTGCAGTGAACTAATCTATTATCTCAGATATAGTTAGCAAGACTTTCATATTTTCATCATAAAAAAGACTGGCAAATATTAGCTAATTGATAAAACAGGAATTGTAGTTGCAGTTTAGAAATTTAAGTTAATTCCATGTATCCTTCTCCATCCTTTATTAAAGCAAGAAAATAAATGTAATATAAAAAGGAAGAAACAATGGAAGATAAAACAATCTATATTTAATGACACTGACTGCAGCAGAAAAGGAAAAAATGAACAATGAAGCCTGAAAAATGAGATATGCTGTTTCTCCAAGTGAAATATGTACAGTTCACTGCCATTTTTGCCTGTTTATGATTTATGGCTGTTGGACAACTGACGTAATAGCACATGAATGACAGGAGCAAGCCAGCAGGTGTGTATTTTGTTTTATGGTGCAAAGAAGGAGCTATCTGTAGATGTGTTTTTAAAAGTTACAGTTTCATCTAAATGATTACAGGTTCTGCATTTCTTTGAATTAGTCTAGCAAGAGCCAGGGTTGCTAATAAGCTGGCTTGATGCAGCTCTTACCAACAACTTGTAAGGATTAGGAAGTTGTCAAGAAGATATCATTAGAGGTTTAGTGATTACTTTTCTACAGTAAGTCACTTTAAATTAGAAACTAATGTGTTTCTTTCTTTGATGGCTTTTATAGTTATCTGCAGGTGAAAGAATATCAGCCACAGAAGAAATCTGATTTTGTTTGTCATTAATTTTTAATTTGTTTTTGAAACATCTTCCAAATGTCTTCGTAGGCTTCGTAATTCATCTCATAGGCTGCAAAACGCTTTGAGTTGAGCACTGATGGAAAAGTATAAAAGTCAAATCCCAAGAATAAACCTCTGCTTGTTATTTTGCTTTTTTGTATCATGCATGTAGAGAGTTAGTTTATGAAATGTACTACAAAGAGTCCACTGGCCCTACAGGAATAATATACAAAAGAAACAGCTTCAGTTTCAACACAATTAAAACAGATTTATTCTTATACTTGCAAGAAAAAAATCACAAGGCAGAATAAAACTATCAGCATTTCTAAATTATAGATTTTCTTAGGTATATGTGAGGGCAAAACTTACATGTAAGACTATATAACTCTATTAACTCTTAAATATTATTGTCTTGAAGAACTAATAATTTCTATTGCAGGTCACACAAAGGTGTTTTGACATTGTACTACTCCTTGTCTGTAGTTGATTGAAATAACAACAGCTCAGATATTTCTCACAGGAGGTTCTGAATTTGCAAAATATTTTTTATGTTCCTACTTTGTCCAGGACAAATGCAAGTCACTCATTTATGACCAGGCTGTAGGGATCAAATCTTGAATATCATTTTCTCTAGTAAACTGCAATCAGTGTTATTTTCCTTCCCTGGCGTATCTCCTGTTTTCTGTTCGAAAACCATGGACTGTTTTATAAATATTAAGTGCTAGGCTGTCCCTGTTTCTTTTTGCATAGATGAACACAAAGGAGAATGAAAGGATTCTTTGGTTCTTATCCCCATGCACAAAGAGGAGAGAGAGTGGAATCACATACTAAACATACACCACAAACAGGTCAGGAGATCAAGGGCCCACATTATCCCAAATGCACAGGTAGCCTAACATATATAATGCACTCTAGGAACAGAAGGTACACAAACCAGTTTCAGTGATCAGAAACTGGTTTAAACCCGGAACAGAACAGAAGCTCAGTGCAAAAAAACCAGTTTCAAAATGTCTGGAACTGGTTTAAGATAAACCTGGTTGAATGTATTATCAGACTTAACTGATTTTGGGCAAACTGATTTATGAACTTCTGTCTCAGACCCTGTTGTGGTTCAAGTTAAATCACAGTCTCCCAGCATGCTTTCCAGTCCTGGGCTGGGCTGTGATGTGCTGTCTGCTCTAAGGCTGGCCCCACACCTCTGCTCCCTAGCTGGAGCAGTGAGAGCTAGCCGACAAGGGAGTGGGTGGGACAAGCCAGACTGGTGATGCAGCCCAGTAGGTGGACTGCCCCATCCCCAGGCAAACCCCAGCTGGGGTCTAGGACCAGGGAAGGAAGTTAAACACCCCTTCCCCCATTCAAATATACTGCTGGCTGCAACTGTGGACTACAAATCCCAGAGGCACCTGGAAACAGGAAGAGGAAGTGATGAGCAACCCTGCAGAGTCCTGTTGCTCTAATTCTGGACTGCAAACCCCAAAGACCAGGGGCAGCAGGAAGAGAAAATGAATACACTTCCAGAGATCCGTGCTCTAGTGCCCCCGGCTTGTGGCCTGAGCCACTGCAGGCATGTGCCTGTATTTCCTGAATCAAAGTAAATGTCTGCTCACTTCTGTTTCAATTTAATCTGTGCAGCTTAGACTAATCTGCAAAGACTGAATCAATTCAGCCTCAGGCTTTTTTACTGTACTTAGCCTTAAGGGATTAGGTTGTTAGCTCTGTTGCGAGGGACATAGGTTAGTGACCTAATCCTTATGTTCCAAGAAGAAAACTGAAGCTATGGGCAATTCATGGGCCTGATATTCAGAGTACCCCAAGTAAAAACAGCTTGTCTTTCTCCAATGTGCTCATCTGTTTCTATAGCATTGCTACATGCAGAGATAGACTCTTTCCCCATCCTTTAGAAGAGAATACCTTATTCTGCAAATAGCTTTATTGATTTCAGTAGAGCTATTTGCAGCTCACAGTACTACACAATATAAATATAGATGGAAGAATCTGGCCTATAGCATCTATTCCTCTTGAAGGTGAATCAAGAAGCTTGCTAAGTGTGTTCAGTTTGCCAAAGAATAAGAGAACTGGACTGTTCCTGTACCTATTGAAGTCAATAGCCAATCTCACATGGAACTCACTAAGACTGACAGTAAGTTACATTGACAACTATAAAAGAAAAAGAAAAGAGAGAAATAAAAATTACATTTTAAAGCAAAGACTCTCATCTCAGTTATCAGCCAGCCAAAACCGGAGGCAGGGTTTATTTGACACACAATGTTATGACACTACATGTGCTTGATCCAAAAACCATTTTCACTCTCTTCATTTCAGTCCTGGCAATGCCATCAACTCCTGCTGGGGAAACACAAAATGCTACCTATAAGATCACCCTTTTATTTTTGTTCCATCATAATCCCTTTGGTGCTTCACTTCATGGCGCTTTGTGTTCACCTCTAAGAGTTTACAGAATACAAAGCAACAGCAAGAATCACAGTAGCTGAAAGCTGGGGCAAAGAAAGAGGGCAGCTAATGGAAGAGGTGGGGAGTTGAAAAGGGAAGGAGACTGGATGAGAAGAGGAAGCCTCAGCTGAAAATGGAGCAAAGGAGACAATGTGAGAAAGGGAAAGAGGAAATGAGATGAAAAGGTGGTAGAACAGGAGAAAGAGTCCTCTTTGGACTGACATGATATATAAAGACAGTGATAGAGGCAGCCAGAGGAAGAAGAAAGGGAAACAAGGAAATCAGTGTTCGAAGTTTATTTAAATGTGTGAGCCTGATTGTCAACGAATGTCATTCTATTGACTTCACTAATGCAATTATGGCTTTTACCAGCTGAGCATTTGG
Organism: Crocodylus porosus; assembly: GCF_001723895.1. Lineage (NCBI taxonomy): Eukaryota > Metazoa > Chordata > Crocodylia > Crocodylidae > Crocodylus > Crocodylus porosus. The sequence continues at coordinate 29,701,824 of NW_017728915.1, read as the reverse complement.
TCCATATTTTCAGTGTCCCCATCCCCAGTGCACTAGTATTTAACCATCTTGCTAATTTGCACTTGCTATAAAGTTCCTCCCTGTCCTCTGCAAAGTTAGGCATAATTTCATTTTATTGGAAATAAGATTACCCATCATCAGCCTCCAGCCAAATTACTGCATCTAACAGTGATTCCGAAAGGACTCCAGATTTATTTGGAGGCAATTTAACAACCCTAAAAATGCCATGTGTTGGCTCATATACTCTGTACCCAAATTTTTTTAAAGAGGTTCCCTTACTGCAGTATTTTGGTAGGAATTTGCTGTTATTAAACCGGCAGAAGCAGCTGCTGTAACAGTTCAGCAGAGGTTAGCTTTCCATCCTGTCAGACTTTTTGTTGGGGAAATAAAAAGAAAAGAAAAAAAAATCAATACACAGAGAGCAGCTGAAAGTTAAAGTGTTTCATGTGACATGGTCTAATTACTACAGCCCACTAGGCTCAAAGGTATTGTCTCTGTACAAGATACAGTACTCTGTACTCATTTGAAAAAACAAAACAAAAAAAAAAGATGTGCTAAGGTCTTTCTGGGATGTTGTAAACAGCAGAGAATAAAGAGAGACAGCATTGCTAGTTCAGAGGTATTATTATCCTTGCAACAAAATAAAAAGATCCTTTTTCTGAGAATCTATTTTACAGCTGCTCTGAAATTAAAACGAGGAAATCAAATGCCCCTCTGAGCATAAGTAGTATAAAGGGAAAAAAGCCACCCAAACCTGTTCCTGCATCCAACATAAAATCAGAGCTGAGTCTCCTTTACTTTTATAGTGATCATGAAGGATGAAAGCACAGCTCAAGTGGGACAATGTCATCTTCACCTCCATCAGAAATAATACTGAGCTCAGATAACACATATAGCATTGCAGAATTACTTGCTAATCTTAGGAAAGGTTTTCCACACTTTCCCATAATTTGCAACAGCTAACAACAGGGACAATAGGACAATAGTTCCAAAACTCAGGCACCATGGGTCAATTCACACCTTGGAACACTGTCATTGGTCTACATTGTATATTGCAAACATAAAGCTGTCCACCCCCTGGACAATATCCCTAAAGTAAGGATAAGCACCTTTTCCCAGCTGGGGACCAAAATGACCCACCCTGGTTCAAACAGAGAGAGCCTGCAGCCACTGCTTCTCTCTGCAGAAATAAAGGGAGAGCACCTGCAGCTGAACCCCCTCTGCCCACACTGACAAATGTTACTGAAGTCCCACAGCTGTAAGATGGACCCAATGGTTCCACATGCCACAACCAGCCTGTGAGCTATAGGTTGCTGACTTCTGCCCTAGGGCATGCAGACCAGAAAGCCAGCTCTGCAGCAGTTCTGGGGTGAAAGAGCCATGCCATAGTGGAGTGAAGGAGAAGGCATGGCTGGGCCATCTGAACCGTCACTACTGACACGCAAGTTAAGAAAGAATTCAGAGCTAGTGAAGGGATACATTTGTCTTTTTTCTGTCACTAAATGAGGGAAAATGGAAGCCCAAAGAAAAATAGTTGCCATCTCTTGGCTGTTCCACCCTATGAGAAAATTCACTTTAAACAGATTCACTTTCTAATAGGGAGGGTGACATTTACATTTTCTTACCGCATAGAAAGAATTAAGAGTGTGCTGGGAGCTGGTGTAGGATAAGCAAGATGAATACATTTGGATCAGTCTGAACATTTCTTCTTGGTTGGTCAATCTCTTTCTCTTGTCTGCTTCAGTGAGTAGGGAGGTATCTGTGGCGTGAGTTCTTGAATTTCCAGAAAATACTGTAAGAGAGGCAACTTCTCTGTAGGGAATCCTTAACTCCACTACATAAAGGAGAAAAGAGATATTCTCTCTGTTTTTAAAGCTTCAAAACTGGATAGATGAAGGAGGAAATGAGATTGAGATTTTTTCCAGAAAGGTTTCCTGAAGGAAGGTTAGGATGCAATGCAAAGATGAAGTGCTGAGTAATGGTCGAGAGTTGTAAAGGTTTTTGGGAGGCCTGCAAGATGACAAAAGCAGATTGCAACCTCAGGATAAAAGAAGAAAGAAAGGATGCCCTGATGCATGCCACAAAAATGGCAATCTTCGATCAGAGATAGAAGACTGAGAACATAGGGCAAATCCATCTGAATAAGCAGTTTGATGCCAAGTGTGAGGGGGCCAGGACCCTAAGGGGCCAGGCCCGAGCGGGGAACCCCGGAGTTCCGCCCCGCTTCCGGGGCCGGACCCGGAAGCCTGGCCGGGAACTTAAGGTTTCCCGGAACTTGAACCGCGCCGGCGCGGGACCAGCCCAGGGAGATAAAAAGGAACCACCTACCCCGGGTAGGGGGAGACGGAGGCTCCAGCGGGAGCCTGCCCCTGGAGCTGCGGAGCCGGGAGCTGCGAGGCCGGGAGCGGCGGAGCCAGGTGCTACCGAGCCGGGAGCTGCGGGGCCAAGAGCTGCGGAGCCAGGTACGGCCGCGCCGGGTGCCACGCCGCGGGAGCTGGCAGCGACGAGGCCGGGAGCCGGGGATCTGGTGGCGGCGAAGCCGAGAGCCGGAGGTCCGGAGGCGGCGGGCCCGGGAGCAGTAGAGCCGGGAGCCGGGTGGCAGGGACCGGCGGCAGCGACGCCGGCCGCCGCGAAGCCAGGAGCGACGCCGCAGCAGCCAGCAAGGCGGGAAGCGGCGGAGCCAGGGGACGCAGTGGACCCCGACATGACAAAGGTACCAAAGGGACCGGTGGCCATTGCACCGGAGGAAGCCGGGAAGGGAGGCTCGGTCGGAGGGACCCTCCTCTGGCGGCTGCGGGCCGCTTGGCCGCGGGGGAAGACCCGCGGGCAGGGAGGCAGAGCTTGTAGCCCCCCCCGGGTCTAGAGAGTGAATCACCAGAGGTAAAGACACCTCAGGACTAGTGGAGCGATCAGCATCAGGGAGACTAGGTGCTGGTAGGACTCCTGGTGAGGGTCCAGCAGTGTGAGGGTACCCCCCCACACTGCGGGACTAGTACGAAGACAAGGGAGCCCTAACGGAGGCTCCCCACCCGGAGGACTGGGCGAGGGTGTAGGGGAGGAGGAGCCCTCAGGACCCCTGGACCTTGGAGGTACGGTACCTCACGTGGACCGCCAGCTTCCCGGCACGGGTGAACCCCATATTTCCAGCAAGTCGTGGCAGGCGAGAGCGGCGAAGCGGGACTGTCCAACACGTATCTCCTCCTCTCCAGGGGACATCCGGGGATCGGGGTCTCACGGTAAGTGACGCACCCCCATCCCCTTACACCAAGTTTTTAGAACTTTTAAAGCTATGAATCTGATTGTCTTCTCACTTACTGGGGTGCAGAAATGGAATTATGCAAAAGTAAAATGGGTTTAAGGAAGAAAAACATGACTACTTTTAGAAACAGAATTCAGAGATCTTCCTCTCAGTATATATTTCCCCTCTCCACTTTCTCCAGCACAGTTGCTATATTGTTTTTCTTTTTCTTTTCTTTTTCCCCTTAGGGGTGGTGGGCAGCATGCTAAGGAGAACAGAATTACACATTGTGTTGTATATGCATGATACAACACAATTGACTTAGCACTGGGAATTGGTTCAAGGCCTTCATGAAAACTACCTCTGCTAGCTAGTTCTACCTTCCCATTTTACACATACAAGATTCTTATCCACTTCCACATGGAAATCTAGTTTTGCAAAGAACGAAGGATCAAGACTTCAGTCAGGGGTGAAGTATAAGTGTCCCAACTTATGGAATTTAAGCTTTTGTATGTTAAATATACATTCAATTTTAAAATACAGATTTTGAATAGCTATACAATGCAAATCTACATATAAAAAGGTCTAATGTCCATTGCTTGTTTTAATCAATTGGCACCTCATTTACACCCAGATTAAATTAATACACTGGATGCCTTTGAGTCATTTCAAATATTTAAACCTGTTACCCAAATCTTATAATGGTCCTCCTGTCAAAATAAATCACGCTACTCAATCGATTATACCAATGGTTTGACTCTCCTCTCCCTCACCCCATCAATTTAAGTGAATTTTTAATAATAATAAAACAAGTCACAGAATTAGGCTCATCTGACAAGCTCATACATACCCTTGCTAAGATATAAAATGGTTTGCTGTTGGAGAGAAACAAACTCAGGGTTAAAAGCTACAGGCAGGGTTTTTCTGCCTACATAACATTGCTGGGTAGAATAACTCAATTTTGTGACCAGCCCCATACATGCCATACAGAAAAATATGCTCTGGCAGCATGCCACGAAGTCCAACTATTATATAGCCTTTCAAGTGTGTTATAAATAAACTGCTGACACTTAGCATCATTGGACACACAGAAATTAATTCACATTATGCATCATCAGCTGCTGGCCCAAGGCCATTGCGTCATGTCAATATCTCCACTGTAACATAATACAATTTCTTGAAAAGGAAAATAGAGGTAATACAACCAATGCCTCTTAGTAGTAAAATCTTCATGTCCTACTGCTATGTTGCTCCTAAGGAGCTATTGCTGCAAACTAGTATTGACTGTGTATCAGCCTTACACACAGCCTTACTCAACCTACATGGTAACTGGAAATACAATACTTGACCTAGCTGAATTACCTGTTCATACAGTGCTCAAATGTTCATATACGATGGTGTGACTGTGTGACTGTTGGGATCAGATTAGATCCCATCACGTATTAAAGTGAACATCTAGCAGGGCCATAGTCTGCCTGTCATTTTTTTTTCTAACCACATCCTGATGCTTTGCCCTTTGAAAAGGCTCTCTTGATCGCTCGCTCTTCACAATGTCCCAGCTGACAACAGCGTAGTATGGTCTAATGGAGATGTTACAAGTAGCTGGATCAATCTCCAGGAGTCAATATAGCATCTGTAAATTAAATGTACTGGCAGCGATAAAAATGTAACAAATGTTGTGCATGATAAGACAAATAGCAAAGTTAATTAAGGCTGTGTGAATAACTGTTTTGCATCAGTTTGGCATTTGTTTGGTTTGGTTTTTTAAAGAGGAGGATAACCTAGAGGGAAATCTGCCTCTAACAAAAGAAAAATAAGCCCAAGTTGACATCTCCCTGATTCAAAGCATGAGTTCGAATGAAGGCCCGTTTCCTGTGAGAATTCCCTAACTGTCAGGCTACAGTATATTTTGGGATGCATTGTGCTCTAGTGCTCAATTGTTCATCTTGAAGCTGTTCCACTTTGCATAGCACTACTTAAGTTTTCATGACACAACCACCGACACCCAGCTGTCCCACTTCTTGAGGGAGTGGCCTAATAGTTGGACTTTGACAGTCTTTCTCTGGTCTAATAAATATTTAAATATATCATGCAAAATGGAAGAGCTTCAACAGAAAACATGAAGAGCAACCAATCCTAAACTAATCCACAATTATGGTCATTAGGGCACTCATTTGGGAGGTAGGGACAGAATAATGAACTGAACATGGACCTCCAACATCTTGGGTGAGCACACTAACCATATCACCAATATGGTGAGTAAAGCGGGGGGGGAAATGTTGGAATTGTAAATAACTGCCCCTCTCAGGCCCCAGGGGAGGCGCACCTAGGCCTAGGGTCAGTGAGGATCTAGTCAGGAAACTTCTGGAGGGACTGGACATATTTAAATCAGCTGATCCTGACGATCTCCACCCCAGAGTGCTGAGGGAATTAGCAGCGGTCATTGCAGGACCCCGGCACGGCTTTACGAGCACTCGTGGTACTCTGGTGTGGTGCCAGAAGACAGGAAAATGGCCAACGTGGTTCCCATTTTAAAAAAGGGAGGAAGGAGGACCCAGGAAACTATAGGCCAGTTAGTCTAACCTCGATCCTGGGTAAGCTTTTTGAGAGAATTATCCCGGCGCATGTCCATGAGGGGCCAGCAGGGGAGGCTATGATTAGGGGCAACCAACATGGGTCCATTAGAGGCAGGTCCTGTCAGACCAACCTGGTGGCCTTCTATGACCAAGTCACAAAAACTTTAGATGCAGGGGTAGTAGTGGACATAGTCTTTCTGGACTTCAGAAAGGCCTTCAACACTGTCTCTCACTCCATTCTCATTAAAAAACTGGGGGACAGTGGTGTTGACACCTATACAGTCAAATGGGTCACTAACTGGCTTTAGAGCTGCACCCAGAGAGTGTTGGTGGATGGGTCATTTTCGACTTGGCGGGATGTGGGCAATAGGGTCCGCTGCCCATTCAACATCTTCATCAGGGACTTGGACGAGGGGGTAAAAAGTACCCTATTCAAATTCGCAGATGACACTAAGATGTGGGCATGCTAGAAGGAAGGAATAGGCTGCAATCAGACCTAGACAGGTTACAGGGGTGGGCAGATGAGAACAGGATGGGTTTCAACACTGACACGTGCAAGATGCTGCACCTGGGAAGGAAGAACCAGCAGCATATCTACAGGCTGGGGAACTCCCTTCTCATCAGTGCAGAGGCAGAAAAGGATCTTGGAGTCATTACTGATGCCAAAATGAACATGGGCCAGAAGTGTGGGGACGTGGTCAGGAAGGCCAACCATACCTTGTCATGCATTCACAGATGCATCTTGAGCAGATTCAAGGAGGTGATCCTCCCCCTCTATGCGGCACTGGTCAGGCTGCAGTTGGAGTACTGCATCCAGTCCTGGGCACCACACTTCAAGAGGGATGTGGATAGCATGGAGAAGGTCCAGAGGAGGGCCACACGCATGATCAGGGGACAACAGGGCAGGCCCTATGAGGAGAGGCTCAGGGACCTGAACTTGTTCAGCTCCACAAGAGAAGGCTGAGGGGGGATCTAGTGGCCTGTTATAAACTAGTCAGGGGGGACCAGCAGGCACTGGGGGAGTCCCTGTTCCCCCAAGCACTACCAGGAGTGACTAGAAATAACAGTCACAAGCTGGCAGAGAGTAGATTCAGACTAGACATCAGGAGGCGCTACTTCACTGTCAGCGCAGATAGGAGCTGGAACCAACTTCCAAGGGAAGTGGTGCTGGCTCCTATCTTGGGGGTCTTTAAGAGGAGGGTAGATGAACACCTGGCTGGGGTTGTTTGACCCGAGTACTCCTACCTGCCATGGCAGGGGGTTGGACTCAATGATCTGCTCAGGTCCATTCTGACCCTACCAACTAGGAAACTATGTTGGAAATTCCAAATGAGCTACTGACAAAACAAAAACAAATAAAAAGGTCTGGCCTCAATTACCAAATATTTATGAACGTATTATTCTTTCCCCTCCACAATAGGAAATTAAAGCATAGGAAATCCCTGAATTTCTCTGTGGTATTATTTCCCCTTTTTTTCTTAAGAGCATATTTCAGGAAAATACTCTCTTCTGTGACATTTCCTACTAAGTGTTGGAATTATGTGAGTATCTGGAAGAACACAGAGAATGAACTCTGCCCTTTGATACGCATAGAGTTCACATTCAAGTCATTAAAATGACACCCTAATTTTAAAAAGTGCTACATTATCCTAGAGCAGTAGTATAAAGCACAGCAATTTAAGAGAATATAGCAATGTTTTATTGTTATCACTGTGCATTATTTTTAATAGGAGTCTGCTTACGAAGAAGCAATCCAATTCATTACATAGTTATTTGTTTCTTTTCTTTCCTATGAAAATTGTTAATTTGTAGGACTAATTTGATACATTCCACATGTATTTACCAAAAGTAAAAATAGCTAAGATCAATAGGCCACAAGTCATCCAGGGTGCTTTGTAACATGAAATAAGTGCAGAAATTCACTCTAGCAGAAAATTATTTACATGGTTGATTTGGGTTTATTATAATAAATTATTCCTTCTGAAGCAATCCCTAGAGGCCCCAATCAAGGATCAGGCCCTATTTTGCTAGGTAGGCAAAATCTAATTGCAACCTCTACTTGATAAATTGAAATTGAATTGGAAGCTTTGCTTCTAGGCATGCCCAGAAGTGCTTCATTGTTGAGAGGTCCAAGACACACAGAGCTTGCCTCAAGCTTTAGGCCCATACGTATTCACAAACTAGATATTCTTCCATCTACCTTGCCGAAGAGCACACTAACCAGATTAGGCTTTGCACAAAATACAGTAGTGGCCACTGCATCCTTCAAAGGTGGAACATCACTAATGGCAGTTTCATTCCCCCTTCTACCCTCCCTTACAAAATACATCACTTGTAATAATTTGAAACCCAGGTTATGTGAAACATGGGCTCAGTTCCCTCCCCTGCCCCATGGGATTCAAACCCACATCTTTTATCACCTACTAGAATGTCCTGATCACTAGGCTTGGGTTATTCTTCATGAAGGGGACACTGTCCCTTCTTCCCATTGAAGCATTTCCACTTTACATGTAATGCTGTAAGTTGCTATTGGGCCATAGAGAGAACATGATTCTCTAGATTAGTGATTAGGATTGTCATATAGAATCATCTAATGGTGGGGCAGGGTTCCAGTTCCCAGTTCAAGGTTGTTTAATGCATTACGTGCAATGACTAGTCAAACATTGAAATAGTCCTTGCAGCAGGAACAGTGACGTACCTCACTCCCACCCACTTCAAAGCAAGTGGGACAGTTTCAGTGGGAAGAATAGTCCCCTTCTTTTCCTTGCCTAATCCTTGATATTCTCTAGTTGTATGCCATAGGAAGTGAAAGAGGTGGGTTTGAATTCCCTCAGGCAGAGGAAGCTGTGATCTTACACAGCTATGGGGATATTTTATAAAATGACAATGCCCTCATCATGCCATGATCTGAAAGAAAGGATTAGCTCATGTTCAGTTTTTGAAAGATATAGTGAAGGCACCTGTTGGCTCTGGATTTATGACCCAGCTATCTTGCCCCAGGCAGACCCAAACCCTCACACTGACCACAACTTCTCCATTCGATAATAGGCAGATTTTATTGATACACATTGATAGCAGATAAGAACGATGGAGGGAAGGAAAACAAAATAATCCCCTTCATTCTATATCTACCAGTCCTAGGGTTATTACAGAGGGAAAGTACATCAGGCCAGCTTCACCCTGTGCAAGCTTCACCTTGAGGTTCTTTCTTGAATGTCAGAGGTCACCAGCCTGGAGATTGAGGGCTGAGGAGGACTGGTGGTGTTATCTCTGTCCATGGTGGCCTCAGATTCCCCCCTGGGGGACCCTATGTTGCTCTGAAATCCCTCTTTTTGTATTCTTTCTCTCCTCTGATGACTCTTCATTTCCAGGTACTGTTGATTGGTTTCCCTGTTGATATCATACTATCCATATTCTGTTCAGTCAGAATGCTCCTTTGTTTCCCAAACCCATCACATGCACACATCATAATTTGGGAATGCCCCAGTCTCCTAATTTAATCCATCCACCAAAACCAGAACTCCCAAGGGCTCTGCAGCTGGGCACTGTGTCTTGGCACCAATGCTGCAGAGTCCTTTATCTCTTGTTATGGAACACTGTTCATATTCTGCAGCTTCAGGGAACAGTGTGGTACATATCTTTAATTTCCCAGACTGTCTGTCTGCTGCCTTCAGACACAATGGACCTTGAAAGAAACTGTCACAAGCAGACATTTAGAAATGAACTGACATTTGCTGTTCTCCTGGACTATTGTTCTAATGTACATCCACTTTATCTACAAGTGGATTCCCAAACACAAATCTCTAAATATCATTTTCTAGGCATCAGTTCCTACCTCCAGGACAAGATTCAGGGCCATGCATTTTGACTGGTCTAGCACATTTCTCAGTATGCATTAAGTACAGCTCATTACTCCAGAACAGGGATGTGTTTAAATACACTACTCCTATTCACATTGTTTTCTATTGGTTTAAGCATCTCTCACTTGGTCTTCTAGATATTATCTCTTCCCATTCATTCCATATGGAATTTAGGCACCTTAGAGCAGTGGATTTCATCAAGGGGACCACATGCCTCAGGACCATGTCAACACTGCCTCCCTGCTAAGTCCAGGACCATCACCAAGAAACAAGTTTGGTATAGCCCACTCACTCCGGCTCCACTTGAACCCAAATCTGGCAAGTGGACAACATATTCCCCAGCACCATTCTTAGGCTCTCTGTTTCAGGAGAGTGTAAGAACAATGCACAGGCATGGGCTGAGATCCTCTCTAAGTTGCTGTCCAGTTGCTGGTTTAGGGTATAAATGGGGCAAGAACCTGCTGGTGAGTCTTATTTCTAAGTGGTGGTCCTGGATTGATGTGCCTTGTTGTGGATGGGTCTAAATTATCTAATCCATTTAAATCCTATCTTTAAAGGTACTCAATGATTTTACAAGATCATTTGGCATGTCTTTAAGATACTTTATTATTCACAAGGTATTGAAATCTTCATTTAATCTGATACCCTCATCCATTAATCAGCTGGCACACTTCAGTGAACATACTTCTTATCACTGTCACCCCTTCTAGTTAGTTATACCCACTGGATTTATTTTTATCATTATTCATTTTACAAAAGCAAGGCAAAGCATGACTTCTTTATTAATATCCATGCGTTCAACTTCCTGATGCCAATTACTTTAGACATTTAGAGCATTTAAATGACGCTTAAAAATAATTCGCTATTCTAAGCACCTATTTCCATTGTAAAGAGTATCAGAATACGTTAATACTAGTGTAGACAAAATTGTACAATGTAGGAAATAAAATATTCACCAAATATTTACCAGAACTATGTTCAAATCAAGTCATTAGAATGTGGATTGAACATGTAAGTAGAAAATAAACAAATAACAGAACCCACAGAGAGTCATAAGACCAGATGAATAAGTCATAGCAAACAGATTCCTTCAATTTACCTCTTCAGTTATACTTGGGGATAATAATACAGTATATTCCCAAAATATATCAGTACAAGCCTCTGAAAAGTGATTTTGTATGTGTCAAGCGAACCAAGAAAGGTGCAATGACTTTGGAGAACTCAGAGATCAAAATTAGATCTGTTGGTTTATTATATTTATATAAAAATTATTTCCTAATTCATCCTTGCAAGTAGTCTTTGAAAGGAAAAAAAAATCTCCTTTCATAGTACATATTTGTGATTGTTATGTTCAGATAATATAGGGGTGGGTGCAACAGAGGTTTTCCAACTCTTAATGGTATATGAAACAATTTTTCCAAACTCAGTCTTTCCAATTCACACCAAAGATCATATATTCATAGCTGTGGATCTCAAATTTTGAGTTGAACTCATCCTACAAAAGGAACTATAGGACTTCTACATGTGATTGAGCATAGTGAAAACAATACAGTAGAAGTTTGCCTGGAGGTTAGAAGATGAGTTGCTTCATACCATTTGGGAAGAAGTTTCAAAATATTCCAGAGTAAAGTATCATCTCAGTGAGATTTCTATCTTAGGTGAAAATAAAATTGCAGGGAAGGCATCTGTAAAACTAGAGAGGCGAATGTATATTATCTTACATAACTGACAATATTGAGGGACATCACTACTAAGGGTTACAAAGCTTGTAGGCATATACTTCCAGATGTGTGCTGCTAATCATTTTGGCTCATAACTCTAAAAACCTATGAATTCATTAATTTTATGTCTCTTAACAATGAGCACCACCATTTCAGTGTTAAAAAACTGCAATAGGAGAACCTGTTTTTTCACCATTTCATCATTAAATATAAATTTAGTTATAAAACATAATGATGTTGCTATCCTGTGTGCAACTAGTTACAAAAAGTATACAATTATGTTCTAATGCTTTAAGCCTTAAGAATGTTGAGACCTGTAATTGGCACATGTGTTTAGGTATGTAATATTTATTTAACAAGCAATCTATAGCAAGTTAATTAGATAGCATGCTTAATATCTAATTTTCTTTAGTTGTGTGGTAAAATTCTAATTAAATTGCTAAGTATTCCTTGTAAGTGTAATGTAACAATAAGAATATAGTCACACACTTATTGTTTCCGCATATTTAAATTAATTACATAGCAAGTAGATTTATCTTTTATATACTTATACCTCAATAGGTACACTTGCAACAACCAATTGGGATTTAATTTCCTCACAATTGGCTCCTTAGTTCTAAATTAAATGTGTTTAGTACAGTAGTGCTTCATACTTGCAGATTCTCTAGCTACTGATAACTTTTGTTTTACTGATTACTGTTTTGTTTCTACCATATTATTTATCCTTTGGATTAGGGTTAACAATGAAAATTAATTTATAGAGGTTTGATTTATGTTAAGAAAACCTGTGGATCTTTTTTTTTTTTTACAGCCTGATTCCTATGTAGTTCCACATTTTTGCCAAAACCATTAGTACCTTCTTAGTACAGCAGCAGATTTAACAGTTAAAAAGAATGAGGAGTTTCATGTAATTCAGCTATTCTTGAGGACTGCAGATTCAGAAATGCTTGGTTCTAATTTTTAATTGTGTCATTGCAACCATGAAATCAATATCATTCTGTGACTCCAGGTTCTCTGGCCTAGACACAGGTTTATATTCATCAACTTGAAAAGCACACAGGTGTGCTGAACTGAGCATGAGACCATAAACAAACAAACAAAAACCTTAGACCCGCATTCCAAACTAAGCTTCAATATCAATTTCCTCTGTGACTTTAATGAGGGCCATTTATCCTTTCTAGTCTATTTTCATTGTGTGTAAAACAAGGATAATTGTTACTATCTCCCAGTTGGGTTTGTAATGACTGGTTAGAACTTCCAAAGTATTACAAATGCTAACACACACCAGGACATGCTCATCACCACCCAGTATTTGCAGGGCCAGACACAGACATGGGTGAACAAGGCAGCTGCCCAGAACCTGGACAGAAATGGGGCCCAAAAATGTTTTTTTTTTTTCCATTGTCTAATTATTATTCTCATTATCTTTGGCGAAGGGGGCCCAATACTAAAAGTTTGCCTGGAGCAGCCAGGAGTCTAGATATGGTGTTGAGTATTTGATAGAACTGTCAGCAGTTCAGAGAACCGTTGTGTATTTTAACATGTTGGCAACTGGGGCTGTGTGAAGCTTTGGGTGCTGATTCAGTTTGATGGCCAAACCTCCAAATCTGAATTGAAAAAGGGAACCAATTAGGTGGCTCTGCCATTAGCCCCCTGACCCTTGCCCACTCTCCCAGCCCCCCCCCCCATGGCTGCCCCAGCCCACTCCAGCAACAAAAAAACAAAATAAGCTCCCCTGCTCACCAGCTGCTTCAGTGGCCTTGGGGCTTCTGGGGACTTGTGGCAGAGCCCCCCATGCAGAGTGAGACAGTGTGGGGCAATGGGGATCATTGCAGCAGTTGGTGAATGGAGGCTTTTTTTTGTTTTGTTTTTAAGGGCTGGGAGCTGGGGCAGGCAGAGCAGCCATGTGGCAGGGCGGGGGTTGGGAGAGCAGGGAGGAATTCGGGGGCTCATGGCAGAGCCCCCCGTGTGGCACGGGGCAGTGAGGATAACTCCCATACCTGGCAGAAGCTGGTGAGTGCAAGGTTTTTTTTTTTCCTAAAGAGCAGGGAGCTGGAATTGGGTGGGGCTGGAAGAGTGGGTGGGAGGTGGAGCCTGTGTGATTAAGAGATTTGGCTGATTTGGCAGCAGCTGAATCTCCAAATCAGATTCAGCTGAATCGATTTGGGACAGTGATTCGAATCACTGAATTGAATCACTGTCCCCTGAATTGGCCGAATCCAAAGCAAATACTAACTGCTTCACACAGGCCTATTGGCAACTATGCATAAGCCCTAGCTAAAGCAAGCTGGTTCTGTTTCTGCATCAGAAACTTGACTGTGATTTAATAAGCCTCTCTTTAGTGTGGAAGGAGTCAGTTTAATTTTTGGAAGCCACAAATCATTTTTTTGTTTATCCTTCAAAATTGAGGCTCAGACACAATGATAGGGGCTAAAAATTGGTTGCTGAACGCATGAACTAAGTATTGTTTTACAAGACTACCCCAAATTTCAAAGGATCACTATGCTATCAACACCGAGGTGATATGTTTGATCATGGGTCTGATCCTGCATAACTGAAATCAACAGAAGTTCTGCCATTAACTTCAATGAAAGGAGAATTCTACTGCTCGTGTACAAATGCAACCCCCCCCCCAAAAAAACCAACAAATAAAATGGGAAGGCCTTTCTTTAAAAAGTCCAGGTTTAAGGGAGTGATCCTTCATCAGCTTGAACTCTGAACTGAACAGGAGGATGGAAGAACCGTTTAGACCTTCACAGGTCAATGCAAGACAGAAGAAGTATAAATCTGTTCTCTCATAGGCCTTCTAATGCTATGAGTTCCTATCATCCACTGTCTAGAAAAGTCACCTACAGGTACCATTTAACATCACTGCTGGAAACTGCTGCAGAATTTCTAGATGCTGGGCACAACTAGATCTTTAAATCTTTGTGTGCCAACCTCTCAACAGGGTGCATCCACTTTGCAATGCTAATTTGTGTTTGTTGCTTTATAATTTGTTTATGCAGTGCCCAAAACTTAAAAAATGGGGAAAGGGAGAGCTGATTAACTAAAAATAATTTAGCTATTAGTCTGCAGAAAGCCATCTTTCTGTGGATCTATAATGAAGTGGAATGCATTACACATGGTAAGAGTTATTTATATAACTCTGGTAATGGGTACCACAACTGGAGTCTAAAATCTAACCTGTGTATTTCAAGAAGTTCTTTGTTTGTTTTTCACAGAAGTGCAATTTTTCAAAGGTTAACATAGAATTTAAGAAGAAAATGTATGATATTGGATGAAATTTTAAAAATGAAAACATACTCTGCATGTTCAAATTACTTTGGAGTAGATATTTCTATTAAATTTCCAGTAAAGTAATTTCAATAAATCATAGCATTTGTAATTAGTTATATCAATGAAGCATATTCAGTGTGTTAAATATTTATGAGTTGACTATATCAGAGGCAGAGATTTGTAAAATATAGGAGATAATCGAGTTTCCATATGATTAATCCATGATTATGTAAGCAACAATAGTGTCCCATATAGTCTGCTCAACTTGTAAGTAATGTTTATGTTTTAATAGGAATACAACTAGATTTAACATGCTGGATATCAAATTAATGCACTGTGTTTGATTGCTTAGTAGAGATGTAGCCTGTTTAATAAAGCTTTCACTAACAGATGCTTATGTGTACTAGATGATCATTTCCATTGCAACTAATTACCACAAAATTTTGTTTGATTTTTTTGTAGGTGAGCGGATGGCCCTTGCCTCCTATTTAATAACTGCTGTCTTCTCCTCATATAACCTTGTAGCTTAAATGAGATAATTATGTACTCCATGCCACAAAGCCAAGGAACAGGCATTTTGGATACTAACAAAGTATTATCATGGTAATCTGTGATCTAAAAAGTCCCTGCAATTACAGACTTCTTATTTTTAAAGCTCATTATGCTTTGCAAGCATTTCTTAGAGGTTTTTTGGTTTTTGTTTGATTTTTTTGTTTGTTTGTTTGATTTTGGAGAGGGGGGGTTTTGGTTGCAAGGGGACCACCATGGACTAATACCAAATTATAGTTTCTTAAATGAAAATCATGCCTTTCAGTGGGATAAGTCATGATTGCCATTCTGAGATTATTAAATATTGTTATTTTTTTGCAAACAGACTGTATTATACACTATGGCTGATCTTTTCTTTTGTTTTCAGAAGTGTCTGAGGTAGGAGGCAACAAATGCTGAAGGGAGCATAAGCCTCCAAATATTAACTGGCATTTCTACTCATTTATTAGCTCTATCAAAGGCAAAAGAATTCTACACAAAGGAATAAACCACTAAACACAGACAGCTTAATCCAAAGCAGCTATGGAGGAAAATTTCTATAACATAACTCACCAAGGGCAATTCATGCCTGGCTAGCCTGACTGCCTTCTATGATAGATGACTGGCTCTGGATACAGGCAGACCAGTGGATGTGGTATACCTTTAGCAAACCTCTTGATATGGTCTTCCGCAACGTTCTTGCAAGCAAGTTAAGGAAGTATGGGCTGGATGAATAGACTTTAAGGTGGATAGAAAACTGGATGAATAATCAGACTCAGAAGGTAGTAGGCAGCTGGTGTCAAATGGAGTACCCTAGGGGTTGTTCAATATTTTCATCAATGACCTGGAAGGTGGTATAGAGTGAACCCTCAGGAAGTTTGCAGATGACTCAAGCTGTAGGGCGTAATAGATATGGTAGAGTGGAAGGCATCAAAAGACATCGCCAAATTGGAGGATTGGACCAAAAGAAATCTCATTAGGTTCAATAAGGACAAACCATCCTGATGTGCAGGAAGACTAACAAGTATGACAGGAGACCAGCTTGGCTTATAAAGGAACTCTTCAGTAAACTAAATCACAAAAAGGAAACTTATACAAAACTTGGAAGCTTAGACAAACAACTAGGAAGGTGTAGAAGAGTATTGTTCGGGCATCCAGGGATAGTCAAGAAGGCCAAAGCGCAACTGGATTTCCACCTAGCATGGGACATAAAGGGTAACAAGAGGAAGATCAGGGAAAGTGTGGGTCTCTTACTGAGTAGGCGGGGCAACCAAGTGACAGAGGATGCAGAAGAGGCTGAAGCACTCAATGCCTTTTTCAACTCAGTCTTCACAGGCAAGTCAGCTCCCAGACTCCTGCGCCTGGCAGCACAGTTTGGGGTGGATGTGAGCAGCCAGCTGTGGCAAAAGAACAGATTAGGTACTATTTAGAAAAGCTGGGCATATACAAGTCCCTGAGGCCAGACGGGAGGCACAGGGAGTGCTGAGGGAGTTGGGTGATGTGTTTGCTGAGACACTGGCCATTATCTTAGAATATGTCTAGTGATCAAAAAAGGTCCCAGACAATTGGAAAAGGCAAATATAGTGCTCATATTTAAGAAAGGGAAAAAGGAGGATCCAGGGAACTACAAATCGGTCAACCTCACCTCAGTCCCTGAAAAAAATCATGGACTGGATTCACAAGGAATCTATTTCTAAGCACTTGGAGAAGGTGATTAGGAACAGTCAGCATGGATTCACCGAGGGCAAGTCATTCCTGGGCCAAAAGACATCTCATGAGGCTCAATAAGGGCAAGTGCAAAGTCCTGCACTTCAGATGAAACAATTCCATACACCAGTATAGGCTGGGGACTTACTGGTTGGCCAGCAGCTCTACAGAAAAAGACCTGGGGGTTACAGTAGACAATAAGCTGAATATGAGCCACTGTGCCCATGTTGCCAAGGCGAATAGCATACTGGGCTACATTGACAGAAGTGTTGCCAGCTGAGCAAGGTAAGTGATTCTTTCCCTTTATTCAGTGCTGGTGAGGCCACATCTAGAGCACTGTGTCCAGCTTTTCACGCCCCCCCCCTCCATCTGCCAGACCCCCCTCCACTACAGAAAGAATGTGGACAAATTGGAGAAGGTCCAGTAAAGGGCAACATAATTGTTACAGAGCTGGAGCACATGAATTATGAGGAGAGGATGAGAACTGGGTTTATTTAGTTTTGAGAAGAGAAGACTGAGGCAGGATTTAATAACAGCCTTTAACTACCTGAAGAGTGGTTCCAAAGAGGCTGGAGCTGGACTGGTCTCAGTGGTGACAGATAACAGAACAAGGAGCAATCATCTCAAGTTGAAGCAAGAGAAGGTTAGGATAGATATTAGGAAAAACCCTCTCCCTAGGAGAGTAGTAAAACACTGGAACAGGTTACCCAGAGAGGCTGTGGACTCTCTACCCTTAAAGGTGGTTAAGACCTGCCTAGACAAAGTCTTGGCTGGGATGATGCAGTTGGGGATGGTCCTGCTTTGAGCAGGGGGTTGGACTAGACTACCTCCTGAGGTCCCTCCCAACCCTCATTTTTCTATGATTCCATAGCTCTTCGATCAACCTTCCAAACCAAGCTCTCATAGACTCATAAAAAGCAAGAGAGTGAAACTCCTCCTTGTAACAGTTCCATATTCTACTGTACTGAGATTACAAGAGGGTACTTTGTCCAGTTGGATTTTAAGAGCCTCAAGTGATGGGTTTTCACCATTTCCTTTGGAAGAATCTTCTGCAATCTAATAATAAAATAATTGAAATGAATAATTAATCTATAGCACTTACACAGCCTGGGTAGATGCTCAAAGAGCTCTAGAAATCTGACATAGTGCTTGAAACTACATCTTTCTTTTACAGCCCTGTTTATACTAAGGAGATTTCCTCCAGCTCCTCATCACATCTAATCAATACAGTGGTAAAAAGTGTCTACAGCATTAGGCAACCCATGTGACTCAGGCTGCCAACACTGCTAACAGCACAGGAAAGCTGAACCAGCACTAGTGTCACTGGGGGGATTGTTAGAACACAGACAGGATCAATGGGTCATCCATTTTTTTCCATATAGAGCTATTTATTACGTTATGTATGTTGCTTTGAATGTATAACCACCAAAGTTTTGTGGTCTGAAAGCAAAATCATAACATTACAATGTCAATAACTGAACAGATCTTGAAGAGAGGGCTTTCTGGCACCCCCAACCTTAGGCAGTTTGTGACAGCCATCTTGCATGTAGTGTAATGCATCTAGACACGCTCCTTCTGCAAGTCTACTTGCTAATGAGAAGGGTTATTTTTTTCCCCTGACAAATTCCATGCAGTGTTACAAGGGACATTTCCTCTGATCAGAGTCCTCTTAGGTTATTCAAATGAAGCTTATTGCATTACTTCAAAATGAGCAAAAGAAGAGGAGCTTCAGTACATAGAATATTTTACCAACAATAGAGCCAATTAGCATACAGTCTCTCTCTTTCTCTCTCCCACACACAGAAATGCAGCTAATATTTGCAAAACAGAATAGCAGATTTATTTGTTTTCTCCATATATACAACATTGATTGGTACGTTAACTGATTGACATAATGACCCAAATGCTCCATAGGATTCCTAGTTTTTTTCCTTATGTTTCACACATTATCTCTAAACTCTATTTTAATCACTGAAAGCCTTGTTTTGGAAAAGGCCATTTGATTTGCCATCTACCTCAATTATTTTACATAAACTCTGGTTTCTTCTACTTCAGTTTTGTTATCTGTATACAGATAGCTTTAATAAAAGAACTGCTATTTAAAAATGGGTTTATTTGAAATGCTTAGGTGTGGCATATAAGGCTGTGCACAGTTGTGCACAGCTGTTCACCACACCTGGTCTATGTTCAGGCAGCTTGAATGTGGACCTGGAGCAGTGAGTTAAGTCATTTGCTAGTAGCAGAAGCTGTGCAGGGAACTCAGTGTAAGTAACTTGAAGTACAGAGAGGGACAGGTGGGATCAAAGGGGCTAGTGCAGGCATCAGCAACATTTTGGGGCCAAAAACACCCCAAGCTCAACTTGCAAGATGTTGGTGTGCCAGAAGCGAATGGCCGGAGAGCTACAATGGGCCTGACCCTTGTTGTGGCAGTGCAGCCCCACCATCTTTCCAAAGGTTCATGTGAACCTGCCACCAGCAATAAGTTGGGCTGGGGCTCTGAAGACCTTGGTGCACCATCTTGCAGCCTCCCTGCCACCTGCTGTGAGCAGTCCAGGCTCCAGGGCAGGTGGCGGGGGCCTGCCTAGAGCCTGGGTCAGCTGTGGCCAGGAGGTTGCAAGCCACTGCACTGAGGTCTGTGAAGTTCTGATCTGGCTCGTGTGGCAGGTGCCCCTCTCTGTACTCTGAGAGATCTGCAGGAGCCCGATCCTTCTTGTGGCTGTGCAGCCTTGGCCCCTTCCCCATTGTCCATCCCAAGGTGCACATGCCGAGCAAAATGCCTTTGTGTGCCATGCTCTGACACACATGCTGGAGGTTGCCAACACCAGGGATAGTGGGTCTGCATGAAAGGGAGAGGGTTTGTCCCTCTGGAGGTGGCAGGAGCGTCAGGGTGCTAAAAATTGCCTGGCCAGGTTTAGGAGGGATGGGCGTTTGAAAGAGCATAACACCACGGGTAGGGTAGGTGCATGGGTTTCCCTAGTCCTGGAACTGCACTCTGAACATGTACAGAGATCTTATTTTAGCCATTTGGAAAAGTAAACTTCATTGCTAACCAAGAAAGAAGGATTTTTCACATCCCTGTCTACTTCTAACATAGGCAACTTCCAGGAAAATAAGACAGCCTAATCTGTCACATCACAGACCAACATCCTCACAAAAGGACTCTGAGATACCCAGCAGAATAAACTTCCACCCTCTACCTCCCCTGTGCAAAATGGAGTTTCTTTCCTACGTAGGACAGGGGTGGGCAAAATGCGGACCATGGGACCCCTAAAAAATTTGGAAAATTAATATTTATCCGTCCCCGGCTGCCTGTCATGCGGCCCTTGATGGCTTCCCAAAATTCAGTAAGTGGCCCTCTGCCCAAAATAATTGCCCGTCCCTGACATAGGAGGACTTTAAAAATCTTTGAATTCTCCTCAGCCTGAAGAAAAGTGTATGTGCCCAAAAGCTTGCAAAGAAAGGCATTTTTTGCTACTAAGTAGTTGGTCTAATAAAATATATCACCTCAGACCCAAAAGCTTTGCGAACATGTACAGGGATTTGATAGATCAGGTTAACCCATTCCTAATTTAAATTAGTGCACCTCCTTAAGTGTACTAGCTTAGATAAAGCCAGCCATTTTTTCCCCGATTTAACCCCTCTGAATGCCTGCACAGACAGGCATTTATACTGACCTAAGCCTAGTAAGGTCAACTTAAATGTAATGGCTATACGTATCCTGAATTTGTAACTGATTAGATGATGCATTTGGTCTTGCAATCTATGCGTATTTTGTGCACAGAAATTGTTTAGAAATTTAGGATCCAGGCCAGAAAAGTATTTAGATATGTACATAATTCTAAACATATGAACTGAGCTCTCACTCATGAAAGCTTATGCATCTCAGATTCAGTTAGACTCAGGTCTTCTCTGCCCTGCCTTCTGTCTAAACATATGAGTAGTCTCTACTGCTGTCAGCAGCATTTAAAGATAAATAGCTACATATAAATGTACTTCCTTGGATTGGTGCCCTAAACCTTACAATTCACTGGGCAAAAATTGCAAGGTTTCTGAAAGAAAATATTTCTTCTTTCTGAAACCTTCAATCTTTCTGAAAAGAAAGTCTATGATATGTTGTGTGAACTAGAAATAGGAGGTTTTGCAGTGCTCTAATCAGAAAGTTGTATAATATTTGTTTATAGCCTTATTTTCTCCCCTGTTTTGGAAAGATAAAAACTATGACTTGCCAAGGCAAAGCCCCTTTTAACTATCTGACAGTTGTTTATCTCACAGACACATAGAACTAACCCTGCTTTTCACCTTTTCACACTTCTCTGTCAACAGCTGACATTTATTATCTGCCAGAAGAAAGAGATTAGTCTAAGCATTGCTTTTACAGTGATTAATGCTTATAATAATCATTGTTGTGTGCAGTTACACAACAAAAACATGCATATGAAAACTTTAGAATATTCTAAATTTATTAAGTTTTTGTAATATAATTAAATATCCTGTTTTATAGATATATGTTCATACTAGCTCTATCACCCTGTGCTTCTTTAGATTGAAACATTCGGTAATTCATTTCTGATAATAGAACCACAATATTCACATTAATAAATAGTACTGTTCATAAAATAAAATTAAACATTCATTGATATTTTGTCCTTTTATTTATTTATTTTTATTTCAAATTTGAACTTTTTCTCTAACGGGTCAAGTAATGATAAGCCATTTTGAAGTACAGTAGCAAAACTAAGACTTAATCTAGACTGAATTAGAAAGGTATTTTTGGTCTGTCTCTTAACAATTTAGTTTGAATCTTACTTCTTTGTGCCAGTTGTAAATGCCATGTGACATTTATATATTATTTATATACACACGCACATCAGTACTTTACATGTATAACCTTCATGTGTTCTCATGGGGTAATTTCCTACCCCAGACACATATTTTGTGCAGTATCTTAAACTTAATTAATTCTATTTTTTTTTCTTTTTAGAACATTGTCACTGGTACCACTGTGCACAATATCCCCACAGAACAGCTAGTTGACATGAATGATTTGCTCTCTGTGGATGCAAAACTGCCCAGGGTAACATGTTACCCCAGACATGAATGTGTTTTTCCATATGGAGTAACAACGTACCCCAAGCCCATGTTAACACATTGTGGTAACTTGCTACCTCAATGGGACTTCTGTATAAATGACTTGCCTAGACCTATTTGACTACTTTGGGTGGATGCATCATTCACACCTCATTCATGTCCACTTCAGGTATCCATGGTAACTAATGGATGGCCATTCTCCACACTGCTTTTGCAGAAGATGTGGTAATCCCTTTTGCTAAGCACTTTGTTTGCAGGCTGCAAGGTCATCAAAACACCCAGGCCTTTACCACCACCACCCCCAAATAAACCCTGTCTCACCCCAATCCGCCTCTGCTCTCTCTTCTCCTGGCAAAACTCCACCTAACTTGCCCCTTTTATAACATACAAGCTAGTATGCCCTGCCTTTGTTGGAAGTGAGGACAAGGAGCAAAGGAACATCAGAAAAGAAATAGAACAACCTCATACTGCAATACAGCATACACTATGGAGTCCCCTTCAATGGTAAGGGCTTGACACCCCCCATGGCCATTACTTGCTCTCAATAAGCTACAGCACATGTGGTTTCCAAACTGCATCCACCCACATTTGGTTTGCCTGAAAAGGGTGAATGCTGGTCTCTGGCTTCTGTGCCCAGGAGGACAGGGTGCAACCTGCTTCTGTGACAGCATAGGTGGACAGGCTTGTCTTTGATTGTTGTTTACATGCATTCAGCAGTAATCACTTATTTGGGGGTTTTTTGCAGTCCAGGATGAGAAGGCAGCACATATTCAGTGCTGAAGCCTGTCTTGCACAGGTAACTGGGGATGACAGTGACACATCTACTGATAAAATCTTATCCCAAGGCAGTGAGGATGCTGGTTTTGTTCCAGACATGGGAGATTGTTCAGAGCAAGAAGACCGTGCATCTACAGGAGCTTCATCCAGCTCAGATAAGGAGGATTTGTTGGTGCCACAAGCAGAAGTAATGCTAACACTTCCAGTGGGAAAGGGAAGAGGACCAGCCCAGGGCTGCCATGGAAGACCAAGGAAAGCTACAGCAGGACATGGAGCAAAAACCATTGCCTCCACCCCCAGAAAACACTGCAGATATTGGCACTTTTAGAGAAAAAATGGCAGAATATGGGGAAAAAAGTACACAGCTAATACATCATTGGAGAACAGCCAAGGACATAGTCCATGAAAGTGCTGGGCCAACAGGAGAAAGCAATAAAGACAGTGGTGGAAACATTCCACCTGTTTCTCTCACAAGATATCCTGACTGTTATCATAAGAGAAACAAACAGAGAGGCAGAAAGAAAATTTGGGGGGTGGAATGATAGCCATCCTAAAAATAGTAAGGAGTGGAAAAAGCTGGATGAAACAGAGCTGAAAGCCTACATTGGCCTCCTACTGCTGAGTGGTCTATACCATGGTGGTCATGAGGCACTGGAGGAGTTACGGGAGCAACGCACCAGGTGTCCTGGCTTCAGTGCCACTATGAATTTAAAATGATTCCATCAAATCACCAACTACCTGAGATTTGACAACAAACTGACGCATGAGGAAAGGAGAGCTGTGGACAAGCTTGCTGCCTTCAGAGATATTTGGACAGTCTGTGAAGCAGCTCAGGAAATGGTATGTTACAGGAATATTTTGTTCAGGGGTTGCTGTCCCTTCAGATAGTATACGGCCAGGAAGCCTGCCAAACATGGCTTGAAAATTTGGTGGTGCTGTGACGCAACAACGTTCTCCCTGTCTGAAGACATCTACCTGGGCAAGCAACCAGAAGCTCCACACCAAGGTAATCTTGGTACCTAGTTTGTTGAAAAACTGGTTCATCCCCAGCACAAGACAGGAAGGAATATTGTGGGTGACAATTTCTTCACAAGTACTGACCTGGTAGAAAAATTGTTACAGCAGGACTTGACCTATGTGGGTATGATTCGGAAAAACAAGGCTGATATCCCGATGAAACACAAGCAAATTGAAGAAGGGAAACTTTTTCATCAGTTTTTCCTTTTGATGGGAAACTCACCCTAGCTTCCTATGTTCCAAAGAAGTCCAAAGTTGTGCTGCTGCTGTCAAGCAAACACAGCACTATAACCTGTCAATGGGTAGAGAGCAAAAAAAGCCAGACATCATCCATGATTACAGTAAAAACAAGGATGGGGTTGATAACCCTGACCACTTAGTCCATATGACCACCTGCAGATGGAAAATCAAAAGGTAGCCAATGACACTATTTTTCAATATGCTTAATGTGGCTGCCATTGCCAGCCTTATCATTTGGCTAGGGCACAATGCAAACTGGAAACAAAGATCACATTTAAGAAGATGGTGGGGAGTTTTTTGGGTTTTTTGCAGGAGTTAGAGGAACAGTTGATCAACAGATGAATAAAGTGAAGAATGATGGATACACATAATCTAAGTCCACCAAGTCTGGTATGACTGCCCTAAATTACAAATTGCCACAACACACCCCAGTAGAACCTTCTGACAGCATGAGTGGATACTGTGCTTTTTGTCCAAGGACAGATGACCGCAAAACCCAGAAACGATGTGAAGATTGTAAGTGATTTGCTTGTGTGCACCACATTACATCACTGCTGCTTTGTGAGGAATGCAGTATTTAGTTAAAACAGGAAATGTTTTTGGAAGTAATTGTTAGTTTGAAAACAGTGTGAACTGCAGACTTACTGAATTGCTCATTCACATTTTGAAACTCTAGAAAAGGTTATTTTTTTTCAGTTAAATAATATTTGGGGTTCAAATCATCATAAAGAGTCTTTCAAACAATCTGTATGTTTAATAAATAGTTGTTGGTATATTTATAATGTTGTCACTGGTTCCATTTTGTTCCTGAAGGTGGGGAGACAAGTTACCCCATGAGAACAACAACACTTACTGTTTCATGAGAAAAGATGAGGGATAATGTATGCATGAACATGTGTAAATGTATACAATATATAGTCATACATTGTGTGTATGTATATATAATTTACAGACATGCATAGACACAATAAGAGGCAGTCAGGAAGGCCAGCCGCACCTTGTCATGCATCCACAGATGCATCTCGAGCAGGTCCAAGGAGGTGATCCTCCCCCTCTGTGCGGCACTGGTCAGGCCGCAGCTGGAGTACTGCGTCCAGTTCTGGACGCCACACTTCAAGAGGGATGTCGACAGCATGGAGAGGGTCCAGAGGAGGCCACTCGTATGATCGGGAACAACAGGGCAGGCCCTACAATGAGAGACTGCGGGACCTGAACCTGTTCAGCCTTCACAAGAGAAGGCTGAGGGGGGATCTTGTGGCCTGTTATAACCTACCCTGGGGGTGTTTAAGAGGAGGTTAGATGCACATCTTGCTGGGGTTGTCTGACACCAGTATTCTTTCCTGCCATGGCAAGGGGTCGGGCTAGATGATCTGCTCAGGTCCCTTCCGACCCTAGAAACTATGAAACTATGAATGTATACAACATATATTATGTGTGTGTTTACAGACACACAGACACATGTGTGTGCACGAACATGCATATCTATATAATATACACACCAATACACAAAGCACTACTCGGAACAGACTCCCAGATATGGCGTTGCAAAATCAAGCCACTTGAATTAAGCTTAACTGGAGTGAATCTGTGGGGCTTCCATGAAGAACTTTTCACAAAGGTCTGCATGGGTCATATTTCACTTGTTCTCACTTTATAGAAGCATTAGCACTCATAGACTCCAGAACAAATTACCTTATTCAGTAGCATGCTGATCCTTTCCTACTAAGGTGGATAAAGAAAAATAATAAAACTTCCCTTTCCATTTAAAGGTGGTTTGCTATTTTTCTTGGGTGCTCACTGATAAAATCAATTACTGAGGTCATCTGAGTAGTTATATTTGAAAGCAAAGCCAGTTAATCAATCCATATGCATCCAAACTTCCCCTTTCAGCCTAGAATTGATCTGCTTCTTATATGGTGATCTTTATAGACAATTAACATAACCATGACCTACACACTCCTGTTGTTAACCATTAGGATTAAAAGCATATAAAATTAATGCCAAATTTTGCATTTTCAATGTTGCCAATCTAACTCTGACTAACTGATGTCTAACTACTAGGGCTGTGCAAAGCTTCGGTCACTGATTTGATTCAGCAGAGATTCGGCCCAATTTGGTGGCTGAATCTCTGAATCCAGAACAAATCAGGAGATGCCTTAATCTCTCCGAATCAAATCAGAACCATCTGAATTGATTTGGAGAGATTTGATAATTTGGACATAAACACAGCTTTAAATGTTTTTTCTACATACATCAAGGTACCAGGTGGCTTGTGAATGCTGAGATGGTGGGGCGGATGGAACATCCCACATGAGCATAGGGGGGTCCCCAGAGTGCTTCGCAGCACACTCAGAAGTGAACCAGAAGCACTGTCCAATTCTGGGTCCACCAGGAAGCGTGCAGGGAGCCCCCCACCCCCCCATCACGGCCACTGGTGTCTCCTGGGTCTGTGGGGGCACCCTCCTGGGTCTCGGGAGGGGAAGCTGGGCGGGGCGCAAGGCCCCCCCCATGCACTCAGCAGTGGACCTTGAAATGGACTGGAAGTACTTCCAATCTACTTCCGGGTCCGCCACTGAGCACAACGCACCCCCCCCACACACACTCTTGTGGGACGCTCCATCCATCCCAGCATCACAGCATTCATGAGCCACACCTGGTACCATAAGGTATGTAGAAAAAACATTTAAAGTTGCGTCTATGGCCAAATCGTTGATTCTCTGAATCAGTATCAAATCTTCAGATTCAGATTCAGCTGACTCGAATCGGGACAGTGATCCGAATCAACGAATCGAATCACTATCCTCAATTTGGGCTGAATCTGAATCGAATATGACCCATTTCACACACCCCTACAAACTACTGTCTCTTCACACAGGATATTTATCATATGGCAAAATAAAGGCAAGTTATTTTTATAGCTATGTATACCATAGCTGGGTGATTATGGTATCTGTACAATTAATTTTCAGTATGTACAATTATCCCTTTCCTAGCTCAAATTACAAAAGTAAGAGTAAGGCACCTTTCTATTTTGCATACAATATCACAATACTTGCTCTACATTAAGTGATGATATAAGTGGGATAGAACATACCAATGTTGTCTTAACAGCTGATGTTGAATTTATTAAAAGTGATATTGAATTCCCTTGAGTGTTTCCTAGGCTTGGTTGTTTATGTGATTATCTTAATTTGGGTAAAAGATCTGCTACAAGTGATTTGTAGTATTTAGCATTTTACAAACCTAAGAACAACCAGAATTTAGCAATACTTCGAAACTGTGATAGCATAACTATGTTTTCAACCTTTCCACGAGTTGTGTGAGATTCTTCATTATCCATGCTGCATCTAGGCAGCCCACGTCAAACTGTTAAAAACTAATCATAGCCTGCTTCTCTTAGATTTCATTATACTCAGAGGAAACAAGTCTTTTCTCCAAATTGTGTAGGCGTTTCTCTGCAGTGA
The DNA here is from genome assembly GCF_001723895.1 of Crocodylus porosus. Lineage (NCBI taxonomy): Eukaryota > Metazoa > Chordata > Crocodylia > Crocodylidae > Crocodylus > Crocodylus porosus. Next base: position 29,674,329 of record NW_017728915.1, on the reverse strand, counting down.
CCCCAATGATTAATATTTCATCAAGAAAACTACCCTACTAGATTTAAGACCCATTATTTGTTGTTGTGATAAAATTGATAAATCAAGTACACACAGAAAACACAGAAAAAAAAGAAGTTGCATGACTAAATCTGTACAAGATCTAGTTCATCAGATTGAAAAATAGCAGGCAGACATCAAGTACTATAGGTCAATACAATCCTCAGAAGATATTTACTGTACTGTGAAGTAGTCAGGAAAGTCTGAAATGAGTTCTAATTGCTGTCAAGCCCTTGGTCAGTTAGGCATGCTGAAGGATGAGGACAAAAAAAACCTTGTAAATAAATATATTTCCTTACTGGGTGAAAGGCAGTGCTCAATGTTACTGCATAGATTAACTTTTATAGTCACCATTTTTATTTTGGACTGACTTCTCTGTGGCTTTTTGTTTGTTTGTTGGCTTTTTTTGCTCTGTACCATCTTCATTTCCCACTGATGTATATGTTTCATATAGGGCTAGTTACTAGCCTTGTTTGCCCATGGTCCATCCAGTTCAGACTGCCTAGATAACACATATACTAAAACAATTTTTTTAGCTGGATGGGCCCTCTGATCATGTCTATATCACCTCTTGCTGAGCTTCAGATCAGAGAATCAAGACAAACTATCTCACTCCCCCCACACACTTGACCTATCCTGGCTATTAGCATAGTTGATGGATTAGAAGGGTCTACATCATACATACCCCAGTTCACCAAGACAGAGTTTAAGAGTAGTGGAGGGCTGAGTACTTAGGGACCTCTCCAAACTGTATAGTCTGACTAGCTGCTTAGTGTGGATCAGTTCAGAGGGGGAAATAAATTAGTGGGACTAGATTCTCAGTAGGAGTCCCAGGTTTGGCACAGAGGTGGCTTTGCCCACCACTTTCAGGAAAGGGCATGCTTCTCTCAAAATTAGTAATACACAGTGAAAGCTTTTAGGTCTTGCTATTTTTTTTCCTCTTTATGTCCTCAGTGTTGGGTAATGAAGCTGAACACCTAGGGGATTTTTTTTCCAAGAGAATGGTTTGTCATCCTTCCCCATGCTGTATCCTTTGAACCTGTTAGGATTTATTACAGCCACTTTATTTGGTTCTCTATAGATTTCCAACAATTCTGTATTCTGTCTTTTTCTCTACACACCATGGTCCAAGAAGCATCTCAATACTTTATTTTGAAAATATATAGTTGTTTTTTCCCTTTCTTAGTAAGGATCAGTCTCACATCCACATAAAAGGATAGATCTTGTAATGTTAGATATCTGAAGCTTAGTCTTTCTCCATGATTGTTTATAGCTAAAAAAATTATAGGTGTTCCTCCTTTGTCCAAATTTTTAATTTCTGCCCTCATAGTGTTAATAGTATTTTCTCACAAATAACATGCCTTGGATTATAATGCATATCTTGTTTTTGAAAGGTAGAATAAAGAAAAACTGATCTTTCCTTGTAGTAAGAAATGAACTGGCAGCAGCTAGGGAACCAAGCCTACTCACTGTTCCACTCCCCGGCAGTCACATGTAGCTTTCAGTTTTGCTTTTGCCCAATAAAGCAGAAACCACTGTTACTGTAATTCTCACATATAATATGCACAGCATGTTCCAGCAGCTTGGTTCTTTTTGGGTGGGGGAGAAGTGTGTATAGTATGCAGGAAAATAATGTATTTAAACTGCCTAACCTGTTGATATTTGTACTTGTATTATCTTTAAAAGTTAACTGGGTTCCAGTTTGGCAAATTGTTGTTTTTATTGTTGTCATTGTTGTTTTCTGGTGTGGAAGCCTACCTTAAGCACCTCTCTGTTAAATACAGCTTTTTATGCTCATTCAAGAGACAATTCTCGTGACCATATGATACGTACTAAGCCACTTTGCATAGATTTATAAAGCCAATTCTCCCCACTAAAGCCAGGTTGCCTTTTATTACAGATAGGGTAAATGATTGTTCTTCTTAAGCAGCAGGAGGATTACCTGGCTCAGTACAAAGGGTGTTTTTAATGCTGAATGGGTTTTAAATGCACATTGATACTTCTCAGTTGTCAATGTGCCATATTTTCCCTGTTGTGTTTCTAGCAAAATGGACTGCATTGCCCTATCTCAAGCTTCGTGTTCATCAGTGTATGATCTAAATACACTTTAATGGTCATAACTTCCACCTGCTCACTCTATAGGTTGTAAATATCCCAAACAATCCTTCTCAGTAGAAATGGGAAGTTTGGCATCCTCTTCAATATATAGTGCACTACTCCAGAGTTTTGTTAATTTTTCCCACTGTGTACATAGTAGACTATTTTGGAGCACACATGACACTTTTCATTTTTATATCTATAGCTACTAGGCATATGCTTTCCCTCAGATCCATAAGAGTTGAGCTGACCTTTTGGCCCCTGAATTGTTTTACTTGTGGACCCAGTGGAAAAATACTTTATTACCAAACTGTTTTCAGCAAAATCTCTCAGTTTTATTGTGACATACACTTTATTCATCTAAACATGTCAAATGGTGCTATTTCAAAGGGATTTTCTTTGACCATTTTTATTGTTAATGTTATTTTGCAGAGTGGAAATTTAATACTATTCCAGCTAATGTTCTGCATGGACTGACTTCTCAATGAGCAAAAGATTCCATTTTTTAATGTCATATTTACAAGCGTTGCAAGATCCCAATTTGCAAGTAGTTTTTTTTTAAGATAACTAAAATTCCTACTGACTGTATTTTCTCTCCTTAATTCAAATCAGAAATACTCTAAGAATTAGTGGTTTAGACTGATACTGACCTATTATTATATAGTGTAAGTATTATTATATAGGAGACCACATCTTGTAATTTCCTTTTTTTTTCCTTAGCTCATAACTTGGCTTCCTGTTACAAAGAGGAAAAATGCCTTATTTGTTGTATTTGTACCAATGATGTCCAATTTTCCACTCCTCAGATAGGGTTCAAAACTTTCTCAGGACCAAATCGCAAGCCATGACATACATATACATATTAACTGGAAATAAATTGCTCCCTTAGTCCTTTAAAAGAGAGTCTCTGCATAAGAGAGAAGATCAGCTTCTACAGGCCGAAACTCCTCTACCCTGCCCCTGCTGGAGTTAATGGCAGAATTCTCATCACCTTCCATGGGGCCAGGATTTCACCCGTTGTTTCTCAACTTTATTGTGACTGCTAGATGGATATGGAAGTACGCTACTGTTACCATACATAATTACTGAAAATCGGTCCATGCAAAATCAAAAGTAAGAAAAGAATTAGTAAATCTAGGTTAGGAAAAAAGGAGATAACATAACATGATAGAATTTGATCTGTTGACCAACGCCTGACCAACGCACACTGAGGACTTATATACACTGTAAAGGGGCATACGTTAAGTTGTATGGAATCATTATTTTTTCCTTTGGATTTACTCAAAGCACCAGATTTCTGCCTCCAAGCCGCAATTCTCAATGACCTTTTTTTGGGTAAAAGATAGAAAAGTTAAGTTTGTGCTGTGTTTTACATTAGGAAATTGCACAATACAAACTTGATGTGTATAACAGATTATGTTACATATATCAAATTACAAATGCAGTTCTTCCTAAATTTTTCACTGAGATGACCTTTTATAATTTCTTATGCATTCTGGGGCTGTGTTAAATATACATTTATCATTTGAAATTCAGATGGTTACAGTTATAAAGCTGCTGACTCACAATATTTGAAAATGCAGCACAGCCTAGGTTCTTAACTTGATGCATGATTTACTGAACTTTTATGATAATTTATATAAAATATTGAATTAACTCTGTATGTTATAAGTACACTTGAACAGAATTTTCCACAGGTTGAGCACTGATTTTACTTTCTGAGTTTGGCTTCCTTTATTATAATATTTTGCATTTAACTATTACCTTTCATCAAAAGAACCCTGTAAAGCTCAAAGATCATTGAAACCCTTAATCGTTTAATACTCTCATTCCCTGAACAGGAAGGGATCTATCATCATATTTATTTTCACAAATAGACAGACAAAGGCATAGAAAGGTTAAATGACACCACGTTAGTGCATAAAAGCAAGAGCAAAATCCAATCTAACAATGGAAAGACGTGCCTTCTCTTTGAAAAAAAATAACTTTCCTTTTGGCTTATGGAAAATATTCACACTGTCCCTTTCATCACTGTGTTTCATTTAAATCTTTTATTTGAGTAATGGATTTCTGGATCTCATTCATTATAGTGATTTATGAAAGAATTCAACAGCCTCAGTTTCATTATCAAAGGAGGCATAGGACTATCATATCCATTCACACCAATGTTAATGTGTACAGGAGCTTGTACACATTCTTGTCCACTACTGCGCCCTCTTTGGCCTCGTAGGCCCTAAACAGACTTGACCACTGTCACAATTGACCCTTTTCCTTGGTTGGCAAGGGCATTTTTCCCTATTTTGGGTAAGAGCTTTTGGTATTTTGTGTACTACATTAGCTCCTCTTCTTCTACTTGGTTGACCCTGATGCAAATACCATAGAAATGGCCTTGCAAGTACTGGTCTGTCCCTTATTATTCTAGCATGTACCTAACTTGTAAAGTCACTGGGATTTCATTCTTCAACATATGTTCCACAATTCTTTCTTAGATCATCTTCACACATCATTATCCCTTACTAATCTTCAACTTCATTGCAATTCATCAAGCATTTAGTTATATTACATTCTTTAAAATAAGTGTTCAGGTCTTACCTGCATGTAGAACAACAGACATGATATGGATTTGGTTTTAACTTGGTCTTTGTAGCTGTCTGGAGCTAAAGTTTCTCTGCAGAGAAGAGAGGCAGCCTGTAGTTATACAATAATTTCCTCTCTTACTGTTATTAATGCATAAACTAGCTTGTTGATATCTTCGGTTATTGAGTGCTAGCTAAGGCTGTGCAAGATCTTCTCAGTGGATTATAACCTTCTATTTGGTTTTTTCTTCATTGTTTTTTAATTCCCTTCCTCGATCCATCTCACCATCTTTCTGTAATTGCATTTTGCACTTATTTTGTTCTTTGTCAAACGTACTCAATGTTCACATCCTGATTTCTATATATTGGTACTCTGTTACATTTTTAGTACTTCTATTCATCCCCACTAAGGTATATAAAATTGTCTGTTACATTTTCTCACCCTTGACATCATATATCTTTATTTTGAAAAAGCTTTTGATTTGTTATCGCACAATCATCTCATGGAAAAACTGGCCAATTGTAGCCTTGGCTACATCACAGTCTGCTGGCTGGGGATGTGGCTCTGAGGTCAGACTCAGAGAGTGGTACTTGACGGAAGTCAATCATTGTGGTGCACCGTCACCAGTGTGGTCCCCTAAGGCTCTGTCCTTGGGCCTATTTTTTCAACTTTTTCATTAATGATGTGTACATTGGTATCAGAAGCAGACTGGCCAAGTTTGCTGATGCCACCAAACTTTGGGGTAAAGCATCCATACCCAAAGACAGGATGGTGATCCAGGCCCACCTTGACAGGCTCGCAAATTGGGCAAACAAAAACTTGATAGCCTTCAACACTAAAAAATGCAAGGTACTCCACCTTGGGAAGAAAAACCCGCAGCATGCTTATAGGCTCAGCAGTGCTTGCTAGCACTACAGCCAAAAGGGACTTGGGGGTCATGATTGACCACAAGATGAATATGAACCACCAATGTGATGTTGCAGCCGACAAAGCAAGCAAAACTTTGGCTTGCATCCATAGATGCTTCTCTAGAAAATCCCAGGATATTATCCTCCAGCTGTACTCAGCTTTGGTGAGGCCACAGCTGAAGTACTGCATCCAATTCTAGGCTCCACAATTTAAAAAGGACATGGACAAGCTTGAGAAAGTCCAGAGGAGAGCCATGCTCATGATCACAGGGCAGGAAAACAGACCTTATGATGAGAGGCTGAGAGCCATGGGACTCTTCAGCCTGGAAAAGCGCTGGCTTGGGGGGACCTGGTGGTTGCCCATAAGTATATAAGAGATGAACATGAGGATTTGGTGGCACACCTATTCACCAGAGCACCCCATGGGATGACAAGGTCAAATGGTCACAAACTCCTCCAAGACCATTTCAGGCTGGACATAAGGAAGAACTTCTTTACTGTCCAAGACCCCAAGGCCTGGAGCAGACTGCTGCTGGAGGTGGTGCAAGCACCTACTCTGGACTCCTTTAAGAGTCAATTGGATGTTTATCTTGATGGGATCCTGTGACCCCAGCTGACTTCCTGCCCCTGGGGCAGGGGACTGGACTCAATATTCCAAGGTCCTTTCCAGCCTTAATGTCTATGAAATCTATGAAATCTCTTGGCCTCTTCTACTTTCATCATATTCCTACTCATGAAACTGATTCCATTTCTCAAGGCAAATGATCCTCACTGCTCCTCACTCCTCAGTAGTTTCTCTACAGTCTTTATTAAACCATTCCTTGTTCTTATACTTGGAGTCAAACCTACATAGTCTCTTCTGTGGTGCTCTGTTATACTGTACTGTATATCTATACCTGCAATGATCAAACTTTAGGCCCTGTGAACTGCATGAATGAAGTAGGCTTGGTACACAGGCCAGATCAAGCCCCACTTGCTAGGGCTGCATACTGGAGCTGAGCATTGCCCCATCCTGGCTCTGAGGCCCAGCACCTTCTACTCTCTACCCCAAGAACTGGAAAAACAGGCCTCAGGGCCTAACACTGCACCCTCCCACCTGGGGACTGGTTTGCAGGGATCCCCCTCCAGTACCTGCACACCAAGATTGCTCCCTAGAGGCCCAAGACTCTCTCTTTTGCCCCGGGGACCTGGCACTAGCCCCTTCTACTCCAGATCACTGGGACTGGGTCTTAGGAATCTGGTAGCTCACCTCCCTCCTGGTCCCCTACACTAGGATTGGGCCACAGGGCTACTGCCTCCCAGCCCCCTGCATACTAGAATTGGGCTCTGGGGCATGGCACCATCCCTGATTAGCCCTTGGCATGCTAGGACTGGGCCTTGGGGCCCAGCACTGCCCCTACCCATCCATGAGCACTAGGATTGGGCACCTAATCCCTGCACTCAGGGCCCAGGGCTCCCCATGGCTCCAGAAATTTGTCAGTATTAATTGTTTTTTATGGATCATCCATTCCTGCTTTAGCCCTGCAGATACCCAGGATAATTTTGATGCCATGCTTAGGAAGATTATAAAATATTTGAAGTTCTTCACAGAATCTGTTTTTGTGTAACCAAGTACTTGTCTACACTATCAAAAATAAACAAATATTAAAGCAACTGTCAGTGATATCACAGTATTGAGCAAGTTTTCATGCCAGATGGTAAAAATGTTGGAAAACTATCTAAATTAATGTCTCATCACTAGTTCTAGTGCATCATTACTGATGTTCTATCACAGGGCAATAGACCCAAATTAAAAAGGGCAATGTATACAGAAATAATAACATTTCCATGTCATCACTTTTAAAATTTCATTTTTTCAATTAGGTCTTTTTCCTTGTGTTATTAAAAAGTGTAAACAAACTTTGATTTACGTTTTAGAGCTCATAACTTATATTGTATTCCTCTACCCTCAATCATAGTTATTCAACACAGCTGGAAGTTTCCAAAAAAAAAAAATCTAATCTCCTTTTAAAAGCCCAATGCTGCCCTAATCATTCCAGATACTGCTTAGTGATTAACACAATGGAGAGACTTTGCCTAAGACATGCATCTCCCAGGCCTCCTATTTGTAATGTATCTTTCTGAGACATGGCAATGAGCACCACACAAAATTTCACGTAAAAGGATACCATCTCATCAAGTACATTTACCAAAACATACATTAAGCAAATAAAGTTATTGTACAACACATAGGCAATGCATGCAGAGAACACAGGAGAGGGCACTTGACCACCAACAAATTTCTGCGCTAATGGTGGGGGGGTGGGGCTGCAGCCCAGCCAGAGCCAAGACCTAGTAGCAATGAAGGCAGTGGAAGCTCTGCAATTTTTGTGCCAATGGTGGGGCATGGGTCCGTAGCCCAGATGGAGCCAGTGCCAGCCAATAACGGGCAATGGCAGTGCCGAGTTGTGTCCCCCCACTCTCAACACTTATGTGTCGTCTATGGTACAACATAATATATCTGCCTCAAACCCACAAAGCAAGGAAATTTAGAGATGAAAGGAAACACAATGACAGATGAAAGGAAACACAATGATAGATGAAAGGAAACACAATGAAGTCAGTCAGTCAGTGGTGCTCGGCAGTGGTGTGGGTGAGGAGCAGAAGCAGGAGTGGGAAGCCTTCCCATAGTGGCTACAGATCCACTTGCCAGATGAAGGTTGAAGCACACTCTGCTTCCTGGCTCACCTGTGGGCCTCAGCCTGGGCTCTCTGATGGCTCTGCGCAGTGACGGCTCCAGCCTTGACCTGGCTTTTCCAGGCTGAGCTGTTGGCAGGGTTCTCTCATTTGTCAATGGGAATGGTGACATTCTTGAGACCTTGCTTGAAATCACTGCTATATCAGAGCTTTGCCTTCTTCTGCATTGTGAGCATTTCTTGTGTTGGCCATAGAGCACAGCCTTCGGCGGATGATCTTGAGGCACGTGCTCCATGTTTCCTAGCCAATGAAGCCTGTGAAGATCTAGCATATTCTGCATAAACTGTAAACCAGCTCTCTCAAGGATCTCATTGTTGATGATTCATTGGTTCCAAGTGATTTCAAGGATTTTTCTGAGACAGCGAAGCTATTCAATCTCCAATCCTGCTTGGACTACATAACCTAGATTTCACAGCCATAAAGGAGGGTACTGAGGATTCAAGCCTGAGAGGCAGAGACCTTTGTATTCAGGATTAACAGCTTGTTTTAAGTTTGCCAAAGGTGACAGAGGCTTTGCTGATTCTTGTGTCGAGTTCTCTATCAAGGCTAAGCTTGCTGGTAAGAGTTGAGCTGAGATAGCAGAAGTGGTCTATGCTGTCCAGAGCTTCATTATTAACATAGATTTTGGATCAGATTTCATAGATTTTTCAGAGTCGAAGGGACCTCAGTATATCACCGAGTCCAACCCCCTGCCCTGGGCACAAGAGAGTGCTGGGCTCAGACAACCCCAGCCAGGTGTTTGTCAAGTCTTCAGGGATGTTTTCTTGATACTGATCACCATACCAAACCTAATGCATTCATCAGAAAACTTGAAAACTTGAAATTGAAATTCCAGCCACTTACATAATGGCAAATACGTTATCTCCGAAGGCATATACCATCCCACACTGACAATTATGATGGAGTGCAGACCATGTACATAAGTCAGCCCCTCAAACCTTCCTTACTCCAATGTTGTTCTTTACCACACTACCTTCCATTTATATATTGCAAGAGTGGTCAAACGATGGCTCGTGAATGGCATGAGGTTTCTGGGCAGTTCAAATGTGGCTTCTGATGAAAGCCATCTAACAGCAAATTATTTGAACTGAGCCCCTGTGCACAGCTCACTGGCTCTGGGATATGCACTTCTCATATGTTGCTTTTCCTGCAACTCTCAGATACATCAAGACTTTAAGGTGTAGCTAGGACAGTTGGGAAGAATGACCAACCTTATTGTATTACTTATGGATGTTTGACATAGCTGTACATTGTGTTGGGAGAAGATAATTTGGTAAAAGAGATACTAGAAGGCTGGTATCTCTCAAGGGCACAGTTAATGTTGTGCAGCATAGTTTGTTAAGTAGGTATATGACAGTTGGGGTTATGGTTAGGTGTATGTACTATACAACAATACACATGCATGAATGATAATGTGCATACTTCTAAATACATGAATAAATAAATGAACAACTTGAGCTTACAAAATTACTAGGTGTTCCAAGTGCTTTTTTAGAAACACTTAAAATTGGTCTAATGACCCCTGACCCTCAGAAAATAACTTTAAGCCATATCAGGTTGGAAGCAAAAATCACCAGTCATTTTGACCATGTTTGTTCCTGCATATACAGCATTGGCATAAAAACTGGTCATCAAATTTAAAAAATCCAATATGCTCCTCAGCACAGTTTTCAGATTCCCTACTGTGAAAGCAAGGAGAAACTGTATTCTCTCCGATACCACTGTCTGGTGACTTTATAATATTACCCACTGTATTTGTAAAACATATTGATATTAGTTCTATAAAATAATTCTAAAATTTTAACAAAAAAATGTTACCCTGAAACAAAATATAATGAGGGCAAACAACCAAGGAAAGGATAATTGGATTTTTCTCAGGCTATGCTAATCTGCAAACTATAAATGCTGTCTGGTTACACTTGAATACTGTCAATTTGCATGTAGCTAGGAGCACCAGTGTGAACCACTAACATATTATATCATGACTCCTGACACTAAATGCTCTTCCAGACTTCTAGCATTTCATACTGGAATTAGTTGACTGAGCATACTTAGACACATAAAACTAGTCTTTTGTTGGACTGTAAATCAGAGGAAATTACTCCTAATCCATTTTTAAATTTGAGTGTGTATTTGATCAAGTGTTTCCAGTAAGCAGAAGCTAACTACAGGCTATATGTGCAATAGATGCTTATGCCTTGCTTGGTGACAACAATCGCTCAGACATTGGTATTCAGACAGTAAAGTGCTTGTCAAGATCAAAATGCTAATCATTGCTTGCTGAGAAATTCAGTTGTTCCCAGCTGTAGTGAAAGCAGCATGTAGCTAGAAGCAGCTGCAGCATATTATTAGTACCTAGTTTTAACTGGAGTAGGATCCCTATGCAAGATGTATCAGAAAATGGTCACCAATGAGTCCAGGAAAATTTACAGACCATGTAACTACAGTGCTTGTACTAAACATTAAAAAAAAATCTAGAATTGGTATCAGACGGCCTGTAATTCCTAAATTAGAACACAGCCTCATCCAGCAACAAAACCTAAATACATTCCCTGGGATTTCCTGTAACGCTTTTTTTTTTCTCCCATAGAATAGAGCATTTGCCCACTGTATCCATCCAAGCTAAGTCATAAATGCAATTCAATTTTACTGGTTTAAGGCTTAGAAGGTAAATCATACAACACAAATGCCTTTAGCATTTATTAATCTTTATCTTTTGCATGCTACCCTTTTCCATTTAAAAATGTAAAATAATCTTTTTCTAAAACCTGTACCCGCTCTAGAAATAATACACAAAATTACAAACTACACATAGTTAAGGCAAGGATAATTTTGTAAACTACTTCATGTCTCATTAGACAGACAAAAATAAGACAGGGGAAGCAAGAATCATTTCAGTAAACTATCTAGAAATCGGGGATGCTGAAAATATCATAGGGGGACGGGAACCCCCCCAAAAAAACCAGATGATGTCATGCGGGATACAGATTAGGACCCTATCCTGTAATCAGCTCTATGCAGGTGTATCCCTGTGGCAGTATAAAGCTTTGGGTACAAGCTCCCATGAACTTGATTGCAGAATTGGACCCTAAATCATCATGTGACAAAGAAATTACTAGAACACTTTGAACTACCACACATTGCAGCTAGATCTGCAATTCTGTTTATTACTATGTAATTATGGGTTGGCCTCTAATTATATTGCATCATTCTACACTAATCCTGGCAACCGATCAGAAAGTAAGTGTGCCACACAGACCTAATAAAAGCCTTTTAATTAAGAAAAAAAATCTTAACTTTGAAATACACAATAAAATATTTAATTAAATCCCAACTCTCATCACAGAACTGGCTAGGCCAGCCAAGGATATTGCTCCTGCCAGTTCCCCTTGTTTCAGGGAAGCAGCTGCTGCCTGCTAGAATTGAAGCAGACTCTGTAACTTCATTCAACGCTAACCACAAGGAAGCTTCTTCCCTCCTTTAGGGAGAAGTCCTAGCATCTCGCAAACAAATACTATGATTAGTGGAGAGTCAAGAGGGTAATACTGTTTTCTAGCTAAACGCCATCTATGAAGAGATGCCTCTCAGGAGTCTACGTTCGAGATACTCTTTTTCAAATATGTAATGACATCTGCTTCAGTCCTATAGGCAAAAATTAAATATATCTTATTTGACTTAGGGTATGGTACAAGAATTACACTTAGATCGATCTAACCAAGGTTAGATGCATCTAAATTATAGAAAAAAATTATAGGGTATGGACAGCATCCTGTCCAAGTTTGCAGATGATACCAAATTATGTGGCAAAGTTAACACACCAGAGGGTAGGAAATGGATCCAGGAGGATCTTGACAGGTTGGAAAAGTGGGCAGAATGAAATAGGATGCAGTTCAACGAAGTCAAGTGCAAAGTGCTGCACCCAGGCAAAAAGAACGACCAAAACACTTACAGGCCGGGGAATGACCTTCTCAGCTGCACAGCAGCAGAATGGAGTCAGTTGATTCCAGGATGAATATGAGGTCATCAATTTGACAAAATGATCAATAAGGCTAACAGCCCTTTATCATGCATTAGCAGATGCATGACGAACAGGTCCAGGGAGGTAATGCTTCCCCTCTACGTGGCACTGGTCAGGCTGCAGTTGGAGTACTGCATCCAGTTTTGGGCACCGCACTTCAGGAGGAATGCAGAGAATCTTGGGAGGGTTCAAAGGAGGCCACTCGTATGGTCAGAGGCCTGCAGGCAAGGCCCTTCAAAGAGAGACAGAAGGACCTAGATTTCTTCAGCCTTCACAAGAGCAAGCTGAGAGATGATTTTGTGGTTGCCTATGAATTCATCAGGGGAGGGCAGCAGGAAATAGGAGATGCTTTATTTACTAGGGCACCCCTTGGAGTAACTAGGAACAATGGCCACGAATTGACAGAGAACAGATTTAGGTTGGACATTAGAAGGAACTAGGGTTGTTCAAAGCTTTGGGTCCTAATATTATTCAGAGGAGATTTGGCCCAATTCAGTGGCTGAATCTCCGAATCCAAATAAAATCAGGAGACCACTTAAAAGGTCCGAATCAATCCGGAAAAGATTCAGAGAGTTTTGGCGATTTGGGCAGTCCCAGCTCAGTGCAGCAGGGGAGCAGGGAAGGGAGGGTCCTAGGGGGGCCCTTCCAGGCCCCCTGCCCACCCCCTGAGTGCCCCTTGACCCCTGTCCGCTCTCCCAGCCTCTGCCCCCCATGGCTCCCTGCTCAGCCCCAGGTCCTGGTTCAGTAAAAAAAGCGCATACTCACCAGCTCCTGCCAGGTGAAGGGAGATCCCCACTGCCCCACGATGCATGGGGGGCCATGCCAAGAGCCCCTCAACACCCGGCCGCTCTGCTCGCCTCCCATCAGATTTGGCCGAATCGATTCAGGATAGTGATTCCAATCACCAAATCAAATCACTGTCTCCCAAACTGGATGAATCCAAATCTGAAGCGAGTACTAGCCGCTTCGCACAGGACTAGAAGGAACTTCTTCATAGTAAGGATTGTGAGAAGCTGGAATGGGCTTCCAAGGGAGGTGGTGCTCCCCCTTACCCTGAAGGTCTTCAAGAGAAGACTAGACAACCATTTAGCTGGAGTTTTCTGACCCCAGTGCTCTTTCCTGCCCAGGGCAGGGGATCAGACTTGATGAGCTACCGAGGTCCCTTCCAACCCTAACATCTATGAATCTATAAAAATTATGGCAGGGAGGGACGTCAGGAAGTCATCTAGTGCAACCCCCTGCTCCAAGCAGGACCAGCTACAACAAGGCTTTGTCTAGCTGGGTCTTAAAACCCTCCATGGATGGAGATTCCACACCCTCTCTGGATAATCTGTTCCAGTGCTTTCATAGTTTCATAGTTAGTAGGGTTGGAAGGAACCTAAGCAGATCATCAAGTCTGACCCCCTGCCATGGCAGGAAACAGTACTGGGGTCAAACGACCCCAGCAAGGTGATTGTCTAGCTTTGTCTTAAAGACCCCCAGGGTAGGAGCCTGCACCACTTCTCTTGGAAGTTGGTTCCAGATCCTAGCCGCCCTGACAGTGAAGTAGCACCTCCTGATGTGCAATCTGAATTTACCCCCTGCCAGCTTGTGACCATTATTTCTAGTCACTCCTGGTAGTGCTCAGGAGAACAGGGACTCCCCCAGTGCCTGCTGGTCCCCTCTGACTAGTTTGTAACAGGCCACTAGATCCCCTCTCAGCCTTCTCTTGTGGAGGCTGAACAGGTTCAGGTCCTGTAGCCTCTCCTCATAGGGCCTGCCCTGCTGCCCCCTGATCATACGAGTGGCCTCCTCTGGACCCTCTCCATGTTGTCCACATCCCTCTTGAAGTGCGGCGCCCAGAACTAGACACAGTACTCCAGCTGTGGCCTTACCAGTGCCACATAGAGGGGGAGTATCACCTCCTTGGACCTGCTTGAGATGCATCTGCGGATGTATGACAAGGCGCGGTTGGCCTTCCTCACTGCATCCCCACGCTACCAGCCCATGCTCATCTTGACATCCATGATGACTCCAAGATCCTTTTCTGCCTCGGCACTGACGAAAAGGGAGTTCCCCAGCCTGTAGGTATGGTGCTGGTTCTTCCTCCCCAGGTGCATCACCTTGCTTTACTACCCTCCTAGTGAAAAAGCTTTTCCAAACCTAAACTTCCCTTGCTGAAGCTTGAGCCCATTGTTCCTTGTTCTGTCATCTCTCACCACTGAGAACAGTCCAGCTCCACCCTCTTTGGAACCACCTTACAGGTAACTGAAGGCTGGTATTAAATCCCTTCTCAGTCTTCTGTTCTCTAGACTAAATAAACCCAGTTCCCTCAGCCTCTTGTAAGTCATGTGCCCCATCCCCCTACTGATATTTGCTGCACTCTGCTGGATTCTCTCCAATTTGTCTACATCCTTTCTGTAGTGGTGGGCCTAAAACTGGACACAACAGATATAGCCTCACCGGTGCTAAAGTGAGGGGAAGAATCACTTCCCTTGATCTGCTGGCAACACACCTACCAATGCAGCCCAGTATGTCATTACTCTTCTTGGCAACAAGGGCACACTGCTGTCTCATATTCATCTCATCACTGTAACCTCTAGGTCCTTTTCTGCAGAGCTGCTCCTCAGCAAGTCAGTCCTCAGCCTATATTGGTGCATGGGATTGTTTTGTCCTAAGTGCAGGACTTTTCACTTGTCCTTATTGAACCTCATGAGATTTCTTTTGGTCCATTCCTTCAATCTGTCAAGGTCTCTCTAAATCCTAGGCCTACTTTGAAGTGCATCTATTACAACCCCCTCCCCCACACTGCACCTTGGTGTCATCTACAGACTTGCAGAGTGTGCAAGGTTGTTAATAAAGATATTGAACAAAACTGGCCCCACAACGAGCTCCACCTGATACTGTCTGCTAACTAGACACTGAGCCATTGATTGCTTCCCTTTGAGCCTGACAATTTAGCCAGTTTTCTATCCACCTTATAGTCCATTCTGTCTGGTTGTGCAAGCATTCATAGGGTTTGAACTGCCTTATAAAAGGTGCACCCAATCTGAAAGTTAGTTCACTTTAGACGTGAACTAACTTTAGATCAGTCAGGGATAATCTGATCTAAAACATGCTAACCTGGGCTAATGAACACCTGTTGTAGGAATATGCAAAACTGGAACTGAGAACATCCAGGGAACTGTCAAGTCAAAAAGGGTAGTGCCTAGCAAATTTAGACCCTACGGGATTAGATAGCTGCTGAAGTTTTGGACTGCCAAAGGCTTCTTAAATCCTGTCTTAGCCACCCAACAAGGCCGCAAATATAGGAAAACAAATGTGTGAACAAACTCATACATATTAAGACTGCATGTTTATCAGAAAGAATAATCAAGAAACACATCACAAAATACCCAGTTGACAAAGTAATCAAGCAAGATCTAAGATTAGCAATAGTTCTATAATAGGGTATTAGCCACATGCTCTTACTCTTGCTCTCTGTCTGTCTCATTTAAAATATTAACTACAATGGTCTAGTCTGTTGCTGGAACGCTGGAGACATGGTTGCTTTCCAGGAACACTCAATGTACCTTGTAGTGTGTTTAATATTAAAGACTTTTGTTTTAAACAATGGAAAAGATTGCTTTAAAATGGTTTGTTATTCCAGCTGAGAGTTAATTCACAATATGTTTATTAATTGCTGATAACAAATAGTTTCTTTGGGATTGTTATTTGGTCAGCAAAGACTCTAGAAAGGCTGGAGATGTAATTAAATGCCTATATAGTACCAGATTCGGTCTTCTTTGAACCAGAAGATGTAAGTCAATAAAACAAAGTCAGTTGATTTTTGTGTTTTAGGAATCCTGGATCGACCTAAAGAGAATGTAACAGTTGCTTTGCTAAGTAAATATGTGTAAAATAAGTATGGCTTGTATGTACTGGGTTTACCTGTTTTAACTTAAAAACAATCACCCTTGGGACTAAATTACCTTTTTTCCTTTCTCCTCTGAGGTGACTCAAATGGGACCACGTGCAAAGCCATACCAGTGGGACTATGACTTGCATAGTCCAGACCCTTTTGTATTTATTAGCTTTGCACTAACACATCTAGGGCTCTCTATATGAGAACACTAGGGTTAGACTGGGCAACTTGAAGAATATCACTCAAGTCAAATACTAACAGGTTAAACCTGAGGTACCTGTTTACATACATATTTGTTTGCCTAACTGTGAACTCCGTATTTGTCCCATATGTTTTCAGTGTGTAAATCTGTAATATACTTAAACTCCTTTCTAAACATGAAAACATTGAAGAATCAGGCTCTTATTTTGGCAAGCTTTTTCGGAATGTTATTAAAAATGATGAAACCCGGAAATCATTTTATTGTGAATCTAAATATTGGGAAGCTCCGTAATCTTGAGTGTGGTAATTTAAGAACACATATTGCAGAGAATGTGCTTATTTTTGCACTTTAACAAGAGCCTTTTCACAAAATTAATTTACTAGATAATTCTCAGCTAATGTTATGATCTAGATGCCAAGGTTTTTCATAATAAATTCCGTGATGGAAAACTAAACCATATTGTCCCTTGAAGTAGACTAATCATTTGCTATTATAGCCCTAAAATATATTTCTATAGATTGACATCCATATCATTCTGATGTTATTTCTGAAAGGAATATCAAGTATGCTTTCAAAGACAGTGTTAAATTTCCATGGGTATTGCAAGTTGAATTCAAAGACTAAAACTGACATGTTATTCTAGCAACAAGCAATTTTTTGAATAATCAGATCTTGAGCACCTTTCTGAGCTGCTTGAACAGTAATATGTTACAGCAGAATTGCTCAGTGTCAACTACTACAAAATTTATAACTCATTCTAGGAAGCTAAAAATCACTTGTTTTTCATTTCCTGTTTACGTGAAGAAATGCATCCATTTTTTGCCTTTAATTTTAAGTTAACGCAGTCATTTAACTGTATTAGAGCAGCAAATACTTTTATAGCAAAGCTAATAAGTAATTCTAGCAACAAGTTTTTAAGCCTAAATGCAATGGTTCCTTTTAGGGGGTGCACCAATAGAGATTTTTGGGGCCGATACCAATAGCCAATATTTAAGGAGACATATCAGCCGATACCGACCTGATTTCCAATACAGCTGCCTCCAGCTGGTAAGTCTGGTGTGGTGGAAGGGGAGAGGGGAGGGAAGGGGCATGGTGGGGGCATGTCAATGCCTGCCTGTGGTGAGGGAGAGGGCAAAGGCAGGGGCAGGTGCTGCCCAGGTGGGGCAGGGGCACCTGGGGCCATGGATCACGGGGGGAGCTCCAGTCACTGCTTGCTCCCTAGGATGGCACGGGGAGGGGAGAGATGTGCTCCTTGGATCTATGTGGGGCACTTGCTCCATTCCAAGTGCTGCCACCACCAGCCGCCCAGCACAATGCCCCACCTCTACCCACGCATCAGGAAGAGGCAGGGCTGTGCTGGGTGGTTGGCAGTGGCAGTGTTGGAAGCAGAGTGGCAGCAAAATTTGGGGTGCATTCAGCATCCTCCCAGAGTCGCCAGCACCTGATCTGAGCTCAGTCCCAACCGAGAAGAGCCCCACCCCACACAGATCTGGGGGCACACCCCCTTGTGCCCTCCTGGGGTGCAAGCAGAGGTGGGAGCCACCTCCTCTGCCCACAAGCCACAGCTCCAGCCCCCTCCACCCCACCTGGGCAGTGCCTGCCCCTGCTCCCTCCCTGTGGGGAGCATTGATCTGCCCTCCCCCCACATCCCTTCCCTCCCCCGCTTCCACCACACCAGACTTACCAGCCAGAGGCAGGTCTCCATGCTGCTGGCTGTGCTCCTCGTTACCCAAGTGTACACTGCAGCTGCATGCAGCATGAGCATTTATCAGACAAATTACTGGCCCCAACAGGCTGATATCCAGTTCAGTTTTCTTTATATCGGTACCCATCCAATATCAGACCAATGTATCGGCACATCTCTACTTCTTTTAACATTGTATAGTTTTGCAGATCCCATAAGACACCAAAATTATAAGTTGGGAGAATAATTCAATTTAGCTCTTAAACAGTCTCAGTAATATGATGTAGGAATAAAAATAGGTATCAGTTAAATTAACCTGATATCTTAGTTTTGGTTATATTATGAAATTCTAATCTGAATCTAAACACCCCTGAAGTGACAAATGAGAAGTAGTTTGGATATGTTTAGTATCAGAGTTACAAATAATACCACAGAAAGTACTGAATTCTACAGGCCTAGTTTCATATTGAATTTAAATGATGGGACTGCTTATATGCTTAAAAGTTAAGCATGTGCTTAAGAGCTTTGCTGGATCAGCATTTATCTTTGGTTGCTCCAGGTCCTGTTAGATGAGTGGCTTAGATTCTACAGATTAGAGCTTCAGAAAGATCAAAAAATAAAACTTCCTACCAGGATCCTGATATTATTTGCCAGACCCTTTCCTATGGCATCAGTGGAATCTAATTTTAAGGCTCATTCAGCCAATCCAGTATAGTTCACGGAAGAGAAGAGAAAGCCTCTGGTGGCACAGAGCTAGCACAGAAGCTTTTACATCATTCAAATACTCTGCTGCTGAAACACCAGGGATGTGGCCTGGTCACCCTGCCCTGTTGCGAACCCTTCTACATTTTCAGTTTCCAGTGGGTATTGCTGTCTGTTGTAAGTTAAAGCAGCATGAAGTTTGCTCTAATGCAACACACTGGGACTGAGCTGCGGACCTGCAACAAAATCAAGAGTGAAAGATGAACGTTAAGGCTAGGTACAGACATTTAAAAAGCCCAAGGCAGAATTGATCTAAATTACTTGGTTTTCTGTAAGCAATGTAGTTTAGATAGGTAGTGAGCAGAACACACATTCACCCTTTGGTGGGGCCGGGGGCACAAATCTTAGACCGGGTTCTGCCATTTTTAAAACAGCCTGTGTGTGCCAAACATCTGTTCTGTTATAGGTATAGATAAGTTTCTGATCACTTATACCAATATAAATATAATGTCTATACCTGGCCCTAAGTCATCGTTCCTTCTCAAGTGGTTGAATACAAGGAAGTTTTGTTTTATGATGTATGCTTGCTGACTCACTTCAGTGAGCAGGACAGAATCTAATGCTGGTTTTGTTGTATGACAAGGGCTGCATTTAAAACTAATTACAAAGCTTAGGACAGGCATCTTGGTACACCCTATTTAAAATGAAAACATACTAGCTTTTCTTGACAGAAAGATTGTTCATTCATAACTGTAGTGTCCATAAACGGTTCTCAGGTATATGTCAGATTAGTGATGCCTGCACATATTTTCCAAAATATTGTACCAGAATAAAAGAGGAATTATCAATGGATTGTGCCAAGCAAGAAGAAATAAACTTTTAAGGCTGGAAGATTTGATGCAAGAAAATACCAATGAAAGGTATTTATTATCTTTCTACTTGGAACAAATGCTACAGACAGGAAAAGTAAATCTAATTATGTGATAGTGATCTGAATTTCCAAAAAGGGCAACCCCCCCAGTCCACTTCCCAAAATAAGTTTCAGGTTTCTGAAAGGTAAACTGCAATTTCATCATAATTTACCACAACCCACTTGAATGCTAAATACTCTTCCCAGATCTTGTTATTACACAAATTCCTTCCTATTTCAGTGATCCCTCAAACTCATGAATGCACATTTTGAACTCTTCATTTCTAGCAGCAAAACTCTTTTACTTATTTGTGAATGCAGAAGGTACAAAAGTTTGTTGTTTTTGTTGTAAAACCCCTCTGCCAACATTGCCAGTGATGTGTGTGTTTACATATCAAGAGAGAACAGGTATTTTTTTGTAAAGTCTATATATATATAGCAATACATTAAGAAGACAAAGTTTAGAAGGACCTTACTGAAAATCAGTGAAAGTTCTTAAGATGCCAAATAAGTGGAAACAGATTTGCCAGAAACACAAGGGAATTATGCCTCAGAGTGAGCCTCTGGGTTCTCAGTTTTTGAAATGTAAGAAGAATATTACATTTCAGCCAATGACCCTAAAAGAGGGTAGTAAAGTACTAAACAACATGCAGCCCAAAAAGGTAAAGAAAAAAACAATCACATACATTTAGCCATTTGCAGGTCTATCCTTATAGTTTAGTTTTAAGAGGAAAGTTTGCACAAAAAATTCTAAAATGATTCTACTGACATTTTAGAATCATGAAAAATGTTAAAGAGATTCTGTAACTATTCAGAATAACATCGTCTGCCTTGACAGCATCTTAGTAGAGGTGAAGATTGAAAGAAACTTAGATGATGGAGTCATTTTATCTGAAAGTATGGGTGAGATCATGGGCAACTGGTGCCTCCTGAGCCTAGCGGGGCACCCACAGAAGCCACCAGCGGCACCAGCAGTGGGGATGGGGATGGCGAGCACCCACAGAAGCCACCAATGGTGAAAGCCTGTGCCCACCCCACCCTCCCTACCAGTCACCTATAGATGAGATGAACTGGATAGATTGATCAGTTGATACTATTTGCATGCTTGTAGTTGGATGCATAAGCACCAGCTTAAAAATGGTATTTGGGAAACTAATTCTCATGGAAATTAATGTGAGTTTGAGACCCACATTCTTTTAAAAATCTGTCTGTGAATGTATTGCTCTATTGAGATAGAAAAAGTCAAAACACTATGCAAGCCCTGAAGAAAACGTATGTGTTTCATTTGAAAATATAACTTTTATGAAAGTGCAGTTAGGTAAGTGAAGTTAAATGTGGCCCTCTGATACGGAGTAGCAGCTGACGAACATATAAGCAAATGATAATGAAGGTGCAAAAAAACTGAAATAATCTAAAGCAATTATGCTAATACCTGAACTATGATGCCACCACTCTGCAAAATTGTTATATAAAAAGCTGAAGTAGAGATAAGCTGACTCAGGGTGTATAGCAGTATCAAGGTCATAGGAGTGGCCATGACACCCCCGGGTGCCATGCAGCCCCGGTCAGCTCACACTCTAATGTAGGCCTTCCCTTGATTATTCACCTGCCACACCTTGTTCTTATTTGATATTGTATAAGGGAGACTGCCCGTGGGGTTTAGAGTGAGCCTGAGTCTGCACAGATCATCACCAGATCCCTCCAGGGCCACCTTTGTCTCAGGTTAGCCCTCAAGCTAAGTAGGCCCTCTCACTCTGTCCATACCTCTGCAGGGCACCGATAGCCTTAAGGGCTCACTGTGCGGCTTTGTCTTCCCCTACACCATGCCCCATGCCTTGCAGGTGTTAACGCTCAATGATGTCACCTGAAGTTTGTTTCCCTAAGCCCCTGTCCAGATTACTCAATACTCTCAGTCCCTCTCCCTGGGTTCTCAGACCCTCTGGTCACCTCCAAATCCCACCGCTGGGCTTCTGGACCCTCTGGTCCCACACAAAGCTGCTCCCTAGGCTCTTGGGCTTGCTCTGGTCTCACACTCAGTCCCCTCTCTGCGTTCTCAGACCCGCTGGCCGTGGGCTCATGGACCTTCTAGTTTGACTCATAGAATCACAGAAAATTAGGACTGGAAGGGACCTCAGGACATCATCTAGTCTAACCTCCTGTTGAAAGCAGGGCCATCCTCAACTAAATCATCCCAGCCAAAGCTTTGTCTAGCAAAGGACAGAGATGCCACCACCTCTCTGGGTACCCTGTTCCAGTGTTTTACTATCGTCCTCATGAAAAAATTCTTCCTAATGTCTAAGCTAAACTTCCCTTGCTGCAACTTGAGACCATTACTCCTTGTTCTGTCACCTGCCCCCACTGAGAACAGTCTAGTTCCATCCTCTTTTGAACCCTGCTTCAGGTAGCTGAAGGCTGCTATTAAGTCCCCTCTCAGTCGTCTCTTCTCTAGACTAAATAAGCCCAGTTCTCTCAGCCTTTCCTCATAAGTCATCTCCCCCAATCCCCTCATCACTGTAGTGGGGGGCTCAAAATTGAATACAGTACTCCAAATGTGGCTTCATCAGTGCTGAATAGAGGGGAATAATCACCTCCCCTGACCTACTGCCAGCACACCTACCAATGCAGCCCAGTATGCTGTAGCCTTCTTGGCAACAAGGGCACACTGCTGGCTCATATTCATCTTACTGTCCACTGTAACCGCCAGGTCCTTTTCTGCAGAGCTGCTGCCCAGCCGGTCAGCTCCCAGCCTGTACTGGTGCATGGGATTGTTCCATCCTTTGCACTTGTCCACGTTGAACCTCATGAGTTTTCTTTTGGCCCAATCCTCCAACTTGTCTAGGTCATTCTGAATATTAGGACTACCCTCCAGCACAGGGGTGGCCAACCTGCGGCTCCATGCCACATGTAGCTTTTCAGAAGTTAATACGAGTCTCCTTGAATCTTTGCACAAGCACATGATAACCAGCTTCCAAATGGTTTAGTGGTTAATAGTTTCCATTTAGAAAAAACATAGTAAGGTTTTGTAAATTCTAAAATGTATGTTTTATAGTCTCAGTCAAAGCTTCTATCTAATATTTGGCCATTATTACTGTGGCTTAGGAGTGTCTCACAATCTTTATGTACTGATATTCCCATTTTACAGATAAGAAAATGAGGCAGAGAAAGAGAAGTGGGAGCTTCTACAAATTTATTAATGAGCTGTAATTGACACTACTATGCATAAGTACAAATGAATTGTCATTTGGTGACATTAATGCACAGTAGACTAAATCTACTGAGCAGTAGTGCATTAACACGAGTTTTGCCTGCCTCACTAATGAACAGTCTTGTATAGACTTGTATAGTAAGGCCAATTTAAGTATGACCAAGTGACCTATCACCTGGACAAGGGAGAAAAGATGCTGCGGCTAGTAAAGTGCCCAAAATGCTGGCTTGCATCCATAGATGCTTCTC
>NW_017728915.1:29627784-29650893 GCF_001723895.1 Crocodylus porosus | reverse complement strand
CTCGGGAGATCATCGAGTCCAGCCCCCTGCCCAAAGGGCAGGAAGTCAGCTGGGGTCATAGGATCCCAGCAAGATAAGCATCCAATTTACTCCTGAAGGTGTGATTTACTCTTGAAGGTGTAAATTACTCTTGAAGATGTAAAAGTACCTAGAGAGTTAAGTGGGCAGCACTGAGATCTTTAAAAACGCTGAAGTATCTTTTTTCCCATTAATAGCAATGACTCTATTGATTCATATTACTCCCAATGGGGTAAGAAATAAAGGCACAAGAAGCTAGGCACATGAAAAAAAGTTTTCTGCATCCTGAAATAACTACTTCATGTGTTACAATTAGTGTGGTGCTAAGTGAGATGACCAAGTTCATAGAGGAAATTTGTGTCAGAGCAAAGGACTGAATGTGGGTCTCTAGAGCCCTGGGTATGCACCCTGCAACAGGGCACTGAGGTGCACCTGTCCCTTTAGAGGGGCAAGCATCTTGAGAGGCAGCTTGCAGGTGAGGAAGGGGGTTAATTAGGGGCTCACCTGACCAGCAGTAGGCAAATCTTGAGACATATACACCCTGGGCCTGAGCTTGTCACCCTGAGAGCCATGAAATGAGGAGGTCCTAGAAGCAGAGCAGCAAGGCTCCTGAATTGACCAGAAGGAAGTAACTCTGCAGACCTGGGGACAATGGAAAGGTACCAGGGCCAGACCGGGGATTGCTTATACAGGCAGGTGACCTTAGTTTTATGTTAAGCCTGGAAAAGATTTGAGTGTCTGCTAGAGAGTGCAGGGGCTTTTAATTAACTTGCATCAGGGTTTAGCCTCGAGTACTGCTGAGGGTGGGCTCAAGGTCTGTTTTAGGAACCAGTAGCCCAGGAAGGACTGAGAGTGGGGGCCAGCAGGGAGTGCAGGAACCCAGAGAGTTAGGATCAGGGGATTCATGAGCCAAAGGCCCAGAGAGTGGCTGGGAGTGTAATCAGAGGATCCAAGAGCCCAGAATAGGGTTGAGAGAGTGGGACCAAAGAAGGTCCAAAGACCAAGAGTACGTTGGGGTGTGAGACTAGGAGGTCTAGCGGGCAGAGAGTGTCTGTGAGTCAGACTAGAGGGTCCATGAATTACAGAGAAGCTGAGAGCCAGGTCAGAGTGTCCACGAGTCCAAGAGGGGCTGTGAATAAGACCATAAGGCCCATGTTACAAAAAGACAGTTTGTTTGCACTTATTCACAGTAGCACTGACTACAGCGCATTAACCAATTTGTAGATACACCCACTTCTCTTTCTCTGCCTCATCCACTTATCTGCAAAATGGGAATATCAGTACATAAAGATTGTGGGACACTTCTAAGCCACAGTAATAATGTCCATACAATTATATTTGATAGCAGATTTGGTGGAGACTATAAAACATGCATTCTAGAATTCACAAAACCATATTATTATTTTCTAAAAGGAAAGTATTAACTACTAAACCAGTGTGCTGAGTATCATATAGAGTCCAGAAACTAATTTCCTCATTTTCAGATAGCATCTTCCATCATGCCTGTAGTCTGAGACAAAAACAGTTTGAAAGAGAGTAGTGTTGATCATTTGATGAGCATAATTACTACTTTATTCATTTCAGTTAAAAATGTTACCAAGAGAACAATGGATGCCCGTCTTTTATCAATGCAAACTTATCTTTTTTAGATCTAAGGTATATAAAAGAAGCTATGAAGCAACTTGTCGATTGAAGATTCCATTTTGACAATTTTTGCAATACTTTTGCAATTTTTGCACCTGTTCTAAGTTCCCATTCCATATCATCACATGTGACATTCACTGCATGCTGCTGTTATCACCATTTTAATGTGGCTCTTATGGAGCCCAGTTGGATCCATTTCTTGAAAGTGCCCTGAAATATTTCTTTTCACTTGTCAATGCACTGCTATTTTTGTTGCCATTTCTTTTCACTTGGTCAATCCACAGCTATTTTTGTTGCTCCCCTCTTGTTTTACAAGATAGTGTATCACCATTAAACCCTCTACATTCATGTATACTGCCAGGTGCCCTAGCATTTGATTAGAAACTACCCTGGTAAAATTGAGGCACATGAGACTATTGGAATAATATGCATGTGTTTGGATCAGTAGCCGTATAATGGTTCCGTGCATTTACAAAAAAGTACCGTTGTGCTTGTAAATGCTAAGACTTATTACATAGTGTGTCAATTAAATTAGTCCACCACCCCATTCCTCAACATTTTTCTCATCTCTTGCTCAACATCAAATCAACAATGTAGTATTACTACTACTTCTTGATATAGGATACACTGGTTTCTCCGTAATGACTGATTAAGCATAGGGGCTGCTTTACATTCCTACTAATCCACAGGGAGGATCTTCATTTTAAGATGGCTACTAGAGGCCACTGTTACAAAGTGAGTTCCAGATCCAAAGAAATGACCATGTCATGGAGAAACCAAGAGCAACTGGGTGCTTGGGGTGCTGATCTTCTATGACTTAGGCATAGCACTAGGTACTATATTTACCTGAATCCAAGATGACTCTGAATTTGAGACCATACACCAATAATTAGATTCTATACACAGGAAGTACATTTCTTATAATTTGCCTTGTCTAAAATATAATTATCAGAGGGTCACCTTAAATTCATCCCCTACTCCTCCTGCAGCAGGGAATACGATGGCGGGGAGCAGGCAGTCCTGGGCCAAGCAGTGGTAGTGGGGCGGGCAGACAATGGAGGGGCAGGTGGTGGGGGAGACATTAGCCAGGAGCCAGTGGGGGAGCCAAGCAGCTTGACCTGTGCTTCTTGCCCTCTGCCACTTAGCCCACCCAACATTTGCTCCACCCAGCATCCCCACTGAACACTGGGAGCCCTGCCCACAATGGCTTAGTGTGGGGAAGCTGGGTCAAGGCT
Source organism: Crocodylus porosus (assembly GCF_001723895.1). Classification (NCBI taxonomy): domain Eukaryota; kingdom Metazoa; phylum Chordata; order Crocodylia; family Crocodylidae; genus Crocodylus; species Crocodylus porosus. The sequence continues at coordinate 29,647,996 of NW_017728915.1, read as the reverse complement.
AATGCTGTCACTGCAGAGAGCCATCAGAGAGCCCAAGCTGAGGCCCACAGGTGAGCCAGGAAGCAGAGTGTGCTTCAACCTCCAGCTGGCCGATGGACTTGTAGCTACTATGGGAAAGTTTGTCACTCATGCATCGGGCTCTTCTCCCACACCACTGCCAAGCACCACTGACTGACTGACTTTGTCTCATCTCCTTTCATCTGTCAAGATGTTGGATGGCCTATAATCTGTATCTACTCTATCCTCAACTTCCCCACAAGAAAAGTCCTTACTATTTGGCCAACTCCGGCATTCATGCTTTTGCTGGGTGGTACCATATTCCAAATGCTCACTCTAGTGGATCTATTCTAGGTCTCTAATGTTTATACTTCAATATGAGCAGGGGTATCACAGGATGTCTTGACATTAAACAAATAAACAAAGCAGTGAACATCTGGCAAATATGAAAGCCAAAGGGAGAAAGTCACATCTGTATTCACCGGTTTATTGAGGCCTATAAGCAAGTTCCATCCAGCGCTGCAATCTTTTCATAGATGGATCAATGAAGGGAAATTCTAGCCATGACAGTTCTATGCATTTAATTTTAATCTATGGTATAGTTTTTAATTACTTAAAATGATATTTTGTGAAATAGAAACATGTAAAGAGAGGAAAATGTTTATTCCTTTAAAAGAAAAAAAATTAAAAGCCCTACTGGAACAGTTAATCTAGCATTTTTCCAGCTGACAGAGAAAAATCACTGGCACTTCTAATGGAAAAGCTGTGCCAAACCTTGGGCTGAGCAGAATGAACTCCGTGTGCTCTTCATATTCTGACAATATTTATACTTTTCTTTTCATGTGGATTAACTTTTTTTCTCTTATTCCATGAAAAATCGGCACTTGTGTGTTTCGTACCTATACCCAGCAATAGAGGGAGGGTTTGGAAAATTCAGATTGGGATTATTTTTCCACACTGATATTTGTTCATGCTAAACTGTGCCAATGTTATGGAACACTGCATATATTTACTGTGACAAGTGATCTAGTCACAAAGCTAAATCTTCAGGGAATGATGATTTTGCCCATCTGTCCAGGACTAGAAAATAGACTGTGTATTTATGCCACCATGTTTCATTTTCTGTGTGTTAGTCCAAGGATGCTAAAGTTGAGCAGCTATCACATGCCATGATCGGATTGAAAAACTCTGGATGTGAGGAGGCATACACTGAACAGGAGAAGCTAAAAACCATGGCCAAAGAATACATATTTAATACAGCTATAATCAGGACACCCAGAACTATTTATGCCTTGGCTTTTTTCCAAGTTTGCTATTAGTCTGCCATGCCTGCAATACTTTGCATGTGAAAAAGCAAAGTAGAACTACATTCAACCAGAATATTTGATCAACAAGTTTTGATATCACTTTGTTTGCATAACGAAAATAAATGAATGATTAATGCCGAGATGAACTCATGTTACACACTACATCTAAGAAGCTGATCTTTTCTAAAGTTCAAGGCATTTGTGATGCAGTGTTTCACTTTGTGTTCTTATCACCAACACTAAATGCCTGGCCCACATCCTATTCACTTTTATAATACATAGAGTCATTTGCACCTCTTCCTACTTAATCACTATGATCTAATACATGTCAATGTGCCAAAAAAGGGCTATTTTTCAATGAGGAATGAGTATTGATGAGTCTGAGCCATGATGTAGATAAAACTCAAATGTATGGCTTCTTCGTCAAGGCTAGGGACAGACCTTCCAAAAGCTTGCTGCCCCCTCTGCCAGTGGCCTGGATTGATTCAACCTTTGCAGATTAGTCTAACCTGCCTAGGCTGAACCAGTTTGTAACAAGACAAATATTCTCTCTGGACTGCAGCAATGCAAGCACATGCCTGCATTTGCTCAGGCCAGGAGCTGAGTGGTGCTAAAGCATGCCCTTGGGCTGCAGGGAAGCTGTGTTGGTGAGGGCATGGCCAGTCTGAACTGAACTGGCCAAAGAGGGGTTAATTCCCCCCTCTCCATCCCATTGGCAGGGGATTTAATTCACCGCTCTCCATCCCACTGGGTCTGCCGGGTGCTTTCCCCTCATTGCTGCAGCAGCAAGGCACCATGGCCCCTGAGGCAGCATGGGGCAGGGAGAAGAGTCAAGCTCCTGTCTACCCGCATTGGCAGCCAGGTCTGCCCGCCATTGCTGCTGTACGTGCTCCCTGCCCCGGAATAGGTCCCCCTGCTGTCCCCCCCGCTGGAGGCTGGAGAGAGGAGGAATGACCCCCATCCTTGCCCCTCCCAAGGGTCTAGCCAGGCCATGTCCCCTCCCCACCACTGCAATGGGAGGGGGCAGGGCCCTGTCGTAATGTGGGGGAGTGTGAGCCCCTTCCCAGTGAGCGGTTGTGCTGCAGGACCAGCAGAGCTGCAGCAGGCTGCATGTGCCAGCACCGGGGTCCGGAGTGAACCAGAGCCCTGCAAGCCCCCTGCAGCACCACTGTGCTCCACAGCAGCTTTGCCAGCCGCTCAGCATGACCCCCCCCGCCGAAAAAGGGCTCGTGCTCCCAGAAGCTGTGATGGGCTGCTGCCCACCATAGTCACTCCCCGCTCACTGCTCCAGCTGCCAGCGGTGGGGAGGGGGGCTGGCCCCCTCCTAGCAAGATGGGGCTTATTCAGCTGCTGGCACCTCAACAGGGTCTGTCTGGTCCGGCTGCTGCTGCCTTTCTGTGCTCAGATCCAGCAGCTGAATAACGACCCTTCTGCTGGGAGGGGGCTTGCCCCAAGCACAGAAAGGCCACTGGCACCATAGCAGGATCTGCCCAGCCCAGCTGCAGCTGAAGGTTGGGGGGATATAATGGGTGGGAGCATCCACCAGCTGGGAGCCCAGGGGCTGCAAGTTAATCTCTCCAGGGCTGCAAGTGCTTGGGACCAGTGACTGAAAACCCTCCCTCTGCCAGGAATGGGCTTGCCCTGAGCACAGAACGAGCAGCAGGAGCCACCCCCCCATCCGGCAACTGGAGCAGTGAATGACCATGACAGACAGCAGCCAGTCATGGCTTCCAGGACCACGAGTCCCTTCCCAGCAGGGGCCTGGGCTGTGTGGCTGGCAGATCTCCCGTGGAGCGCAGTGTTGCTGTGCAGGGCTTGTAGGGCTCTGGCCCACTCTGGACCCCGGTGGTGCTGCGTGCAGCCTGCCACAGCTCTGCCAGCCTCACAGCACAGCCCCTTGCTGGGAAGGGGGCTTCCATTCCCCAATATTATGACAGTGTCCGCTGCCCCCTCCTGCTACAGCAGCGGGGTAGGAGCACAGCTGGGCAGAGCCCCTGGGGGAGGCAGGGGCAGAGGTTATTCCTCATGCCTCCCACCTCTGGCAGAGGGGGCAGCAGGGGGCCTATTCCAGGGCACGGAGCAAGTGTGGCAATGATGGCGGGCAGACCCGGCTGGCAGCAGGGTAGAGGGGAGACAAACTCGACTCCCTGCTCCCCCCTGCCTCAGGAGCCGTGGTGCCCACTACTGCAGCAGTGAGGGGGCAGTGCCTGGCAGAGCCGGCTTGGGTCCCCGATGGTGGCACAGGGAGGAGGGGTTAAACCCCTCTCTGGCCAGAACCCCGCCCCTGCCTTTCCCTGCTTGGGCTGGGGAGCAGAGGGGCAGAGCCAGCCTAGCTAGGTTGGAGCAGAGAGCCCCTCCTAGCCCTGAAAGCATGCCAGGATGCTGGGGGTCTCTGATTTAACTCAAAACAGCAAGGGGTCTGGGGCAGACGTGGCAAAAACTGGTTTAACCCAAATCAGGTAAGTCTGATATTACATTCAACCAGGTTTATCTCAAACCAGTTTCAGCCAGTTTGAAACTGGTGTATGTGCACTGAATGTCTGTTCTGTTACAGATTTAAACCAGTTTCTGATCACTTAAGCCAGTTTATGTGTCATGTCTGTCCCTAGCCCAAAGGGTATTGGGGGATACTGAGTGGGGGACAGAATTTGAACAAGACAGCAAAGGATTCTGAATCTACAAATTCAGAATGGACAGATTAACTTTTCTTTCCATATACGGACAAAAACTTCCCACCTAGGACACTTAAAGCTCTTTGAATCTCTACTCTTACTTTTTCTGAGCTGGCAGATAAATAGATAATAGCAATTCATTTTCACCATAACCAGTAAAGGTCACAGATGCACCCACATTATCCGACTGAAACCAGTGTGAAGCCCAAGTAGTGCCCCCATATCCTTCCTCAAACATACTGCTGAAGTGCAATATCTCAGCCGCATTTAAACAATGTTAAAGGCTAGCAAAATAAATTGCACAGCTCAGGGGAAAGTAGATACGGCAGAGAAAAAATATGAGTTTCAAAGAAACACAGAGAAAGGCCCTCCTGAATCTTTTGCACTTACCCCATGGAACAGGGAGGAAGTACATGGGCAAATGGTGCTCAAATAACTGCATTTACAAAGCACATACCATGAAAGAGCCATTTGTCAGAAATCTCAGAGAATAAAGACGTTACTGAGGGAAAACAATGAATTCTTCCTCCCTCCCTCTCTCATTCTCTCTCATGTCCCTGCCCACACAGAAAAACACACATGGATGCCCACCCCTGCACAGCGTTGCAAAATTGGCTAAATATACCATAAGGAGAGTTTTAACATCTCCTAAAGTCAGGTATTGGCAAGTCCTGGGGCAAGTCCCCTAAACAGATCAGGAATCTGAAACTGCTGCAAAAATTCTGTATTCCTAAAAAATGGTGTGTGTGTGTGTGTGGGGGGGGGGGTGTTAATTTCTAAAACTGAGGAAAAACCATTCACATTGTCTTTCAAACTGGGATCCATGAGTATCTCGTTGTAAAGATGATATACAGATTACTTCTACGTTCTAGAAGTCCTTCAAGCCACTCAGTTTTGAAGGTCTTAATAATATATGTAAGAGCATTTTACCTGTAGTAGTAATATTATTGATCTAACACCATTAAGGTTTGCAGCATCTTTAAAACCCATTACCTTCCTGTGTATTAGCTCTCACTGGCAAAAAGCACATCACTTTCTCTGTTAATGTCTGGCAGACATCAACACAAAAAAGCAATTCTACCTGCTATAGTGTCTGTCCGACTGCTTGATAATGTCAATCAATAAGTAAATTCACTTTCTTGCAGTTATTGTAAACAAGACGTTGGCTACTAATTCAGATGCAAGAAATTATATATATGAAAAAGAAGGCAGAAATGAAAAATCATTTTGGTGTTTTTAATGCTTTGAAGAGAAATTAATTAATTAAAACATACTTTGCAAAAGAACAATAGCTGAATGATACCAGAATGGATTTATTACACTGAAAAGTGGGCAGTATGAGCAGCAGGTCACAAAAACACTGGTGAATCATGGAAGAAAAGCCTGTCAAGTCTTAGATAAGGCTGGCATTTGATGATGATAAATTATTCACTAAGTGCTTTTGTTGAACCATTAGGGAAATCCCTTTCCTCCTCCCTCATGATCCATTCACCCAGCAGAAAATACTATATCCTTATTTTAAAATGAAAAATCAAAACAAAAACGATACCACGTCTTTAAATGGACCAAAGCTAACAATAGTAAGATCTTCAATATATGGGTACAATATGGATGAACTTCCATGGGGGCGGGGGGAAAAAAAAAGGACACTGTAACAAGCCAGGTTATATGAGAATCTTCTTAAGGATTTTATTGTTTTGAGTTATTATAAAGCCTGAGATAAAGTTTATAGTTAACTTAATCAAGGGAAATAAGTAGACTTCAGAGTTTAGGTGCAACACGTTATATATCTCTAGACGCCTAGTCAAGCCTCGTGGTGGGAGTTCTCCCTCAGTATTCCCAATAATTCCTGAACATTTTCCAAGAGCTTGTAGTTCTCCAAGAAAAGTATCTCCCTCGGGTCTTAGTGAGAATGAGCAGAGGCACCTTTAAATATAAAAAATAATGGGCAATGATTGTCACACCTGGCAAATTATGATTCAAGAGTGGTCCACTCAAGTCACAGATAGCAAATCAGTATTGGTCTAGGGTTCTGGCTGAACTGAGTTTAAAGTCCGTACCATTTCAAATGCTTAGCTAAACAGCCAGAAGTCTTTGAAAATTCATAGTTAATCTGGGAATATGAGAGTGGGGATTTCCATAAAACTTCCTGTAATTTTGCTCCTTTGTCAAGTGGGAGAAATTCTACAAAAAGCAGCTTCACTCGTGGTATTTCTACTTTCCCAGGTGGAAACCACAAGTGCAAATGTCCTTATCTCATCCCTCAGAACTTCCAAAAGAACCTGAGCTCCATATTATCAACCAGTTGCACCCCAGTTGTTGGTGTTATTGTTATTAAGAATAGTTGTGGCTAATGAAAAACTTCTACAACTCCCACAACGCAGAACAAGGAGAGTAAATACTTGTACAACACTCGTATGGCCAAAATTGTAACATCTGGTCTCTGCAGTGGCTGTGGACTCGATGGATTCTGCTCAGTAGACTTGCAGAGGTCTTAGGATCACTGGACACAATTTTAATATGAACCGCAGTTTCCACTGCCTAAGTGCACTGGCCTCAGTGCAAGATACTTTGGAAAAGAAATTAGTAATTAACTTACTCAATACTAGACATAACAATTGCAGAATTTCCTACCACCTTTCAATACAATGAAGTACATATCCAACATAACATAACATGCTTACAGCAGTAAACTTTGAAGTTTCTCTAGGATAATATACACTCTAATCCATTAAAAATAAAATGTTGTACTATGATGTTGAATGACAATGGGAGTAAGGCATACAATATCCATTAGTGCATTAATACTACATGAAGCCATTGCATTGTTTCCACCTATTAACATAATTGGTGATAATATGGGAAAAAAAATCAATATTCTTGAAATCTCTAGAGGGGGAGGAGAAAGTCTTCATCTTTCCAAGATTTTTTATACTATGTCATCATGAATCCAATGCCTACAACAAAAATGGTAATAAAAGAAAGAAGAAAACCAAATCCACAGAACAAATTCTAAGACTTAGTGTATTCCAGGTGGCACCAAAGTTGTCAGTTTGTCATTATTTCAAAGTTGACAATCCATACTTGATTGTTGACCAAGCCACTTGAAAAAACGTTTCAGGGTATGGTCCATCTCTTCATCTGCAGCAAATCAGTCTCCATTTAAATCAGTGAATCTATGCGGATTTGCACCAGACGAAGATCCAATTCTAAATGTCTATTTACCTACTTAGAGAGTTATTTCTTTATATACATGTATAATATAATTTGCTTTTAATGTCTTGATTGCATTATCCTTCTTGGCTGTCTTGGCCAAGAGCATGTGTAGTAGATTGTTTACCCCAGAGTAACATAGGCTGCATCACCAAAGTGCATGTTTTAGATTACACAACCTACATCAACTGTGTACTATGGCCACTGTGCCTGGAGTCCCATATCTTTTTCAATCTCTACAAGGCCACGTAAGTATAATTTTTTAATATTCACTAATAAAGTTTTTAAATCTTACTCATGAAATTAATGCGACAGTTTGAGGAATGAGGTACTACTTACTCAAAATAAATAGAGTTATAATAGATTGTGAAGTCTTCATTTATAATCAGTTCAAAAAGGCATCAGACAGTGTGCTTATTGGTGAATGTTTCCATTTATAGCAAAGATGTAGCAACAACTTGACTTCCATACAGTTTACAAAGTACCTTGCAAATTTTTGGCATAGTAAACAAAAATATAGATGCCAAAAAAAAAAAAAGAATGAATTAGTTACCTCTATATATGCAAGACAGCCCATTATTAAAAAAAGGTCTGAACACTGATTCTGTGTACAAATATTCCTTCAGTGCTCAGAAATTATTATAGGAAGTAAACTCATGCAAGACAAGGTTTTCAAATAATTGCTTAGGGATTGTGTGTAGGCATGCTTGCCATAACTTTACATGCAAATGCTTTCTTCTATCCAGTTCTAAAAATACAGATTGTTGCTTACATAACAAAGTTTTCAGATATTGCCCTTATGCTGTCCTCTACAATATAAGTGACATACACATGTCAATGTGGTTTTTTTTTCAAGCCCCAGAGACACACTCTTGAACCACCCCATCTTAAGATATTCAGTGATTATTTACTTACGATACAATTATAACACAATTTGTGAAGTTGTATCACATGCAGACTGATCAAGAATCCACCGAATTCAGTGACTCTTTCCACTGGCGTTAGGTGGATTTGGATGAGGTTCTTATTGCCTTGTTGGTTAATTACAAAATTGGCAGCTCTAATGAGCATATTTTGCTTTTTAACGGTACAAACTGTGCTCTCTGTGATCACAGAACAGAAATGCACATATTTCAAATCTTGTAAAAAAGACAAAATTCTTTGCAATCTGTGAAAAATGAGTCACATTGCCACTCTCCACATTTATATTCTAGAACAGATTGTGCACTCACTGAAATCAATGGATGTTTCACCATTGCCCTCAATGGCAACAGGATTAGCCTGTATACTGATAAGCAAGATACAGTTGATTTTTAAAAAGGTTTACAAAAAAAGAACAGGGCGACTCTACAGACCTTGTTTGAATGACGAACTGCATCATTCCAGCACATATAGTATTATATATAGCAAAATAGTATTATGTGTACACAAGGCTATCTTTTGGTTGTTTTTTTGGGGGGCGGGGGAGGGGTTGGATAAAGCCAATGGTGCTTATTAGGTGGCTGCTGTTGTAGAGCCAAAAACATCCAGTTATTAAACCAAGATAACAGACCCTTGAGCAAAATCCTAGACCTATTGAAGGCAATGGCAAAAACTCCTATTGACTTCAATGAGGCCAGGATTTCACGCTTTAACCTTCCCTATTTAATTATGTGCAGGGGGAAGGATGGAAAAACAGCTGGCGGCGGGGGGGAGGAGAGGGGGTGGAAAAGACAATTTAGATGCACAACTCATTAAAGTCAGGATAAAATCCACCCAGTCTGAACAATTGCCCACCGATTTCATTTCTTAGAATATTTTTCATCCTTTCATCCTATATCAATATAATACAAACTTTTTTAAAAAAGTGATATCCAAGATAGACAACAGTAATGAGTTTAAAAACAAGCATTTCCACTCGGGATAATGCCTAACGCCTTGACTGCTTCCACCAGGGAGAGAGAGCAACCGTCTAAATGCCTTCCTAATAAATTAATATCCAGTCTGTACATTGCACTGCTATTATCTAGCTCTACTAAACTCTTAGCACAATAAACATTTTCCCTTGTGTTATTTGAATGCTGGTACTGGAATGCATGCACATGCATAATCTATATTCAGACACTCCACTGGTATTTTGCCCTTACCTAATAATTGTGTTTGAGCACATAGCAAAATCTGGATTTATACTCCTTTCATATTACATTACGTTTCTAATGTGCCATATTTCCTTCCATGCAATGTGACTTATTTTTTTCCATCACCCCCGTTAAATGAAAAAAGGAAACAGTACACTGTTAAATAATTAACGATAGGCGTGTAATAGAATGAAGTCATAGCTAAGGGTCTGTCAGCCCAGGCAAGCTTGAGACATTACTATGACAAATTTTCCTTTAACAGGGTTGAAATTTAAAAAGCAAGCTGTCCATAAACACTGTGCAGGCTGGAAGCAGTCGCACATTTCTTTCAAAACACTAGGCCACATCCTAGGCTAAAAGGTTCTCTTTTGTTAAGATTTCAGAAACCTTTAAGATGCTTACATTTTCTTCTTTAGGAGAGATGGAGAGATCGCTCTCTGACCACAAATAGCTGCAGGAGCAGCTTAAAGAATGAATTGATTGAAAATCACAGTTTGCTTCCTAGCTGCCTCAACCCAAGAGGGGTATAATTCAGTGGTGCCCAATCTTCCAGGCCCAAGGGCTGGATGAGTGGTGCGAGGTCAGTTCCTGAACAGGATCTGGCCTGCTTCACCAGGCCTGGTCAGGTGTGCAGGGCCCTGGCCCCATGCACCAGCTCAGGCCTCATGCCAGCACACAAAGCCATGTAATCTGAACTACAGGACTTGGTTGAAAATACGGTGGCGGAAGAGCAGTGGCAGTGTTAATTGCCACTGCTCCCTAGTTAATAAATTTCCAGATCCACAGGGAACCCCCCAAGTCAGGTGACATAGTTCCATGTGCCGGATCTAGCCTGTGGCCCAGAGGTTGAGTACCACTGATGTAATTCATAGATTTTAAAGTAAGAAAGGACAATTGCATCATCTAGTCCAGTGGCGGGGGGGGCAATATTTTTGGCAGGTGTGCCATGAGCTAAACTAGGATTACAATATTTCCAATATCAAAAAAGAGGACACCTGTGGGGGGGCAGAGGGAAAAAGGGGAAGGGGTATGTGATGGTGGGAGGGGCAGTGATATGCCCATGCCCTGCATCTACCTCTCACTCCTAAGCCACAGCCCCCCCAGCCTTGCTGCTGCCTCTCACTCCTGACCCACTGTAACCCTTCCCCCCTGCCCTGCCGGTTCCCCTCACTCCCGACCCAAAGACCCCTGCCCCCACAGTCCTGCCAGCTCCCCTCACTCCCATCCTGCAGCCCCTGCCCCTCTAGCCCTGCCAGTGCCCCCCACTTCCAACCCGTAGCCCCTTGCCCCCTCCTCCCCAGCCCTGATGCCCATGCAGTTCACACAAACTCATGCAAGCACACAAACTCTCTCTGTCTCTCTTACTTGGGAGCAGCTGCCAGGGCCCACACACAGAGCATGTGATCCCCTGACAGCCAATCACCTTGCCCTGCTGCCCCCAGCCCCAAGCAGCCAAACTGGAAGTGCCCAGGAAAAGCCAGAGGCAGAGCAAAAACTTGGACATTTGCTTGGATTTTAGCAACTTGCCCAGCTAGGAGGACAGGGGGCCAGAAAAGAAGACATGTCCAGGAAAGCCCGCATGTATGGTAACCCTAGCTAAACCCTGCACCCTCCTGAAGTGCCACTTTGATCTCATTCCCTTCCCTGAGCTGCTGCTTTGGTTTCTACTCCCTGCACTTTGTTCTCTGCCCAATCTGCTGCCATTCTCCCTGCTCTCTCCCCATTATGCTGCATGCCACATACAGAGACTACCCATGCCACTTGCGACACACATGATCTGGGTTGGTCGCCCCGATCTAGTCCAACACCTTATGCAACCTGGGCCACAAGATTCATCATGCAATGAGCCCAGTACTTTTTAAACAGCAAAAATACATCTTCCCAGAATGGCATCCAGTTCTATGCGTTCACAATTAGCTGCTGCCACCTGGCCCAAAATACATGCTGATGAGCAATGGTAGCAGTTCACAAACTATGCCCCACTAAACACCCTTTATGGTTCTTGCACCATAAGTACTACCTTGCTTTAAAGGTAGTGCTGCTCCGAAATGCATGTAAATACTCAAACCCTGCCTCTGAATAAAATGTCTTTTGTCAGACTTTCTCTGTGGAAGCAAAACCAGTATCTATGGGCAAGATTTGTAAGGAAATAGGGTGGCGTCAGTAGAAAAACGCAGTCATAATCAAAGCCTTTATTCAAAAGAGTTAAATCCTTTGACATGACAGATTCTTAGCCCTTACCTACCACCTGTTCAGAAAGACATACTTGTTATTCCACCCATTTGTTCTCAATGTCAAAGGATATTTTAAAAAGGAAATATTAGGGGCTTATTCTGAGAGGTGTAAAATGCTTTTTTTGCAAGGTCATTAGGAGTTATTGGTACTTGACGCCTCATAGGGAGCCTCCTCCAGAGCCCACGTTCTAAAGACTCCTGTCGGCTCCCGTGACCTTTGGATCAGGCCTAGCTCATAATTAATGTTACCTTCCATGAAAAATACTGAGGGCTACCAGGCGAGAAGCAGTCAGCATAGAAACCAAAGCTCACTGGCTTCAAGGGGATTATTTGCTTTCACTCACAGACAGGTCAAAGAAATTTCGCGGCTCTAACAACAATGCACTCACATATCCAGTTCATTAAACGTGGTCCGTTTATAATGAATGCACCTCAAATTAGATATGATTTCCAGCATCCAATTTACATTGTAAGATGTTTGTGTTTGGAATTTCGGAATTTGAGCAGTAGAGAAAGCAGACTTTGATAAGTTTTTAATTAAACTGATAGTATCTCTTTAAAAGCTAAAATACCTACAATAAAAAAGGACACAAGTAATAATAGACGGATTTTATAAGGCTTAGCAGGCAAGCTATCATACTTTTCCTTCTTAAGCGCATTGCTTGCTTTGTGAAAGAGTCAGGCTGCTTTTGTAAAGATGTGTATTCTGTATCTGATTGCTTCTGTGAAGAACATTTAAAGAAGGTTAGTCACCTCTGGCTCTAAGAAGTATTGTGTGTTAAAAGTTCCACGATACACTGCTGTTCTGTATTTCAAAATGGGAGGGCTGTAAACCTTTCCTACTGCATTAAACAGGCCTCCATCTCATTCTCTCTTTCTGAAATTGGGCTTTGCCCGTGTGCACGGGTTTCTAGATTATCAAATGGCATCTCTATTCAATTATGCCGTAATTACAGAGTAACTACAATCATTCATAAAATATTAACCGGCACCCTGAAGAAGGTTACATTTTCAAAGCTTTCTTCTGCTTGCAGAAAAATATGTGGTTATGGACTGCAGTGTAACACAAGAACAAGTCTGTGGGTGCAAGTAGGTAGCAAACAAAGGAGGAGGTTTTTCAAGCATGCAAAAAGGAGCTAGTGGGAACTGAGCACCTTTCAGGGGAAGGTGTACAATTGATTTTGTGTTTAACATTTGAAAGCACCAAGAGACATGATGCTATTGCTGCAAAGATTTGCCTCTGCGTACAAACATAAGCCCCTACTTTGTAATGCCTTGGATGTTCACAGATTGTTTGACCTACACTGAGCAATATGGAAGTCTTTGATGCTCTTCTTGGCTATAAGGGGGCTGCCCTAATTGAGATACTACCAGAAGCAGAGCCTCAGAACCAGACTAAGGGTACCTGAAAATTCAGAAATAGGTACTCCAATTATAAGTCTTTGGCTCATGTAAATCAACACAGCTCCTTTGAAATCCTTGGGGCTATACCAGCCAATCTTGGCTCAGCGCCTATCTGTTCCTTCATATAAAAGAGAAGCAATCTTCCATTTCAACTCAAACACAATCCTCTGTTGCTTGTCCTGAGCAATGAAAACCCCTAATATGAACATCACAAAAGAAGTTCCTGCCCAGAAGAGCTTTCCATCTTTCCACTCTTCTGTGAAATATGAAACTTCATAACCCAAAGGAAATATGCTTCTACATCCTGCTTGCCTCCAGACAACTTTGAGGTAAAAAGACTTTTTCTCTTGTGCCTAACCTGGACAAAATGAATTATTCCAAACAGGAGATTTTACCAAACCTTCAGCTTTCCTGTGAAATATAAATTTTCATTTCTACCTAGGAAAGCTTTTACAATCTCTGCTCTCTCCTATGCCTGATGAAGGGTTAGTATGCTCAAAAGCTTGCAAATAAGTAAAATAATTTGCTTGCATATATCTATTAGGTCAAATAAAAGATTTCACCTCTTCCCCAAGTTTTGATTCCTCTTGCCTCTAGCCCAATACAGCTACAACCTTGATACCTAATATCAACATGGGTTCTTTGGGTGGACAAAGTGCACAATCTGCTAGAGAGCACTATGATTTACTATAGAGTAAAAACGGGAGATTATGCCATATTTTTTCCTTGGTTACATGAGATATGCAAAGGATCAATGGCAGAAGAAGCCATCTCAATGTTATGTTTAATCTTTATTTACCACTCATCAAGCGTGGGTCCAACCTCACAGTTCTGCGCAGTTCAACACAACAGGAGTTTGATGCATGGAAGGGACACAAAATATTGCTTATTATATGACTAGATAGCAAATCACTATTGATTTTGTATGTTCACTTGGATTTCCATTTTTATGACAGTTTTCCACTAGCTTAACATATCAAAGGAAGTACCCTTTGACTAAACAACTGAATGCTTGATTTTATAAGTAATTGCAAAGAAAAGAAAGTCATTTGTTTTCAACCCTGTCATTTCTTATCTTAATGAGCCCTAAATTGATAGATTAAACAACCTAAAATTATGAGTAAGAGCTGGTTCCAAAGATATTTCACCATGTATAGAGTTTTGTAAAAAAAAATCTTTACAAAGCATAAATTTATTCATCGTGACCTCCAGTCTGAGGACTAACCTGAGACTTTTTTTTACAAGAAGCAAAGAGACAATATGAATTCAAAACACTTAAACAGTTGTATAATGGATAGTTCAGTGAATAACAATGATTTTATCTTTAATTACTCTGTGGCTCTCCCATAGAGATTGTACTCTATGGCTAGGAAATAGAACTGACTGAGAAATGAGAATCCCATTTCACAAATACATTTTAAAGCCTTTTCTCTTTGGTTTTGTTCCACAATGGAATGAAAAGTAGACCTTGGGATATCTTTTGTGGGGAAAAATACCGCACAAAATAGACAAACAGCTCAACAGTCCAAGCTAGGACAGTCATCTCTCTCTGATTCAGGGAAAGGATTTAAATCTAGGGCTCATACATCCTAGGGAAGCTGATCAGCAGGCTGTTGTTAGGTAGGGAGGTTCATTCAATTCCATCTTGAACCCGAGCAAATTGTGTTGGAGCAAGGCTTCAGTTTGAGTTTTGTGCATGTGTTAAAATGTTTTGTGGCATTTTAAAATTCCATGTTCATAGGCATACTAATATTTCACACTGATTTCAAGAACACAATACCTGTGACATACATGCTTTCCAATCTGGGTCCATTTGGTAGGTCACTAGCCAACTTGATCTTTTAATATTTCAGGCTATAGCAGTACTTAAAATAACCAACATGCAAGACCAGAGAACACCAATTGTTAAATACGGTGTACACCTGTAAGTTCTAGGACAAAACAAAGTATCATTGGATATTAGAGGCATGCAAAGCAGGCTATATTCGATTCGGATTTGACCCAAATTAGGGACAGTGATTCGATTTGTTGATTCGTATCACTGTCCCTGATTCATTTCAGCTGAATCTGAGTCTGAAGATTCAATGCTGATTCAAAGAATCAGCGACTCGGACATAGACACAGCTTTAAATGTTTTTTCTACATACCTCAAGGTACCATCACAGCTTGTCAACGCTGAGATGCTGGGAGTGTCCCACAGGACTGCGTGCTCAGCGGCGAACCCGGAAGTGGACAGGAAGTATTTCTGGTCCACTTCTGGGCCTGCCAGGGAACATGCAGGGGGCCCCCTATGCCCCCCTGGCTTGGCGATCAGCTGCACGGGGACCCTGGGTGCCCCCCCCCAGACCCAGAAGGCACCAGTTGCAGAGCTGGGGGAGCCCCCAGTGCACTCCTCGGTGGACCCAGAAACAGGCTGGAAGTGCTTCTGGTCCACTTCTGGGTCTGCTGCCAAGCACACTGCCCTCCATGCTTCTGTGGCAGCCCCAGCATTGCAGTGTTCATGAGCTGCCTAGTACCTAGATGTATGTAGAAAAAGCATTTAAAACTGTGTTTCTGTCCAATTTGCTGAAACTTTCTGAATCCCTCCGAGGGTTCCAATTTGA
Source organism: Crocodylus porosus (assembly GCF_001723895.1). Taxonomy (NCBI): domain Eukaryota; kingdom Metazoa; phylum Chordata; order Crocodylia; family Crocodylidae; genus Crocodylus; species Crocodylus porosus. The sequence goes on along the minus strand of NW_017728915.1, from coordinate 29,632,449 downwards.
TTCAGAAAGAATAAAGGGTCTTCTGATTCAATTCAGCTTCAGAGATTCAGCCACCAAATTGAATCAGGGATGGAAGCTTCACACAGCCCTATCAGCTCCTATACAGGAGAGAGAACTGCTACCAAACACTAAAGTTGTGAACAACTGATGTACCCTAGCCAAACTCCTACGTTTATTGAAACTTGGGACTAATAAATCTGCTGCTTCTGGGGCGCCAGTCCTTTTACAGAGTCCCACAGTTAAATTGGCAGGCACCTCCTTCAAACCATAGAGCTTGAAGTTCCTGTTGCCTCTGCCCTTTTCCTCTAGCTGGCCCCTTGCACCAGACCAGACTCCTGGGTCCCAGCCATGTCAATTCAATCTCTTGGGACCTCTCCTCTTCCCTCTTGCCCTGGGTCCTTAGCTCCAGAGTTTGCCCCTCATGGCTTATAGGTCCTTGACCTTTGCTTTACCTCTCACAGGTGTCTCTGCCCCTCTTGGGCTATTGACCCCATGAGCTCAGTCTTAGCCCCACCGTGGGCTGTGGGGTCTCTAACCATCTCTGTCCCTAATGGGCTTCATGCCCTGGCCCTGATTCTTGCTCCTCTAAACCAATGCTGGGATCCCTGCCCCCTATCTCAGCCCCGCTGGAGTTCTGGTCCCTCTGGTTTGGTCAGTGCCTTGAGCCTGACCCCTGGCATGACTCAAGCCAGTCACATGTCCCGCAAGCACTAATAGGACCTCCAAACTACCCCTATCATCCCTTCCACAAACCACCAGTGCAAATCACAACACAGTGCAAAAGCTACAACAGAAAACTATCCCCGTGCTGGGTCCCCAGATAACCATCGGCATCCTGGCTGAACCACTATGCTGGGCCCTACTTCCCTGTAAGCTGCAAACATCTAAGCTGCATCCCATCAGCCAGGCAGTCCTGTTTTAGCCTCCCTGCTCTGAAGCTCCTTCCTTTGCAGCTTGCAGGGCCAGACTACTACCCTGACTCAGGCCCTGGCTTATATTTTGCTCAAGCCCTGTCCACTTCCAATCAGGTGGCTTGCTAGCCCTCGCCAAACTGTCTCTGTCCCCTACAAATGGGCAAGTGTTACTACCTTGACTTCTATCACAGTGGCTCTATGTATTCAATAGACTATGTCCTATCATACTATTGCTGGTGGCCTAGCATAGCAATAGGCACTTGGGCTGCTTATTCCCTTACAGATCACATTTTTTAGGCTGATTGAACACCACTCACTGCTGTTTTTCCTCTTAAGGTAACAGGAGCTGCAGGTTACCTGGTACAGTCTCCCATTAACTCTTACCTAAGAATGGAAGGGTTCAGATAAGATTCTGCATGCTGCTTTTAAGATGTAAAAGTAGATGTATAGTATCATCGTAGGATGTACAAGTGAGCAGATGACAAAATATTGTTCTTAGAGTCTTAAGGAACACAAGAGTTAAACACTGGTTTGGAAACCATGAGACTCAACCTGTGCTTTTATTCAACATTTAAATCAACTACTTTGCTGCAGTTAAGCCAACTTTCTGATAACTGTTTTATTTACTGTCAATTTGTTTCCCCATCTCTACAGCTCCAATTCTAGGAGCAAGCTATAGTGCCTGATCTAGAGCCCACATATATCTAAAGGCGGGGGTGGTCTCTCCATTTCAATGGGCATTAAATGAAAACCACAGTAGTATTACTGGCTCAGCCAAAAAAGCTACATTACCTGCTTTTTGCTGAGATGACCAGTGAAAGTTGCTAGACTCAAGAGATCTGGAATTTTAGGACAAGCATAAAACTGATGCTTCTGTTCTAGGAGATAAAGTCAACAAGAAAGACACTGTTATCAGTACAATCAACATACTAAAGGTAAAACTAGAATAGGTACTTCTTACATTTAAAAAGATATTTCTGAATAAATATTAAACTTTAGAGCCAACAATGACCACCACCACAATACAGGCTGAGCCCAATAGTAGCTATCCATCCCACAGGCCAGTCCATAATTATGTTTGATAGGTTTTCAGATACTACTGGGAGAAAGAAATATAATAGGTAATATGGTGTCTAGAATCTAGCTCTTTATGAAAGGACTAGCTATGCATACAGAAATAATTTGCTTTACTGAAATAATTAAAACAAAAACAAATCCTGTTTTCCAGGATAGAAGTTCCTTCTGATTCTCACCATCAGTTTTGAACCAGCTCAGAACAAGCCTGATTTATATAGTTCCCAATTTCCAAGGCTGTACCAAGTGATAGAGATTGTTACTTATATTATTTTCAGAAACCAGCATGCACATTCTAGCACTTGCCTAAAAAAATCACAAGCAAGCAAATTAAAGCAATGTAAAAGAAGGGCAGTTAAGCAAATTCTCCATCCCTGACAGCATTAACAGCCAGTTCCCCAGCCTTCACAGCACAATATGTTCGTCCCATTATGAGATATAATAAAGCTGGTACACAGGGAGCAAATGGCAAGCTACTCAGCAAGCATGTCAACACTTGTGTAACACATTTGGTTTTGGATATTTTCAGATCTGTACATGTAGCACACTGACGTGGCTTCGCTAGACTGGAAAGAACCGACACATGGTGAGTGGTCAACGCATGAAGTGAGAGTTATCCTCACAATTCAGGCACTTCAGGGGTTCTTCCACATTCATTATCAGAGCAATCAAAGACAAACCATCCATAGGAGAATTGTACCCAGTTGTGGCAGGACTGCTGGAAAAGCCTTTCCCATTTATTATTGACAAGTCCAGACCTGAACATGCCATGAATTTAAGATTTCTCACCATTCACCAATGCCACTGCCAGTCCCAATTTGCCCAGCAATTTAACCAATACTGTGTTTATAGTCATGACATTTTGGAAAGACTAACTGCCATATTTATCATTTAAAATATTTTTTGCTACCTGAATAGCAAATGAAGTCAGGATGTATGACTTACCTGGACAGTTAAGAACTGACTGATCACTGACCTCACACAGTAGGGGTTCTTGAATTCATTCTGAGCTCCAGATAAGTTAATGAAACCACAAGGAAGGTACAGGCTACCAGCAATGCTGACCTCATTATAGGACTGGGGCCTTCACTGTGTAGGCTGACACTGCAGTAACAGTGAGAATATTTAGAAAAACGTTTCAAATGTCTTTCTAAAAATTCAGAAGTTTGGGGCTGTGGTTTTCTTTTTCCTTTTAGTTAGCCTGCTTTTTCCATTAGCAATGGTTTACTGCTTGCACAAATGTTTAGAGAAGAACCGTTATCTGTGGGAATAAATGGCTTCACACTCAATGGGTTTGGCTCCCCTTCAAGGGGACGAAAGTGTATGGAGTGACTAGGGGGTGCGGGGATGCTTGCAAAGAGTCAGTTAGGGGACACAGAGAGACTGTGGGGGGAAAAAGTGTGGGAATCACCTGTGTGCTCAAACTAAATAAATAAAACATCAGCAAGAAAACTGCTAGGTACAAAAAGACAATGTCAGAAAGGGTGTCTGTGATGTGCAAAAGGTCCTGTATTAAGTGTCAATCCATTTCCTTGAACTACAGTCACCTCACAGCAATGTGAATACTGGAAAGAGTTGTCTGAGCTTGGGCACCAAAGGGCTGGTTCCCACAGCTTTTCAAGTCACTGAGAACAAGAAAGAGAAGGGCATGACTTGGCTGGAAAAAGATCTGCAGCATCTAACCTGTAGGCTATGACGCAAGGCTTTTAGGCGGGTAAAAGTGGGTGTGTTGTCACCAGAGCATCTTACACAAGGATGAGATTTCTCAGGCAATTCCTTGATATTGATGGATGCCAAAGGTAGATGGGAGCTAGACATACTTCTTAGCTTCCTAGAAACTTTGCCACCATGAAATTGTGGTCAGACACCTCCTATGGTGTAACCATCCAATACCCTTTTAAAAATCCATCTGGACAACCTTTTGCCAACCCACCTTCCCTCAACTGGTGCAATAATTGGTAGTGCTACCTACAGCTACTAACAGATACTCAGGCCATGTAGAGAATGATCATAATTAAGGTGGTTATGCACATGCAATCTCTAAGTAAAGTGCCTGTGTCCAGATAAGTATTAAGCATACATTATTACTTTTTTTTTTTCATTTCCTTCCATTTATTAGCTTTATCTTAAAACCAAAACGCCAAAGTCAAACACTACGGCTGTGTGAAGCTTCAGGTGCTGTTGCAATTCAGGAGATTCAGCCTAATTCAGTGGCTGAATCTGAATCTCTGAATCTGAATTGAATCAGGGGACTAGTTAAAAGTTTCAAGTTCTCTGAATTCATTCAGAAAAGATTCAGAGATTTTCAGTGATTCGGGCAGTCCCTGTAGGGGGCGGGGGAAGGGAGACTGGAGGAGCATGCAGGGGACCATGGGGGGACTCCTGCCAGGCCCCATCCCCTGCCTGCTCCCCTAGGCCCCCTGAACACCTCCAACCCCCACCCATTCCCCCAGCCCCTCCATGGATGCCCCATCCACTTGCCCCAGCTCCCAACCCTTTAAGAACCTCCCCCACCAAACTATCAGCTGCTGTAGTGACCTTGGGGCTTCTGGGGGCTCATGCAAAGCCCCCCACGTGGCGCAGAGCAGTGGGAATCCCCCCCCACCAGGCAGGAGCCAATGTGTGCTGACATTTTTGTTTGTTTTTTTTTTAAAAGGGCTGGGAGTTGGCCTGGGCA
>NW_017728915.1:29624498-29627684 GCF_001723895.1 Crocodylus porosus | reverse complement strand
GGCAAAGCCCCCCCATGTGGCATGGGGCAGTGAGGGGCAGCGGGGATTGCCTCCGCCAAGCTGCAGCTGGTGAGTGGGGGCTTTTTTTTTTTCAAAGAGCTGGGAGCTGGGGTAGGCAGGGCAGCCATTGAGAGCGGGCGGGGCATGAGGCCTGCGTGATTCAGAGATTTGGTTGATTCAGCAGTAGCCAAATCTGTGAAACAGATTCGGCTGAATCAGTTCAGGACAGTGATTTGAATCACCGAATTGAAGCCCTGTCCCCCTAATCATCTGAATCTTAATCCAAAGTGAATACTAGCCCCTTTGCACAGGCCCACTAAACACCAAAAGCATTGTACTACATTCTATTTCCACCACCTTTGTCCCCTAAGTGTACAAAGCAGTGGTCAGCAATCTCTAGTAAGCTGTGGACCAGGAAAACCTGATTTCAGTTTAACCCGATTCCAGGGATTTGGTGGCACGCCAACAATGGGGGCAGAGAGAAAGGGTTCCCTGCACTTGAGCCAAGGTTAGACAGATAGAAGTTGCAGCCTCTTGTCACAGCTTCCCCTCTGCGACTGCATGTGAGCTCAACTTCCAGTCAGTGAGGGGATGGGGAGCTGCAAACTGTGTCCACATGTGGCTTGAACAGACATTCCGTTTCTCCAGGGAGAGTCCCATCTCTCTCTGGAGAAACCACAAGCGCACAGAAGTGCCTATTTTTTCTTTCAGAGAACAAGTGGCCACTTGGGGAGAAAAATAACTTGGGAACAACTTGAGAGAAGTGCCTCCCCAGAGAATACCTCTCAGGAGGCAGAACATCTGTACAAGCAGCAAACACAAGAGACCTCCAAAATCCCAGTGTGCTCTGCTGGTTCTCCTCTTTTCCCTCCCACAGAGGGAGGGACAATGTCCATGAGTCCCAGCCATGCAGGGAACATTCCTCCCCCCCCTCCCCCCCAATGCTTCATGCTGGAAAAGCCCAGCACTGAAGCAATTAATAGTATGTTGTGCTCCTGGCTTGTTCCCTCCCTGAAGCACATTGTAGCACCTGGGTGAAGGGTAGCACAAGTTTCCGAGCTTTAGCTGGGCACAAACACAGCAAGAGAGAAGGAAAGCTGGAGGGCTCTTCTGTGCACAGCACAGATCCCAACCTCCACCTTCTCTGACCCTGATGACTCTTGCCTACATTCAGTTTTTTTTAAAAATGCCTGCAAAGCTCCCTGCTGGGCTGCTTGCTCTAGGGTACCCTAGCTGCCCACATTGTAGGCTCTTTGCTTCTTTGTTTGAGCTTTTGTACAGGTTAGTTTTTTTCTATCAAAAACACACCTGAGAGAGTAGAATCATAGAAAGTTAGGGTTGGCAGGGACCTCAGGAAGTCGCATCTAATTCAGCCCCTTGCTCAAAGCAGAACCATCCCCAATTAGATCATCCCAGCTGAAGCTTTGTCAAGCCAGGTCTTGAAAATCTCCAAGAATGGACTTTCCACCGCCTCTCTGGGTAACCTGTTCAAGTGTTTTACTACCCCCCTAGTGAGAAAATTCTTCCTCATATCTAACCTAAACCTCCACTGCTGCAGCTTGAGACCATTGCTCCTTGTTCTGTCATCTGCCACCACTGAGAACCATCAAGCTCCATCCTCTTTGGAACCCCCTTTCAGGTACTTTAAGGCTGCTATTAAATCCCCTCTGTCTTCTCTAGGCTAAATAAGCCCAGTTCCCTCAGTCTTTCCTCATAAGTCATGTCCCCCAGCCCCTTCACCATTTTTGCTGTTCTCCGCTGTACTCTCTCTGATATCTCCACATCCTTTCTATAGTGGGGGGCCCAACACTGAGCACAGGGCTCCAGATGTGGCCTCACCAGTGCTGAATACAGGGGAATAATCACATCCCTTGACCTATTGGCAACACACCTACCAATGCAGCCTAGCGTGTTATTAGCCTTCTTGGCAACAAGGGCACACTACTGGCTCATATTCAGCTTATTGTCCACTCTAAACCCCAGGTCCTTTTCTTCAGAGCAGTTGCCCAGCCAGTCAGCCCCTAGCCTGTACTGGTGCAAGGGATTGTCCATCCCAAGTGCAGGACTTGGGATTTGTCCTTATTGAACCCCATGAGATTCCTTTTGGCCCAATCCTCCAATTTGTCTAGGTCACCCTGAATCCTAGCTCTACCATCCAGTGTATCAACTACTCCCCCCCAGTTTGGTGTCATCCGCAGACTTGCTGAGCATGCACTCCATTCCATCTTCCACATCATTGATGAAGACATCGAGCAAAACCGGCCCCAGAATCAACCCCTGGAGCATTCCACTTGATACCGGCTGCCAACTAGACATTGAGCCATTGACTACTACTCTCTAAGCCCAATGCTTGAGCCAGTTTTCTATCCACCTTACAGTCCATTCATCCAGCCCATACTTCCAGTAGTCCTGAGTGATTTGATTGCATGTATGCAGTCCATGCTGCCAATGCTAGTCTCCACTGCCCCCTCTCCCCCACCTCCCAGCTGCAGCATGAGCAGAGAAGCTGCACTGCCATGTCACAGCTCCTCCGCCTAGAATGAGACAGGGTTGGGCAGCAAGAAGCTGTGAGGGGAGAGGAGGGTGGAGAGAAGCAGTAGTTCAGGGGATGATGGGAGGCTGTGTAGGGCTAGTAGGTGTAAGCACAGCTGGAAGCTGCTCAGCCTTGACACAGCTCCTTGCTGACTGGCCAAGGAGCCATTTTGGGCTCAAGCAGCTTCCAGCTGCACCCTTGCTATTGCCAGTTCTCCAGGCACCCTGTCCCCCTTGCTTGTACCATAGGATGCAGCTTCCATCCCATGGGGAGATGCACCAGGGCTACCTACAGTAAAGCTGTGGGAGGCAGAGAGGATGGGGAGGGGGGAGAAAGAGAGAAGCAGAGGAAGCATGGGTACAGTTGCAGCTCCCTGGGCCTGGCACAGCCCTCACCAGCTGGAAGATGAGCCTGCATGCAGCCAGGGAGTGGGGGGCACTGGGAGAAGCAGTGGCAGCTGGGACATAAGCAAACCCCTCTAGTTCCACTGAGCAAATCCCATGGCTCAGTGGCCTGTGGACTATATGTTGCTGACCCTTGTTATAGTCATTTACTTATTAAAATAAAAAAAAAAAATAATCGTAATCTACATGTACAAGCATTTTTTTTCCTTTTCTGCCAGTTATTAGCATCGGTGCATAAAATACAACAAA
>NW_017728915.1:29603189-29624439 GCF_001723895.1 Crocodylus porosus | reverse complement strand
AAAAAAAAAATAATCGTAATCTACATGTACAAGCATTTTTTTTCCTTTTCTGCCAGTTATTAGCATCGGTGCATAAAATACAACAAAGTACTAAAACTGTACTGAGTTTTCTTGACAGGACTCCACACAGAGCTTTTTATTTTCCTCACTTCACTTTGCCGACCCTTAATAGAATTGTCAGGGATTAAAATCAAAACTGTTCAGCCCAATGTGATTCTAAATATCGGTGTGTGAATGTGTGTAAAATAATGCTGAAATAAAAGTATCTTCACTACATGAAGAGAGAGATCTTTTATTTCTTATGTCAACAACACACATTTTGTTGGAAACCACATTGAATAATTTCTTTTCACTGATCCCTCGAAGGGGTTTTCGCAGATGCGTATTAACTGTGAAAAAATAGCAACAATTTAATTCTTATGGATCTTTAAAGTGAGCAATGATGATGATTATAGTGAGTGAAATTGTAGCAGCTATTTTTCTTCCTTAGCATTTGTTGTTTACTGTTGGCTTTAAAAGCAATGAGAAGAAAAACGTGAAAAATCAACAAGGACTTCAATTGACAAGCCTAATATAGATACATAAGTCAAAGTAACAGGTCACGTGACATCTTCTCGATTCCTTAGGTAGGTCTATTGGCCAGCAAACAGCACTCCTGAAGGGCATGCATTTTTCATTTGTGTTGCCAATATTTTGTCCAAATAATGTGTTTATAACACTCAGGATTACTGTACTATTCATTTGTATCACGGGCTGAGCTGCACTACAGTTCAAGTCACCATAACAAAACAGCAGCAACTTTATACCAAGGAAGGCATTTGATATTTTCAGCTGTTTATTTCTAAGGTTTAGTGCATTCATCTTAATGTCTAATACATTGTCACTTCTGTCCAGTTGTTCTGAAGAAATGACAATAGACTCGTATGTTTGGGGTGTTTTTCAAAGTTGTTACTTTTCAGTGAATTGGGATCAGGAAAATGGCATCCCATCTTAAAAGATGGATGTGTGTAGTAACATTTTGTGTTAAAAACTGCATTTTAAGCGATGGAGACATTTCAAGTTCAATTGTGATTTTAGGCCTGCTTTCAAAAAAATCTGACGTATAAATTATGCTATCCTGATTTTAGAATTTGGAGGCACATGGAATCGCTTAAATGAAATCTCTTCTCATACTTCCCCTTGCTCTGGATAATTTAATATGTGGTTGACCTTCATGATGTGGATGTTTAATAATACATCCACATCATGCTGGAGTAGCTGGACTGGTCAAGAGATCCCCAGAGTGTAGTCTACCAACAACTACATCCAATTCTGGGGAGGAAAAAAGCTGGTGAATGGCCCCAAAATCCTTGGGAGCATACCTTGCTCCCTCCATCCCAGTTCACCAAGCTGGCCCTAAATCCAGCAAATAAAATAGCCTATATAGTTAATTCCCTGCCCTCCTCTCACACTCTGATGCTCTTCTTTCTCTTGTAGACAGATACTTGACATTTTGAAGTTCACTGCTGTCCTCATGTCAGCAGAGAGAGTGCATGCACATATCTGTGGCATCTGATTTATGACCACGGAGCTTAGTTTAAGATCTATAGATTGAGTCTGGCTTGCATGTACTTTCACCAGTACCAGGAGCCACACCCAAAACCAATCTAAATTAATCAGGGTGCAGTGAAGGGTAGATGGGATTTGGGGGAGGGTGGGGGGAGGTTAGCAGGTCTGTGGGAGGTTTGACAAGATTTGGGGGCTGGTATGTCGGGGGGTTGGTGGAACTGTGGAGCGGGGGATGTCCATCTGGAGGAAAGGGGCAAAATCAAGGGTCTAAAATAGCCCACTCAGGGTGGGAAGTTAGGAATAACACAGCCCTGTGGCTAGGCTGAGCAATTGAGCTTTCCCAGGCCTAGAGCTATGCTCCAGGCACGTATAGACATTTATTAGATTGGGCTAACCTGTTCCCAATATAACATAATTCATCTCCTCAAGTGAACTAAGGCCAGACTGGCCATGTTTTGCCTGATCTAAGTTCCCTGAACATCTGTTCCCTAACCTTAATTAAGTCAATCAAAGTGTAACTTCTGCATGTCCCCAGAAGTAGTTAGTCATGTTAGTCAGCCTATGAAAGGTAAGTTAAGAAGCGTTTTTCTTGTAAAATATGTGCTCTGATGCATAATTTTATGAAGCACTTTCCGATCAACATTTAAATGGGCATGTTGTGTTAAGTCTTCACTGATTTCAGTCTACTGGTTTAAAATAAGCCCTTGTTTTAAAAGTAACTTCACAAACTAAAATATGTAAGCAAAGAGGCATTATTATCTCTTGTAGGCAAACAATTTACTCTGATCCTAAACTGGTCCTTCCTTTTTCTATATCAAAAGCATAAAGCAGTAGTAAAAGTTTGTTAAAATAGCAAAGCTAAGTCCAGTGAATATTTCATGTGGTTAGCACTGGCTTACGATTTGTATTTTACTTTGTAAATAAAGCAGGAAACAAAGATGAAAGATGAATATAGGCACCAAGAGCATCTATCATTTGCTCATAGTTCAGATTTGAGTGTAGTTGTTGCAACAAAATAGCAGTTTTAAGCATAATTCTAAAACTGTAACCCTCATGTCTATTTTTCCTGAATAAAACTAGGGAAAACATAATGCTGAGGTAGAAGGGCTGTTCTATTTCAAAGGCAGAAAATATGACAACTGTATGGCGGGGGGGCGGGGAATCTCCAATGGTTTTGCTGAGAGCTAATCACCCATAAAACTAGACTTGTCAGGAAATGGCAATCTATTGAAGAAAGTTGAAAGTAAAATCTAGCCTACAAAATCTGAGCCATATTAGGTTTGCATTGAGTCCCAGTGGGGGTAATTAGGTCTGCAAGTGCAATCATCCAATGTAATAGCTGCCTTTGTTCTCATCAGGCAGTACTTATTTCAGTTCACTGTCTGAGAAATGGGAATATTCAATGTCAATAATCAATTGACCTAAATAAAGAAATATCTTGCAATTCAAAAGACTTCAGAGGTTTTGTAAAAAAGGTATTCTGGGAACCAGAGAATATCTAAAATTGGTCCCTTTGGCCATAATAATTTGATTGTATCATATAAGCAATTAAAGATGTAAAGTGTGGATTACTCATTCTTTGTTTACATGAGATGTAAACAAAATCCCAGAAGGACAGATTGACTTGGAAATTTAATTAACGATATGGGGCCAGGCAGTGGATTATTGAAACCACTGGTTACAGAAGGGAAAAGGAAATGCAGAGCAGACGAGGTAAGAGTCCTGAGAGTGACAATTCCTGCTAGATCCCACTCGGGGTAGGAAATATGTCGCCTTTATAACCAAGCAAAAGTTCATATGGGGTGAGGATGGGGGAAGGAAGAAAGAAGGCAGAAAGTCTGTCGTCCCTCTATCAGGAAAACCGCACAAGCATGTACTCATGTCTCAGGTCCCCAGCAGGATCTCTCTCAAACCTTAAAGAAGGATGTTTGCCAGATTTATTCTGACAGCAAAACCTATCACCCTACACAAGCCCAAGAGTTTAGAGGCAAGGGAACAAATAGTGAAGGGCATTATAAATCTCACACTGACTGAATAATTAAGATTCAACTAATAGTTTCAAACTCAGCTTGCTAGATATCAATGCCTGGCCACCAAGTAAACATCTGATCTTTCATTTTGAAGCAGCAAACACTCCCACTCAAATAGGTAGGAAATGGGAGCCTTCCCGGAAGCTGTATCTGCTTAATAGTGGGTTAAGAGGTTCCTTGTATTCCCCTCTTCCACTTTTGCATCAGTGGGTCCATATGGTCATGATGTATCTAATGTGTAATGCAACCCTGTAACTAGGTCCCAGGAACTGAACCCAGGGGCTCTGGAGCTAAAATCATGCACCAAAACTAAGAGACACAGGGCGATTAATTCAAAGACTGATTCATAACCCTTTGTGTGATCTATCCAAGAGTTCAACTGGGAAAACATGAGATGTACACAAAGAATGTAGAACTTGGTTTAGAAAATTCAAATAACTGGTGTAGAGTTGGAACGTACAGTATTTTATTGGGACAATGTGTGTGTGGGTCCAACCAATGATTTGTAAACTTTCTCAAAACATTTTGCTTCATATTCTCTGTGTTTATTCATCCCATTACCATCTTTACCTTTCAACTATACCCATAAACTACCCTGATAGTTTTAAAGGGTTTTTTTTCCCCAGTATAGATCTTAAATCTTTTCACTGGTGAACATATTGCCTAAGCCTTCCATATAATCTGTGCATCTCAGTTGGTATTTTGCCTTTGACTTCAAGAAGAGGAGAACCAGGGCTTGAATTTAACTTTAAAATGTAGACCCCTGTCGTGCTCCAATGCATTCCACTGGTTCTGATCTCACATGAATTACAGGCCTATTGAATTCCAGCTGGGAGTTATGGGTGCACAATCGATACAGCTCTGGACTCTCTGATCCCGTTTCCCTAAAACTTCTTTATTCAGGCAAATCTCTCATTCTCAATTATATCACTTGGCATTTTGCCCGAGAACTGACGCCATGATTGGGCTTCATGCAAACTGTATACTTTAATAATTAGTGTCTCCAATCATGCCAGCACTTATGTGACTAGCCTCACTGAAGTCAATGGAATTATATGCTTATAATTAAGCATATATGTAAATGCTTATTCAATCCGACTTCACAGTCATAGCCACCTTCCCACTCAGTCTATGCTTTCACTTGGAAACCCAATGTGAGTCTGAAACTTAAATTGTATTTAAAGCTAAGAAAAAAAGGGGTTGCTGTTCATAATGTTGATGAAACAGATTTTTTTTTAAAGTTGTCATATGGTGCGCCTTTCCTCAGTTTTCCTTTGTCTTTCTTTTCATTGCACACGTCTACATTTTCGCTTGCTGTCCTTTAAATGAACCACATTCATCGCTACTGAATTTGACCCAATAAATGAATATTAAAATTGAGCTGGAAATAACTGTTGGAAAGGCATTTTATTTGACAGGTTTCTCGGTTTCTTGAAGCAAGTTGCCCACTACTGTAAGACATGCACTGTATATTGATTGTATACATGCCACGCACAAGAATTCATTATAAATAGCAAGTTCTTTTAAGTAAGTTAACTAATTTATTCTAAGTGGCAGCATATGCACGCACATCTGCCAAGATATATTTAAAAATATGTTAGTTTCTTCTGTGTGCTGAGTATATTTGAAGAAAACCAACATGTTTGGCATTTGTTATGCCCCTCTATGTTTTACATACTCCTGTTTCACCAGTGGGTTTCATTAATCCAAATACCAAAGCGCCTTGTCTCGCACACAAGAGGGAACTGGAGATGTCTTCAGGTAAAGAGAACAGAAGTGCAGAGCAAGGACCTGAAGGGTTTGGGGTTTTTTTATTATTAACAACACTGGTTTCACCTCTTCTCACAGCACAACCACTTCATCTCAGTTACTATTCATTAGTAGTGCACATCCTACATCACCCTCCCAGCCACCATATTTTTACCTCGTGCCCATGCTTTTACCCCATGATAACTAAAAGCTAATACATCACACCTTACTATCTGTCATAGAGGGATAAACTACTACAGCATAAAAGTGGGGTAAAAGTTTATGCCTCTCTGAATCTGTTAGTCTCATCTGCCACCCTGCCCTGCTTTCTACAGATAAAAGCACAGATACAGAATAGAATGAAGTACCATAAACTCCTTACCATTTACCTCACAGTAACCCGCTTGTGTACCCATTTCCTTTGTTTATTTATCAAAGTTGAATTTCCTGTAAAAAATAATTCTGATTCAGAATATGAATCCAGACTTTAATCAGACCTAGATCCAAAATTCCTGGAAATTTGGATGGTATGAATCCTGATTAAAGTCTGGATTCATATTCTGAATTACTTTTGTCAGAACCAAAAAGCTAGACATATTTGACCTAGCCAAGAGCTTTTCTCAAGCCAGATCTGTACTTCATACTTAAACAAAAAACACAGTCTATTGCTACTAGTATCCTGCAAATTGAGTAGAAAAACGAGGTGGTAAAACGTATTTCAGAACCTCCTTGTTGTTATGAAAGTCAATAGCTGCTGTATTGTTAATACGTCTTTTGCCTCCTTATATCGTTTTAGAGTGTTACAACCACCGCAAATTTGATTGTTAGCAGACCATAAGTAGTATGATGTGTTACAGAACCATGGAGAAAATAATCCATAGAAAATCTTAGAAATGCACATGCTCTTTTCCTAGAAGGACAGATCATAGAAAAATCAGGGAAACAGAGACCTTCAGATGTCATTTAGTCCAACACCCTGCATGAGGCAGGATCATCCCTATCCAAACCATCGCATATAAGTCCTTGTGTAACAAATTCCTAAAACTCCACAGTTAACCCTGTTGCACGTCTACAATCACCCAAAGCAACCTAACTTGACACAGGGAATACAGGGAGACAACCGTGATCCAAGTTGTGTTGCTGCAAGGGTTATTCTGACTAACTCTACATTATATTGTAGTTTTCCACTTGTCCTGCCTAGGTCTTAAAATAGTTTCGTGTCCCGTGACCTAAGCTTATTCTGCTACAAGAGTAGTAACAAGACGGCTATCAGAGAAATAACTTGGAATGCAGTTGAGAACATTTTAGGATTAAATAAGCATTGTATCGTTCTTGATATTAAAAATAACCATTCTAAAACATGTCTTCTAAAAACAAAATGATTAAATGAACTGATAACTGAACTAATTTGGAAACAAGATCTGGTGTGTCAGATACTCTTTCCATAAGCATAAAATATCATTTTGCCAGAATATCACCATTTTCGTAGGCTAGATCCATTGCACAATTACTAAGAAAAACTAAAGGTCATCGTCAGGGATCCTAGAAATCCATTTTCCATGGAAAAACATGGAATTTGTGTTTTTACAGAGCATCTTTAGAATTGTCAAGAAAACCCAACCCCCCTCTGAAAATAAAATGCTGACTTCAGGCTCTGTGGCAGCCCACTCAGGGGAAAAAGCCACCAGCACAAAGGGAAACAGCCAAGACAGTGGCTGTCTCCCTTCTCCCACTGTTACTGAATTGCCAAGAGAGCTGCCTGTTGCCCAGCCCCTGCCTGCCAATCAGCAGTGAGAGGTGGGGCCACATGAATGACAGCTCTCTTGGCCAATTATCTTTGAGGGGAAGGGCCGCCGCCGAGGCTTCTGAGCCAATCAGCATTGTGTGTGTGTGTGTGGGGGAGGCTTGCTTTGGAAAAATGAAGATTTTTATGTTTTTTTTAATCAGAGAAGTTTGTTTTTTTTATCGTGGAAAACTTGGATGTGCGGTAATCATCATTCGTGCCTGATGCACCAAGCAGGATTATCTAGCTCACCTAACAAGGAAAAGCCATGCAGGTTGGGAATGCAGAATGACTGACTGACTTGCCTAGTTCCCCCCCCTTCCCCCCAAATTTCAAAATTTCCAACAAACTCTGTGCCTGCTTAGTGACCAATGGTATTTCCTTTTGGACTGGCTTCAAAACATGACCCAGTCCTGCTCCCATGGTTTCCAGAGGTCCAGAAAAAGGCATACCATGCATGAAAATGTACGAGGTTTCTGCCAAGTCAAATGTTTTTATCTACTGAAAATTTCAAACATTATGAAAGCATCATGCTTATAGTAGAGTTTAATCCTAAACAGCTATTTGTTTTATTGATTTGTATATGGCTTCATGTCATACCAGCTGTTTGCTTACAGAGATTTAGAGCATTACCTCAAAGGAGACAGGAGTGAGGAATTCACCAAGGCCAAATCTAATAAAACGTCTTTATCATAGTTCGAAGATCACCAGCTGCGAATCCAGTGAACAGTGAAGGAGAGAGAACTCCAGATGTGAGGTATCCGAGGTATCAAAGGCCTGAACCAAGAGAATTTTGAAAATTAGTGGGATTTAGGAGGTTTTGTTGTAGCAGAACAAATTTTTGGGAGCTTGGCTTCGTCTCCGTGGCTTACAAATAAACTTGTATTCTGGTGGCACAAGAGTCATAGTTAATACCAGGCTGACCAGAGATGGTAGCATCCCTTCCCACCCCTGTGTGGCTGCTAGTTGGAACACATTCAAGGGAAACAGAAATTAAGGCATAAAACAAGGGGAATTTATTGAATGGAGAGTAAAATAAAAAAAGGGGAAAGAACAGCAACAGCAAGGTGAACTCATAAAAGCAATACCCAAAATACATGACCGAACACAGTTAGTGCGGATGTTTGGACAAGACTTTAACAAATGAAGAGGTGAACAGCAGAACAGTTCAGCAAACCAAGAGCAAACTCCAAGCGAGCAGGTCCAGTGGGCAGCCACCCAGGGAATCAGAAATACAAAATAAAAAGGCTGGATCTTCTTATGAGGCAGCTCCTCCTCCTCCACGAGGGGAGCACACTCTCCACTCACCACAGCTCCAGTGACAAAGTACAGATCACACAAAATCGCACTAGCTACACAAAAGCAAGCATTGAAACACACTCAACAGTCCATACCACAATACTACAGAGAGACTCACAAATCACTCCGGTTCCCGCCTATCCAGGATTGCCCTGTAGTCTCCAGGAATTAGATACAAAACCCCAGGAGACTGCTCCGAGTCACCCGGGAGATAAACAATAGGGCATTCATTAAATGTTGAATCTGATGTATACAGCAGTCCAATAGGTTTTTAAAATGTAAGTCAGGTGCATTTGCCTCCCTGACAAAGTCCGCGCACCATAATGTGTAACTGATAGACACAAGCACCTGGGCATATTCACGTTGTGGGTCACGGGCACACTGGCGTTCCAGAAACCTCCCAGAATAAATTCAGAGCTGGCAACCCTAAAACAACAACACACCCAACAACCACCACAGACACACGCTCCAAAGACGGATCAGGCCATCATGAAGCAAACACAACCAAACCCCTCAAACGCCCCACACGCGCACACACTTAGAGTGCCAAATGTGGGTATTTAAGAACTCAAATCAGACCACTACCACTAACCAATCATCTGAGGCACACTTCTTGTCAATCAATGTCAATCATACCATAACCAATCACTTACAGACACATTTGATACACTTTTCTGATACTCAACAACTGTTGCTCACCTTCAACTCAGAATCACTCGTGCTTTTCCCGCCACTCGCATAGACCCAAGTGTGGAGGCCCAAGATCTCGTTATAGGGCAGCAGGTCTATAGTTCAAGGATTTCCAGAGGCTTCTGCACATGTTCAAAACTACATTAAATGACAACATACTTAACTATTTTAAAGGCTGGTTTAAAGTGAACTCAGAACTCTTGGGCAACATTGTAGACTCAACTTGCCACTTCTCTAGAGTCACTTAAATCAGGCCTTAAGATGCCTAGGGCAAGATCTAATAAAAAACAAAGGCATTTTAAACTTAAACTTAGAGGCCTGTTTCAACTAAGGGGGGGGGGAGGGGGAAAGGTCCAGGGCTGGACTCAGAAAACTGCTAGACTTGTGGTAGTGTTCAATGGCTTTTAACCAATTAGCCCCATTCCTAAGTCGCTAAGATGATTTTGAAAATTTTATCTCGGGTCTTAATGTAGTTCTTGCTCTTGTATAATTCTACATCAGCTCCAGAGATAGCGATAGGTTTGCACAGCTCTCAGTCATGCATTTTTGACCTTCTTCCAATTCACATCACAAAAGTGAAATGTTTAGTAGGCATGACCTCCAGACTGATCACACACGTGCTGCACATTTCAAAGGCAAAAGAAACTATGATAAATTACTGTTTCAGGTGGGGAGGAGAGGCCATATAGCAATGCCTGTTTATAAAATGTGTATTTCAGTAAGTGCTCTATGCTGCCTGGAGCAAACCAAACATTAGGAGGCTTCTTCAAAAAATTATTATGCCTGAGTGTGTGTGTGGGGAGGGGAGGGGAGGGAAGGCAGAGGGAAGTGCATGAACTTGTGTGGACACACACACCCCACACATGCACACACATACACACGTATCCATATTCATATAGGCATGGGAACCAAACTAAAGCCACCTAAAGATATGAATGCTCAAAGATAAAAAAGGATTTTGTCTGTCCTGATCTCTTGAATATTAAAAAGAGTCTTTCAGTTTGTGAATGTAGAGGGAGTTTAATTAGAGTTAATTACAGTTATTTTAAAATATGCCGGTTCCCATTAATCAGTATTGTTTCCAGAGGTCTTGCTGTGATTTTTCATAAGCAGGAATTGGTATTTTTTTGAAGTGACAGGCCTGTTATACAAACTTTTTTTTTTTTCATTTTTTCCCCTACAACCAGCAGTAAAGGTCCCTATATTCAGTGGAAAATAGTATCCAGCTTTTTATATTGCACTCCACACTTTTTGAACTCTGCTGTCTGTTTTTAACCAGCATATACTGCACTTCCTTCAGCAGCTAGCTGGGGGGAGAAGAACAGGGTCTCTCTGCTGTCTATCACCTGCTCTTGGCCAGAACATAGACGGATGCTTCCTCCCAGCTGATAGCTCTTCAGCTGAGAAGTACAAAGACAGAGAGAGAGCGTATGAGAAAGAAAATGCATCCCAGGATGTATGACAAGATGATCTAGGATTCATATATGACCCTGGCAAGCAAACAGACAGGAAAGGAAAGAACAGAATGGGGACTGCCTCAGAGAAGGGTCTGAGGAATGGATGTGGAAAAGGAAAATGAAGAAAGATTAGTGACATGAAAGAAGATCAAAAACCAGGCTAGGAAATGAAAGGAGTGAGGGGAGGAGGAAAGAGAAATGAGTATTAAGTTTTGCCCCCAAGCTTGCAGTAGTATTTTGACTTAAACAAGAAGATAACACCTGGAAGCAATCTCACTTAGCAGGACGGGACAGCTGCTCAGAAGCTTTGCCAACCCACTCTCAGTGCTCAGCATTACAACAATCGCACTATGCAACAAGCACTCACATAAACCAAACCCCAGGCCGTTCAAAGGTCTGCCGTTCCATGCATCCTACTGCCTGGGGATACCCCAAACTTGCCACGACAACTTGGGAATCCTGGATATCCCGACTCTTCCAGAAGATTAGTTGAGACCTAATTAGCACAGTAAAACACTACTGTATTTCCTAACCTCGGGACATTTGGGATTCTAGCCCCGCAGAGAAGACTCAAACCCCTATTGTGAGGAAGACCTCTCATGGTAAAGAAGACAAACATCAAAATATAAGAGTAATACTGACACCCACTTCTCGGGTAGTTTGTGTCTGCCGTGTAAGTTGTCCCAACGCTTTAAACTCCGAAGGCTAGGGACAGATATTACACAAACCAGTATAAGCGGTCAGAAATCTGCTTTAAATCTGTAGCAGAACAGATACTCAGGGCACACAAGCCAGGTTCAAAATGGGCAAACCCCGTTTAAGATAAACCTAGACGGATGAAGTCTCAGACTTAACTGCTTTAGGTGAAGCCGGTCTCTGGAACGTCTGTCTCAGAGCCTCTCCTGACTCAAGCTATGTCCTAGCCCCCCAGCATCCCAGGATGCATTAGGGCCCCCTGCTAAGCCTCTCACAGGGCAGGTGGGCTAGCTCCAGCTGTGCAATCTGTTCTGGCTGAGCCCGGGCTGTCCCCACCCTAAGGCTGTCACACACCTGAGGTAGCCCTGTGGGCCGGCAGGGAGGGGGGAGGCAGAGGAACGGAGCCCGCAGCCCACACCTGCAAGGACGGCCCCCTCCAGGGCAGGCTGGCGTGAGTTACCCCTTCTGGCTGCCCGTCAGGCCTGGTGTCTGCCCTCAAGTCACCCCTTCTGGCTGCCCCCAGCACTGATCTGCCCAACTGCAGGGCTGATTCTGCCTGCACCCTCCAACACAGCCAAGCCAGCGTGAGTCACTGACACGGAGCGGGGGAGGGGGAATGAAGCCTCCCTATTAAATTGCATACCTTTGGCAGGGATAAACCAGGATTGTCTTCTACCCTCAAAATCTTACGGCTCATCCAAACCCATTCTTCCTGCTTCCCTCAGACCTTTTTTGAAAAAGGAGGTTTCTGACAAAAGAGGGGAAGCTATTATATTCCCTACTTGCTTTTTCTTCCTTTTGCTCCGCTCACATGCTCTGTCACACGTGCCATCCATTTGGCCTCCGACTTACCGCTTTTCCTTCCTGAGTCACTCTCAGAAGAAAATTGTGCAGTAGTACAAGGGAGTTCATTCCTTCGCCTGGGTCCATTTGTTTTAGCAGGTCGGGAGCTTGTGAAATTAGCATTTTTGCTTCAGACTCGGTGGTGAAAACGTAGGCATTCTTTTTTTTTCCCCTGTAGACTTCCCCTTTGTGGCAAGCCTTATAAGTGGAGTCAGGTTCATGATGAAAAGCAAAGCTTTGAGGCCAAACAGAAGAAAGCTCACAAGTTAAAGCTGGCAAGCTTAAAGGAGCTTTGTTTGCCTGAGGACACTGCTGAAATGAACAGCTTGAGGTAGCTGTAGGTATTTCCAACTTGTGTGCGTTTCACTGGGAACGATTCCTAAAAGTAATGTAAACAAAACTATTATTATTCATTCTAGTCTATCCCCTATTTTTGGCCATAAACTTTCATCCCTAAGTATAATGGAAATGTGCAATCTGCCTGCTTGGCGTGTGAAGAAAAAAAACCCAAAATCACATTTTCATGTGATCATTTTCATCAAAGCAGCATGCTTTGGAGTCAGTATAAAACAGAGATTTTGATTTCTTAATTTTCTTACATAACATGGTTTCCCAGCAAAAGGATCTGTGACAATGGTTAAATACAGATGTTCAAAAAGCCCCTGATGGAAAGCGTTCTAACTAGTGCGCTTTATTTAAAGTGCTGTAAGTTAGAGCACATCCCAGCTGAAGGGACATGTGCTGTTCGGTGTGTGTGCTGTTCAGTTGGGGGCGGGGGGGGGGGGCAGTGCCTGCCTACACTGGCCAAGGCCAGCAGGTGGGGGCTGCTCCCACCAGTCCCCCAGGCCCCAACCCACTGCCAACTGGTGACTGTTAACAGTGGGGGGCGGGGGGAAGGAAGGGGGACAGGGAGCCCCCTTGACACATGAACCTGGCCTGCCACCCCCCGCCCAAGACCCCAACCAGTAATCTGTACAGGGACCCTCACCATGGTGTGGAAGGGCTCTCTTACCTCAGCTGCAGCCAAAAGCAGCAGCACAAGTTTCCTGTGCTGCTTTTCACTGTGCCAGGAAAAAGATCCCCTGGGGCAGGGCAGGGGCCCCCACCTTCCTTTCTTGGGTCTTGGTGGGGGCAGAGCCAGGCCTGAGCTGAAGGGGGGGGGCGCTTTGTTGCTGCCAGAGTTCCCATCACAGCTGCAGCTGGGGGAAAAGAGCCCCACTGTCCTGGGGGGTCCCAAGCCTGCCCCCCACACTGAGAGCCCAGCCAGCAAGCTGAAGGGGGCCACTTGGCAGGGGGGCTCCTTTCCTCCAGCTGCAGCCAGAAGCAACAGCACAAGTTCCCTTCACTGCTGCAAATGCTGGTGGGAGGCGGGGGTGTGAAAACAGATCCACCCGGCTTCCGGGGGGCCTAGCCTGGCCCCTAACAAGAACTAAGATAGGAAACTGAGTGGGGGGGCAGGGTCCTGCCCAGAAGGGGCTCTCCTTTCCCACCCTCCCACTAGAGTTTGTGGCACAGCAGAAAACAGCACGGGGAACTCATGCTGCTGCTGCAGCTGGCTGCAGCGAGGGGAAAGGAGCCCCCCGCCTGGGTTACATTGAGCTGTGGGGCCTGAGTGACTAAGGGGGCAGAAACCCACTTTCCATTCACCCCTATTAGCCAGGCTGCGGCTTATACAGCTGGCCAGGATCAGAGACTGTCAGGTGTGTGACAGCTGAGGAGAACAGGACTAGCCCGACGCAGGCAGAGTAGACAATACGTCTACATCCTTTCTGTAATGGGGGGCCCAAATTGTACACACTACTCCAGATGTGGCCTCACCAGTGCCAAATAGAGGGGAAGCATCACTTCCCTCAATCTGCTGGCAATGCTTCTATTAATGCAGCCTAGTATGCCATTAGCCTTCCTCACAGCAAGGGCACACTGTTGGCCCATATTCAGCTTACTGTAACCCCTCCACTTTTCTGCAGAGCTGCTGCTTAGCCAGTCAGTCCCCAGCCTGTACCGGTGCATGGGATCATTCTCTCCTCAGTACAGGACTTTGCACTTGTCCCCAGTGAACCTCGTGAGATTTCTTTTGCTCCAATCCTCCAATTTGTCTCTGAATCCCAACTCTCCCCTCCAGAATATCTACTACTCCCCACAGCTCGGTGTCATCTGCAAATTTGCTGAGGGTGCAAGCCATCATGTCTTCCCCATAGTTGATGAAGATATTAAACAAAACCAGCCCTGGAATGATCCCCTGATACACTCTAGTTGCTACTGGCTACCAACTAAACATCCAACCATTGATGGCTATTCTTGGAGACCCATGATCCTCCTTACAGTTCGTGCAACCAACCCATATTTCCTTAGCTTGGAAGAATGTCGTGGGAGGCCGTATCAAAGGTCTTGTTTTCTGCACACCTAATGCACATTAAGTGTAATGTCTATACCTAGCCAATGTCACTTGTCAGGGCAGGTGAGTGTCCCTTTAAGACTCACCCTATATAGTTTATCTGTTGAACTCAATGGATTTCCCATATGCAGGACACAATTTAGAATCATTCACTTCAATGGGATTATTCATGTAAGTAAAGGAAAACAGAACCAGCCTCCAAATTATAGATGCAAGGAAGTTTGATGCAAGGAAAAGTCTTTGATTCTTAAAAAGACAACAAAAGAAACCTTGTATTTCTATAGAAAAGAAGTTTGTAATGGCTCACTACCATAGAAATAAAAAAAATAGCTGGGAGTTTTATAGGAGTGCAGAAATAAATATTGAAGGAAGCAAGCTGTATGATTGAAAAAAGTGAGATATTGCTGTAAAGTGTTTCCACCTTCAACATCATTTTTTCTTTTTCTCTGGCTTTTTAAAAGGAAAAAAACCCACTTTCATGTTTTAATAAGAAAAATAGGTGATATATTTTAAAGTATACTGGAGTCTAGCACACAATGATTGCTTTTTTAAGAGGTTAAAGAGTAGCAGTAATCAATTCTACTGTTTTAAAAGGAAGTGGTAAACGAAAAAAAATACCCTGAATATAAAATTGAAAAAGACTTTTATGTGCTTTTCTGGCTAACTCTGGTACGTATTTTAGACTAGCCTATCCCTAGTGTTTCAAAGGAAATGCCAGATTTGTTTACTTTTGTTGCAGTTTATGTATTAACGAACAATTCAATTACTCAGAAGTTTTTGCTAACATCAGACAAAGCTGTGAACTTCATAGTCACACCGTTGAGTGGTTACTTACATGAATAGCTCTGTCAAACTGAGAGAAACTACTTGTGCAAGTAGCTGTGAACCCTTTTATTCACATCACCCCAGGATTATTAATTGTTGTTGAATCAGTGTTTCTCTGAATCCATCTCATGCACATCATTTACAATAAAAGAAGATATAATAAAAATAAAGCCATTGTGCATGCACCGTGCACTAGAGGAAAAGCAGCGAGAAAACATGTAGAAGTATCTGAAAAGCAACTTAGTTTCAAGCCATTGATTTACTTTTCTCTTTTTTTCTCCTATGGCCCTTCAATCTATGATTTTTTAGCAAGTTGACCTGCTTTAATTTAAGCACAGCATAGAAAATGGGTGACTGAAAGTACTCCAAGTCTGACCTCTTTAATCTAAAATAAAACAAAGCAAAGGCTGCTTTCTGAGTTGAGCCAGTTGTAAAAATGGTGCACACAATATTTTAAATCCAAATCCCTAGGTGGGAAGAGTCTCCCACAACTTGTGTTCTTTTAATATTCAAAAGTGGAGAATTAAAATCCAAAGGTATATTGAGTTGGGCACACAAGATCTGACTCAGTGCTCTGTGGCCCACCCTTGAGAAGCAGTACCCACAAACATGCCACCCACCTGTCATAGCTGGGATATTCAGGATAGAAATACATTGCCATCTGTGCTACTGCTTTCCCTCTCCAGTGCTCCAGCAAGGGAGCATACAGTACAGAGAGAGGAAGGCGAAGAGTCACCCTGGCAGTATCAAGTACAATTCAAAACCTCCTGTCTCTAATATTCTGGTTTTACTGAATACAAGTACATAAGAAGTGTTGGGGTTTTGATCTGCAGGTGTGACCATCACACGGTATGCGTGCAATATCACAAGATGAAGCAGAAGGTGATTCAGGGTGCATCACAAGGAATCAAGTATGAGCCAAAGGAGGGAGGAGGTGCAACCAGGGTATTTTCCACTCTGGTTGCCATAGGTGGGTAGCGGCTAATCAGGACAGCCCGCAAAAATGCTCTAACAGCCGGGAGTAAGGTGCCCTAAAACAGCGAAAGTGTGATTTGTCTCACTTCTGCCCGCATGACACAAGAATGAACCAGCATATGCAGTGGGCATGTCTGTGCTTTTTATATTCCCATCCTCACACTTGCTTACTTTAGAGCTGTTCCTCCCAGGAAAGGGCTCAGTTCCATCACAGGTAGATTTTTCTGTTAAATTAACAGGGCTTAAGCAATACTAATAAATAGGCAATTGTGTAGTTACAATGGGATCAGCTAATTAAAGTGGTGCCAAATGGGAAATATCCACTGCTCAGTTCTGGCAAAGCATAGAGAAAAATTATCCACTTCTGGTATGTAACCTGAGCCACTCATGTCTCTCAGTAATTCCAGATTCCCCCTATCTGAATGAAGGATTATGACTGCTTATGAGCGAGGTTGTTAACAGAGGATGAGCAAAAAAGAAAAGTTGACATAATTTTCCGAGTGCAGTTTTGCTCTGAGATGCAACTGGGGAAACATGGCAGCTTTTGCCTCCTTCCTCAGATTTCATCTCCTTTTCTCTGCAGTTCTGTTTTAGCTCCTGACAAAGCCAAAGTTTCTTTTCACCACGGGGATGCATCATAACAACAACAGAAAACAAACTGGAGCAAGTTTGCTGGGTTTGTTTATTGGTTTTTTTGCGATACTGGCAGCCATCCAGACCAAAGCAGGTACACACGGATAAACCAGGTTCTCCGCTTTCTTGTGCATCAAAAGCCGTTGTTTACTGCATTCTAGCTGGTTACCTTTGAACAGCTGCATGGGTCACAATGGGGGATTCAACCGCGGGCTGGGAAAGTCTAAATCATCTTGCAGGGCTTTTAAAATACTCTGGTATGTTATTTAGACGAAGGTCAGTGATGACAGGCAATGACATTTTCCTTATTTTTCAGCATAGAGTTGAAATATTTGATTGGATTACTGCCCTGCCTTGCAGTCTGTATATCCCATAAATGCCTGTTGCAGCAGGAGAAAGAGAGAGAGAAAATAGATGGGAGAACAGAGCAAGATAAGAAATGTATTGAACGGATACGTTAAAAAAATAAAAATAAGATGTGGGGCATTGGATGCGTCTTGACACTATGTAAGACAATTTGGGACGTGACAAGTAGAAAGCTTGCTAAATTAACACCTAGATGAAGGTAAAGTTTCTATTTATCTGAAGGCTGTAAATAAGAAGAAGGGGGTGTGTTTTTGGACTAACAGGGCTAAAAGCAGTGGGACAAAATTGTGAAGAGAAAAACATTTAAATAGGGGATGAGAGCATTTCAGCTATATTAGAAACTCACGGAAGCCCCATTGGGTAACTTAAAATTAGACTATACAAAGCATTAGGGGGGAAAAAAGACCCTATGGAAAAATTGTGCAGAAGCCTGGCTGATGCCATTACCGCAAACATTTTCTGTCTCTTCTGCGATTCTGTGATTCTTCTTTAAGCCCGTGTGTGCCATTGTGTAACCACCCCAAGCAGGAGTTCTGCATACTTAGTCCATTTTAAAATTATTCACAGCAGGCATGTTTCTATCTTTCTGACTCAATCTTTTACAAATAAGGAGAAGGCACAGAAAATAGAGGTGTGATGCTATTTAATTTTCAGGTGTGTGTTGAAAATGATCTGATATTTTTTTTTGTTAGTAATAAAGGAAATGTGCTGTCCAATATGCAGTTATATGTTGAACAGTAGAGTTTTTGCTGCTACTATGTATTTATTAATAAAAAGGCCTTTGGATTTAAAGGGGATACACACACACACACACATGTACACACACACACACACACTTATGATATAGTTATATTATGAAACTATATACATACACATACATATATACACATACACACATGTGCTCGTGCATACATTAAACCATTTTTAAATCCAAACATAGACCTTCTTGCTAATACATACACACTAGATTAATACATTAATATATATGTACCTATATATGCACATTTAGGTTTTATATTTTTAGAAGCATTACTTGGTCTATAGTAAGACTGATAAGAGCATTCCTAGCAGTTGTCTTTCAGTTAATTTAGTTCAGATGGGTTAAAATCAAATGCAACAACACTGAACTTCAACCCTGCTCCCAGTCAAATCAATGGGAATAAAGCAAGAGCTCAAGAGCAGGATCAGGATCCTCCAAAATATAGGAAGTAGAATTGGGATGATGATGATAATAGTAATAGCAAGCTTTTACATGACACCTTTTCCCTTCAGATTTCCAGTTTTGACAGAGAAGGCTTGTATTTTTACCTCCACTTACAGAACAGGAAACTCAGCCACAAGAAGGGAAATAACTTGCCCAACATTAGCCAGCAAAGCATCAAGCAAAACCAGGAGCTGTTGTCTGCCTCCTGCAAAACTGGTCTCCCGAGCCCCAGTTCACTGTGTACTGGGCAACCCTGCTCTTCCCCACAAACAGCATGAGCTTGTAAAGAACAAATCTGACCCTGTGATTTTTTCCATGTTTTTTTTTTTTTTTTGGCTGTTTTTGGATAGATTTCTAAACTGAATGATGTAGTAAATGCAGGAGTTACAGACCTCCCTGAAAAGCACCAGGTAGAGTTGAGAAGTGCATAACATCTTATGCAGCTCCCCTGCAGTCCTGAGACCACTGTGTGCCAGCCTCACCCACAGTGCAAGCCTCCAGGTTATTTTATATTTATACTGGCTGCCCACAGACTCAAGGGGAAACTGTGATTGCTGGGACATCTCAGCCAAATCCCATATGCCAATCACCAGAAAGAGGTACCACGGGAGCTGTTAAAGTGCCTTTGTGCTGTGGAGCATCCCCACATTAGGGCAAATCTTCCACTGGGGATTCATTTCAGGGCTGCTTTGCACGTGCAGTATGCAAAAACAGCCGCTCACAGAGTGAGATCTGGCCCCAGATCTCTATAGTAGTAAACTATTGGACACAATGTCTTACACAATCTTCCAAAAGCAATTCAAAATGCTTGGAAGTAGGCCAGCTGGACAGAAAGCTGGCTGAAGAACTGCAAACAAAATGGTAACATTAAACAGTGATATATCGAGTTGTCCGCTCAGGCACCAGAAGGTTCAGTGCTCTGTCAGGTCTTATTTCACGTGGAGCTGTGCTCAGGAAAGGGACTAGGTAAAATGGCACCTTCTTTCTCAACTGATCTGTTCCCTATATGCACCCAGTCGTATCTGATTACTGACAAAAGTTTACTCCTAGCATCTTCCCAGAGTCAAAACAGTTAAGTACATTGCTTGGAGTACATTACCAAAATTGTTTGCTTAGCTCCAATCAGCTACTACTATGCAAGTCCACGGGAAACAACGGGGGTGACGCAGGTGCCACTGCGGGCCTCATTTTGTATGTAGAACCTGTATTACTGGTGAAAATGCCAGAGATGGAAGCAACCCTGCTTGATTCGCAAAGCACAGGCTGCGTTGACAGTGCTGGCAGACAGAGATCTTTTTACTTGTAAGCTAAGCACGTTCGATACAGACTCATCAAGACACAATAAGCATGGAGCCCCACAATGCCATGTTTACAGAGTCACTTTTCATAGGGAACACACTTAGCATGCTTGTTAATGATCTGAAAGAGGTACGCGCCAGCCTGCTAATGAACAAGCGAGCTGCAAAAAAAACCCGAAGGCCTAAAACGCATGTGAAGAAATTTTGAAAGATTTAAAATACAGGACACAAAAAAGGTCGTTAACATTTTTAATTGGTCCTTAAAGTGTTATTCTGTTGGCCATTCTGCTCCGGCAGGCTCTTAAAATAAATATACATGCCGCATCTTAACGTGTACATAAGCAGATTTCACTGGAATTGCCTAAAGCTAAAATCTGAGCTGCAACTGGGTAACTCTAGTGAACGTCTGGGAAAAAGTACCAAAGCCAGCAGGTGATATTGATTTATCTTAAAATAAACTAAGCTAAACATGTACGATATACTACAGCATTAAAGGTTGCAGCATACTGCACGTAATGGATTTCTTGTGGTTCATAAGTAAGCCTCAAGTATTGACTGGACATAATAGGATCTAGTACAAAATAGGAAGAGAGAGGAACCTCAACAGCCTCTCCCTTTTAAACTGTTGCAAAACTTTGCCAAAAAAATTCTAAGAAAATAAGAAATCCATTTTAGAGAGTGTAAGAAACAAATAGAATGGGAAATAAAGAGGACATTCAAATAATGCCTTAGGGCTAATTCGATGTACTGATGAGCACACCGGAACGGTTAACTAGAAGAACCGAGTGACACGCACAACTCAAAGGTCTCTTTTTAGTGTGTACAATAATATTCTTTCTTCCGTTTCTCTATGAAACAAGAACAAACTATGGTGATGCTCCCCCTCACCACCACCACCCGTCGTGCTTCCTGCTACAGACGATGCAAGCCTCTCACAGTTCCTTGCTGCAGAAGATCTAGTATAAAGGTTTATATAGGTTATGTTTTCCACTTGAAATGGACATTTCCCAGAAGAAGGTTTCATCAGACGGTGTCTCCTATGAGCATCGCCTTCAAAATGAAACAAGCGTTACTACAGCAACCAAAAAGAGAGGGGAGAGGGAGGGAGCCCAATAAAAGCAGCATCCCCCCCTCCATCTCCTGCCCATGAAATCTAGAGCTCCTTCTGGGCTGCACAATGTTCCCAATGCGGCAGGAGACAAGAAGGGAGTATTAGCTGACAAAGTCGTCAGCCAAAATTTTTCAGTACCCTGAATATCTTCCATAGCGAGTGTTAGATGAAGACACACTGTCTGGGTGCAGCAGTGACCTAGCTAAGAAGTTTCCTGCTGCTGGTTAAACGGGGAAGCGTATAGCTTCATAGTTTCAAGGGTCAGAAGGGACCTGAGCAGATCATCTAGTCCGACCCCCTGCCATGGCAGGAAAGAGTACTGGGGTCAAACAACCCCAGCAAGGTGTT
>NW_017728915.1:29593792-29603089 GCF_001723895.1 Crocodylus porosus | reverse complement strand
GAGTAGAGTTTCATAGTTTCTAGGGTCCGAAGGGCCCTGACCGTGAAGTAGCGCCTCCTGATATCTAACCTAAACCTACCCGCTGCCAGCTTGTGACCGTTATTCCTGGTCACTCTTGGTAGTTCATCCAAGCGATGAAGAGCAGCCACTGAAAGCCTTACCATACTTCCAGGAGTGAATGACATTTTTTCAGCAGGAGAGGAGAATGATCCTGCAACTTATTTGGGAGGGAACCCCCTCCCCCGCCGCCCCCAGCCCCTGATAAATCAACCAGGGACTAAGTCCACAAAGGAAATCTTCACTCTGATTTATTTTCCAGACCCCTCTTCCCCCTAACCTTCAGAGGGAATTATATAGAAATGGTGAACCAATATCAGCAGAAGTTTAACTCACTTGGCCAACATTTAAAATACCCAGGATTGTCCTTTTAATACAGAGGCGTCATTCTGATATCACGTCTGACATAGGCTTAACATACGACGCAGGAACCTAATGTACAATGAAGCATTTTCCACCACATTAGCCCCTTCACATATTTAATGATCTGTAAAGATAGTGAAACCAAAAACCTAATTCTGAATACCCCAAAGACGAGATCCAAGCTTTGGGACAGATTCCAGCCGTAATTATGCTCGTTTTCCTCTTGGAATTTTGTTTTTTATAGGGTGCTTCTACCCAGAGAACTGACTGCAGGAAGACAGCTGCTCAGTTTATGTTTCAAGTAAAATGATGCATTTTCTAAGTGCTAACCTTCCAAACCTAGCTTTAAATCAGAACTTCAACCTCATACTTCATTGACGCTAAAGATACAGCTCAGCTGATCTTAGTAAACAATTCTGTTGATTACATTGGAGGCCCAGCAGAATTCAGCTCATTTTCCCCTGGCCGTATTTGTTCGCTTATTGGCACTACTGAGCAATGTGATGTAAAAAAAACCAAACTGTTGTCACTAAAAATCAGCAAATGTGACTAAATAAACAGGAGCAGATCAAATGAGTAAGAAATTGCCATTTTTATAATCACCTGTCTGGTAGAATCATACCTACTAGCAGTGTCTTGCATATCTCTGCAGCTATGTGTTTCCATTGCCTAATTTTCCTTATTGTTAGGGATTTTTTTCCTAACATCTGACTTAACTGTTTCCTTTTATGCAGTAATTTCATGCTATTGCTCCTTATTATGCCATTCTCAGCCACTGTCAATAACACAACGGGGATCCCTGCTGCTCAATTATTTGTAGACAGTTATGTCCCTATCATATTCCCCATCTGACACTTTTTTCCTTCTGATTGTGCATATCAAAATGCAGTCCTTTCTGGAAAGCAGAAAGTTGACCTCATGGGACATGATATTTATCCACCATTACTGGTTTTTATACTAAAAAGGGACAGTTTGAATCTCAAAAGTTTTCTCTTCTTCCAACTTCCAGGGCATGCAATTCAGTCTGGGATCCAAGAGTCAGGCTATATACCTTCTGCTTCATACATCATCAGTCCACATAAATTTCTGCAGTGGGACTTAGCTGCAATTCTGCTGATGACGTCTGCGGCTAAATATAAACCAGCTTCCAGTTCCACTGGCTCTGCAGCCATAACAGCAGTGAAAATCGATTGTCACTCAAGTTAAGTACAAAGGGGCCATGATTTATTACTATGAAGAGATACCTGAGCTCGCTCATAGATCAGAAGCTGTATAGCCTCCCATGCTAAATAAGTCTTCTGAAAAGCAGAGATATTAGCCCAGGCAGAGAGCTGCGCTAACATTGCTATAGCGCTTCTGACCCATGAATGATCTCCATCTGCTATCTCTGTACAGCACAGCATTGTAGTGCAAGGCAGATGTGCCTAAAGTGACCTGAATTAACCACCTGGGGCAGAGATGGGATGTTGGGCATAATCTGCTGACAACACGTAGAAATCCTTATTTTGGTGGATTAATGTTCGTTTGGGGCTTAATGTTGCATTTATTACATTCTCATTCTGTAGCACAGGAAATAATATCTGTTTAACTGATTAATTGAGTGTGTTCACTAATATCTTTCAGTTTGAAGTTTTAGTGCTAAATGATTTACCATCAGGACTAAACTGTTGTTTCATATACTACTTTCTCTAACCTGACCTCTCATTACAGGATTAGGCAGCATTGTGCAGGGCAGGTGGGAACAAACTGAAGAAAGAGCTGTTGCTTTATTTTGCTGCAACTTTGTTAATCCATTTGGAAATTATTCTAAATTACACAAGTCATACAATGCTAAGAACGGGAAAGGAGAAATGTTTCCAACTGGTGTGGGGATGCCATAAAGACTTCAGCCCTCACAGCTGGCCCGCAACCCCTAAGACTGAACCACATTTCCCGCTTGTATGAAGTTTAAAGGGTAAGGATGCAGGGTTGTCTCCACGGCCACTACTGCTCTCCCAACATTGCCGGGGCACTCTGGAGAAAGGCATCCACCCCCACCTTCCCTGCCCTGCCCTACCCGACCAGATCAAGATCCCCAGGTTGAGGCTGGGGAAATGACATAAGCTTTATGTGAATGCAGAATGGTTCATTTATGTGAATGCAGAATGGTTTTATGTGTCTCATACATCTTTCAGAATAACAACAGTGTTTCTTTTTTTTTTTTTTAAATTCATGTCAAGCTTGTATGCCAGGATCATGTTTAAACTAGTGTTAATGCAGCTAATTAGTTTTAGAGTGACTTCACTTCTCAGAAACTATTGACTCCTTGATTAAGCTGTTGTGAAGTTAACCTGACTTTCTACAAAGTTGCAAAGTAAATACATTGCATAAGCCTTGCTACCTTTATCGAACTACTGCATGGACATCTCTTTAGCACGAGCTTTATAAATACCACTTATTTTCGGTGAAATTTCCTTCTCACATCATATTCATAATGAGCTCTTTAAAAACTAATAGAACTGGATGCTTGTATATTGGGTGTCATGCCAAGCATATACATGTATACTGCTGAAAACAGAGCACAGGGAGAGGTAATCTCTATATTTTCTAGAGTTTCTTTAGAAACTGTTGAATTGTTAATTAACTCAGAGTGCTAGAAAGTAGCTTCCCAGTCCTCGGCCTGTTTTTACTTTACTGAAGTACATGGAGTTCAGATGATGAAAGAACAAGTAAGAGAAGAAATTATCTTCAGTCCTCTGCAGAGCTTAGCATTTGTAACGTGGAGCCACCACATGCCGTTTTTCTATTTGAAAAGACAACATTTTAGAACCTACAAACCAGACCCTCTGGCTTTCTTGAGAACAATATATGATGAAAAAATATATGGAAAAGTTCAATAAGATAATACAATGGACCAATTACTTGAAATACCTGGTCTTTTATCAGTACAGCATCCATTTTTCATTAAACTTGTAATGGAAGAGCATTGTAATTACGAATGATGTGCAATAGCTACAACGTGTAAGTAAGGCCTAAAAGTAAGAATCAGCAAAGAATTTAGGCAGGTGAGCAGACCCAGCAATATCACTAAGACTTCTTGCATGCTTGGTTTCATGCTTAACAGTTTGCTGAATCAGGGCCCACATTTTTCATACATAATTAGGCATAACATTAGCAATGTTAATACACTGATCGTATTTGTTTACAAGATGGCATTTGAGATTCAATGCAACAAGAGGATGTATCATATCACAGTTGTGCTGAGAGTACCGTACAAAGTAATGCATTTGTTTTCAGCGTAGAATACACATGTGGCAAACTTAGCTATATTCCCAGATTATTTCTTTGTGTTTAGTTAAGAAAAATAAAATGCTAGTTAATATAGAATGAGAATGGATTATTGGTCTACTTCTCTATTTGCAGCTTTTTAAAATTTGATTGAAAACAATTAGCATAAAGAGGGAGATGTCTGTGAGCATTCATTAAAATGAGGCTGGCGGATTGTGACTGTTGAATTTTCACTGTGCATCTGGAGTTGTTTACACTGATGGCACATTTTTCTGTCATAATAAAAAAAAGGACCGTTTCCTATAAAGGTTATTCTGGCAAAAAAAGAAAATGTATTAAATTTTGAGAAACTTTCCAGTGGAAAAACAGCAGCTTGTCACCCGAGGGGAATTTCTATCAGATGACGATGGCTCATGGACAATTTAATTTGCTGTTTAGTTTAACAGCTTGTAAGTCCCTTTCCTATAAATAACATGCAATTGTAAAAGCTGACTGCTAATGAGATGATTGACCTTAAAGGTCAGACTGGCAGAATCCCCCATTGTTTGCTTAAGGATATAATTTTCATTTCATCTAACTGAAAATTGACATTCAGGCATACTGTGATGAGGAATTAGACCGAAATATATAGAAATGTGCATGATCAGGAGAACACTCCTATGCTATTGATTTGTCCTTAAGAGACCAGA
This sequence comes from Crocodylus porosus, assembly GCF_001723895.1. Classification (NCBI taxonomy): domain Eukaryota; kingdom Metazoa; phylum Chordata; order Crocodylia; family Crocodylidae; genus Crocodylus; species Crocodylus porosus. Next base: position 29,598,713 of record NW_017728915.1, on the reverse strand, counting down.
GGACTAGCTACCAGGTAACCCATAGTTAGCTAGGTGACCAATCATGTGCCTTTTAAGAAGCTCTAACAGATAAAAGGCATGAACTGCCAACAGTCAATGAACTGGGGAGATAGGAAATTTTATTTTCCAAAGTGGTAACTTGAAAAATACATCTGCATTGAGATGTGGCCAAGAAGCGTGTGAGTGTGCATGTGTGTGCATGTGTGTGAGCGCGTGCATGCACACACACACACACATATACACACACACACACACACACATATATATAGGGGAGGGTCTGAGGTATACACGTGCATGTATTTTTGCTTTACGGGGGGGGAGGGGGAAGGTTCTCTTTATTTTGAACAATTCTTGTTTAATTTTTATTACACACTTATTGGGCCAGGAAAATCCTTGAGTCAAATTCAAATGCGTAAAGGGATGTAAATCAGATTTCTTTATACTAATTTACTTAGTAAAATTTTCTTAGATATACTTAAACTCAAACCACTGTTTGGCAAAGAAAGTCTAAGGTGATCTAATTTCCATTTCCAAGAACCTAAAAGTATACACAGAAGTATACCTATATAAATTGACTAGCAATGTAGTCTACAGCCTAGTAATGTGGGCTATCTCCTTTTACTGCATATTAGATATAATTAGCCTAAATTAGTATTAGGGATTTTAACTTGCACCCCCTTATATCATTAGTGAGATCAGTTCTGTGCTGAGGAGTATTCCACAGGATTTGATCATTCAAGTTATAAATTAGTAAATGACTATCAAGGTCTTGATCTCACACAGAAATCAGCAGCAAACCCACCACTACTTCAAAAGGAGCAGCCCTGGGTCCTAAACATTTTGAGCATTTCATGACTGTACACTCGTGATAAGAAATGATTGGAAATGTGATCCCTAACATCTTGGGGGAAAAATCTTAATCTAAATCAGGTTCATGATTTAAACTTCAATGTCCACACCCAACACCAGTTCTAATATAGCTTAGTGGACAGCTACGAAGTGTCTCTTTCGAAGCCCAAGTTTCCATTAAATAGGCAATCCTTGGCATTTGGCTCATCACAACCATACAGCAAAAGAAAGGCTAAATTAGCATTAGTGCTGTAATGTAATGTATGTAACAGCAGGAAGAACCAGAGGACAGTCTGCAGAACTGTGCTTACTCTTAATTTGGACTGCAACTCCTAGAAACCCTCAGGGGCTGTGGGGGGGGGTGTGGTAAAAAGGAAGAGGAAGCTTGAGGCTGGAGTGAGGAGTAAGCAGTGTGCACCTGAAACCTGGTCAGCCCTACACAGAGAACTGCAGAGTGGAGCAGGCGACCTCACTGTGGCTCTCAATCTGTCAGAGCCACCGTGGCCAGGACTGTGGACTGAAGGAGCTGGACTCAGATTTGGGGGCACTGCAGCCTACTGTTTGAGCATGTTAGGGACCAAAGGCTTGTTTGGGGACACTGCTGGAGCTGGCAGGAAATAAAGATGCTGAGTGTATGTTATCACAATGTTAATGTTTCTTTACCTTTTACTGGATGCATCTACATGTGCACATTTACTGCGCAGTAACCTAAATTACTGCACGGTATGGGTGCATGTGTACATGCACAATAACTATGGTGACTTATGCCAACTTGGTTGCAAATCTACACCCAATGAATTACTGTGCCATAACACAAGTGTAGGTGTAGGTGTAGGCATATGTAGATGAACCAGGGGCCCTAAATTGAAGCAGTTTAAAAAACACCCCTTCAATTTAGGGCTGATTAAACGCCTGTGTTCTGCACAAACCTTACCTGCCTCTCCAGCAGTGAGGGGAGATGAGCTGCCGGCGGGTGGAGTGGTCCCTGGGCTGGGGGGGAGGGCTGTTGCTTCCCTCCATGGTGGCGGTGCCCCGCCGCCCAGGCACCCAGCTTGGGCAGTCCCGGGAGGCGCTGCGGCTGTGGAGGGAAGCACCGGGCTCCTGCACAGCTCAGGCAGGCAGGCTCTGGGGGGAGCGGCGGGGCAGGGAGAGGGAAAGATCAGCTCGCCTCTTTTCTTGGGTGAAGCCTGCTATCCCAGGTTGCTGCTAGGCTGCTTGCATAGCCATGGAGCTGCACAGAGCCTGGTGCTTTGCTCCATGGCTGTAGGGCAGCGGCACCCCAAGTCATTTAAGGTGCATTAGGCCACCAAATTTCCTACAGCGACTGGAATTACAGTGCAATCCACCACTGAGGCATGCAAACACTGACACCATTAAAGTGGTGCAAAAGCATTTAACCTGCTTTAAAGTGTCATGCACATACACCTCTCCTCCACACGTGGCCATAGATGCCTTATGGCGCAATGATGCGGGAACTTCCTGGCTTGGCCTGCTTAGCCCCTATGAAGCCAGCCCCCTTTCCTGCTGCTGGGGTATAAAAACCTGCAGCTGTTTTGTGCCTCAAGGCACACACTCCAGGGAGCCGGCGGGAGCTGCTTGTGGCTGCAGCACCCCCGCAGGCCCCATGTTCCCCCTTGGACAGCCCAAAGACTGTGTTTACCAGATCTGTCCCACTCCAGAGCTGCTGCCTGGCCACAACTGAGTGCTGCATGTGTAGATGCTGGTCCTAGTCCCGCTTACTGCACAGTAAGTACTACACAGTAACTTTAATATGCATTAAATGCACCTGTGACACACTTATTTGTTCCCTCCCTTTGACACTCTGTCTTATGACCCTAACCACTATAAAAGTGGGAACTCCCCCTTGCTTCTTATGCCAGTTTCAGGGGCTGCAGGGTTGGCATAGTGCTCATAGATCAGGAAAATTATAGGCTGTAGGTAGGTGGATAATACCTCATTTTTATATCCATGCATATTCAAAATCCTAAGAAGAGCTGTGCTCTTTGTATGGTTAAAATAGCTGCCCCATTTACATCTCTAAAGGTTCAACAGCACGATACCAGGAATTCAAGGTCTCCATGGTAATGCTGTGGGTTGAACATCTGTGTATCTGTTTCCAGTGAATCAAAAGTGATTTCCATATTTTCATTCCACTTTTGATGGCCCTGGCTTCTCTTCTACTCTTTGTCATAAATTTCAATAGTTAAATTCTGCTCTAGGGTCTAGAAGAGAGAGGAAAGGTCATAATGTTTAAAGTGGGAGGATTGTTTGGGCTTAGCAAACAGAAGAGGTGGTGGGAATCACTATGGTCTGGGAAGTTCAGTTAAAGTGGCAGCTGATCTTTCAGATTTTAACTGAGAAGAAACAAATTTCCAACCTTCTTCGTTCTCTTATTACTTTGCTATCCCCTTGCTCTATGTTTAATCATTGGTTAGAAGGGCAAAGAACAAACCTGCTGCAAAGTCCAACCATTAATAGTTACCACAATCATGAGACCAATTCTTAAATAACTGCAGTCCTGGCTTCCACTGGGTAACTATATTAGGTTGTTCATATTAACATGATGCTAAATACAACCTAGACGTCAATATTATAAAGGGTTTTTCATGTTTAACAGAGTATAAAGTTCATTGTAGTTAACTCTAAGGTCCAGAACAGTTTCATTCATTGAGTCTTTAACATTGTGGATGCATCTACCATGTACATTTACTGCACAGTAACCTAAATGACTGAGCAATAATTGAAAATCACTGCATAGTATGGGTGTGCATCTACACATGCACACCTGTACTGTGCAGTAACTATAGTGACTTATGCTGACTTGGACATAAATTTGATACCGGCACGATGCAGTTATCATATTTAAGATCACTTAGTTACTACACAGTAACACACATATCGACGCCTTACTGAGCACTAACACTGTGTGTGTGGACTGACGTGGGACTAACTTTAGTTTAAACACAGTGTTAATGCTCTTTAATGTCTGCACATGTAGACACCAGCCTATTTCCACTTACCGCACAGTAAATTTAATGTAATGTAAATACATGTATAGATGCACCATGTGTTACTTAACTTAGGTTCAAACACAATGTAAATGTCTAATGCAAAAGATAATGAGTCTTGGGATCACCCACACACAGTTGGCACTTCACCCAACCGGCTCCAAATGAAGAGAGAACATTTTCAAACAAATGCAAGAAAAATAGATCTATGTAGTAAGCAAGCCTGAAAAGAAAGAAAAAAAACCCCCCAACAAACTAAACACTGTGCATTAAGCACTGAAAAGATAAAAGTGACAAAGCTTGACAATGACAATTTCAGTATGAATACTTCAGGGATTTGTCAGATGCCTTCATACAAATACGGCGTATGGAGATTAACCATCTATCATTGCTTTTGCAATGTCAGGAGAATAATTTTCACTTATTCCCTCTATTTCTTTCTCTGCTGACCCCTCTCTGTCAGGTTGTTGATTTCCATTGGTGCTACTCCCACACTGGCATCTTTTGAAATCTGTACAGTAGTGCCTTGGATAATCGTAAGGATATTGTATTAAAAACAATGTTCAAGCCTTCTTAGCAATTTCCTCCTTAGCAGCCATGTCTACATGAGCAGCAGGCTGCACAGTTGCTACTGTTCAGTACCATCCCCGCACATTTTTTTCTGATGCTACTGTGCAGTAGTATCTTGTGTAGCATGTTGGCGACATGCACAACCAATGTCGGCATGAAGGGAATGACGGTTTCCATTGTAAGCATTGTTGGCTTTGCTTATATATGTACTGCTGAGGAACAGTCGTTGCCATCTTCCTAAAATATTCTTTTTCCTGACATTTCCTCCCCCTAAATCCTTTGTATAAACAAAGATCCAGTAGCTTCATTGCTGTTTTGTCAATAACCAACCAAATTGCAAGACAGATATGTTGCCATCCACACAACAAAGCTCAAGGTAACTGGTGGCGCTGACTGTCAAAGCAACACTTCACTTCACCACCTGGAGGCACCCAGAATTCTTATAGGTAAGTACAACTGTTTTTATTTGTTTTTGGGGGGGGAGGCGGGGAGAT
>NW_017728915.1:29588468-29593692 GCF_001723895.1 Crocodylus porosus | reverse complement strand
GGCAAGCTAAACAGAGGAGACTCCAAACATGATTAAAGACGTAAAAATGAGGGAAGCACTTCATTTTTCCCATTTGAGTTTTTCCCTGTAAAACGTGCACTGCTGTAAAAATGTGAAACTGCATACGTTGTTTCACTTTTTTTCTTCTGAATATGTATTTCCAAATTTTCTAAATTATCATTTATCTTCTTTTGCATCTACAGCTTTCAACAGTAAAAACTGAGCTGCTAGACTAGGGGCTACATTCTCTAGCTTCCCTTTCCGCCATCTCTGGGGAAAACATGGAAAACAAACTTGGAACAATTTTTTTGAGCTTTGGCCTATTAATTTAATAAAAGTTTGGAGTGATTCTGGTCCTTCATAACTTACTCTGTGGAAAATCTCCAGGAGCCTACGAGAATGCAAATATTCTCTAATATATTATGTTCTAATAATGTGTTATATATTACAGAATAAATAACATTTTCGTAGAATGACAGTCCATGACCTTAAAGCACCAATTTTCTGCTATGTACTTATGCACATGGTATTTACATACCTCTTGACATTCTTGTAGCTTTGCAGCTATTTGATAAAATGATTAAGACAATAAGCATGCAGAACTGAACTTTATCTGATATATATCTAGAACAAGGGCCAGCAGCTTTTTGCCAGCATGGGCCAGAGCTTGCTACTTAGTTATTGCTGTAGGCTGGAAGTCTCTGCCTCTCCCTTTCCTCCACCATGAGCAATGCCCACTGCCAGATTCCCAGCGCCTTTGCCGTGATCATAAGTTCAGACACTATGGAGCGGGAGGCGCAGCTCTGCAACACCAATCCCCCATGCCAGATCACAAACTGGATTTCTTTGTGGGTCAGATACCACTCACAAGCTGTAGGTTGCTGACCCCTGATCTAGAAGATTACAAACTCCTCTTTGGGTTATCATACAGCGTTTTTTACTGTTCAACATCAGAAAGTCACACATATTCATTATGTAACGTCCTTTGTGAGCCCCAAAGAATTTACCATCTAGTGAGGAGAATTAGATTAATAAAAGATACAGAGAAGACTGGATGCACTGAACAGCTTAGATGAAAGGAAGAACATGGGATATATAACATATTTGACCTTTCAGCTCTCCAGAGAGTTCCAGGAATCAAATCCTGGAGTGGTGGATATAACACGTAGGACTTCCAGTTTGCTGAGAAATGCGCTGAATGGCATTAGGTTGAGCGTTCCTTATACATCATGCATTTGGAGAGGTTGCTGAGAATGGTCCACGGCTACAACCCTCCTCATATACCTGGTGCTTGTGAAACGTCATACCCCAAATATTAGAGAGCTGTGTTGGTCTATCACCGTGTTTTAGTTAACTATAGAATAGGGGTTTATTTTACAGACCGAGGTCACTGAAAAATGTTGGGACCGAAGATGGTTCCACTGCGGCTACTGTTTAGAGCAGAAACTACATAAACCATATAGGTTTTCTCCAGGGTTATAAGCCTGACTATTAGTCGCGGTTCAGAGCTGACCTTTACAGAGCAGAGTTGAATCCTTAGAAATTTAGCAGAACAGAATAAAAGCATTTACAAATTACGTATTGTTTATCCAAGAGAGAACGCGCATCCCAGGTTTGAAGAGTTTTATTTTACTCATAACCTGGCAACGTAGGGTAATATTCTGTCTAAAAGAATTGTACAAAGGAGTTTATTGGACTAATCTCAACCCCTGGTGAACAAATCTAATTACTAAACTGCCATGGAAACATCAGCACAGTTCCAGTTGATTGATAGCCTTTGTTATCTTCCAAAACAGAGAATGAGGAGGAGGAAGTATTTAGGTAAACGAACAATGAATAAATGTGGGGGGAAACATTGTCATATTACTAAGGAACACTGCTGTTTTAAGAGACTGCTGTGCTTATCAGTGTAGCATACATTATCCCTTCCTTTTATCCATAATCATCACAAAATATATTTAAAGAAAACAGCAATCTTGTGCAAAGCCCACTACATTTCTTTAAGTCTCTGAGCAAGAATACAAAGAATCCCTGCATATCTGGAGCCAACCCAATACGTGGCAGGCTGAAAAATAGCCTCAGTTAATAGAGATCACTGGGGCCAAATCTGCACTTAGTTACACCAGTAGAAATCCTTAGTAAGAGTCTGGTTCAAAGCTCACTGAAGTCAGTGGGAGTCTTTCCATGGATTTTTAATAGGCTCTGGATTCACTCCTAACTGCACTGGAGCTACTGGCGATTTCTACTGGTCTAAAATGGAATTTGGACTCGCAGCTTAGAGCATCGTATTACCACTCAAAGCCTCCTGCATCACGCCCGTTGCAAAATCTCTTGCCTGTCTAGAGAGAGGTTGTTGCAGCCACTCTGTTTACTTAGCTGACAGCCTGACACCCTCATTATGTTCTAATAAAATGAAAAGTAACAAGGTTGTCAAGCACACACTATTACACAGATTTAAATGAGGACTCTGCAAAATCCACAAACTTTCCACCAGTTTTACAAGGAATAAGTTAGCGTTTCCTTTAGCATAATCCAGCCCTCTCATTTTTTTCTCTATCTGAAGTTCTGATAAAACAGCTATTTTTATAGCAGAAACCTGCACACATTCAATTGTCTATGAGATTTAGTCTCACTCAAGAAGCTTACTTTCCCTCAGAAACCGGTATATCTGTTAATAAACTTCAGGACAGTCCACATGGAATAGGCATTTTTATTTAAGATCCTCTTTTCTTCCATTCTCAGCTGCTCAGCTCCTATACAGTAAGGAGGATCTTTTGGCCCACAACGAAAATATTTATTCTTGAAGTTGTGGGACCGCATTGCGAATCCACGGCCAAATCCAATCACAATTTGCCTCCATACCTGCATAGAGATATGAATATATAATTGAAATGCAACATTCCTGAACATGGGAATAGGAGCCCATGCCACAATCTCTGTCGCGACTGCTTTAGAGCACTTAAAAGCCAAATGCAAACTAATGTGAGAAAGAAATAATTCTGTACAGAGCAAACCTTCATCTACATTTCATCTTACTTGTTTGCTACAGAACAGTCTTTGTGATGAGCCAGAGACGATCCTCAAAATATCTAAAGGCTCATTTCAAAAGGTTTTTTTGAACGATTATCCAAAACTTAGGCAAGCCCCTTGTTTTAGAAATCAGTCTGGAAGTCATTTCTAATTCTCCAGAGGCGTTGCTGCTGTTTGGATGTCACTGCTTCCCATTCCACTTCTGAGTCCATATAGGAAATCCAAAGTCACACATATTAGTGAACAACCACACAACAAAAAAACAGGAGTTTCAGACAATATTAATGTTTGACTTTAGTTCAGCTATTCATGGAGGAGTCTGAGAGACTCACTCATCTAAGTTTCTATCATCTGATGGAGAGGAAGCATTAAGCAGGCAGCCCTATCGCTATTAGAAAGATTTCCATTCACCCTAACGGAGAAGAGCTAAGCATGTTCTCAAAAGGCTATTTAGCATACGACAAAAAGTGAAACCCTACCCTAATCCCTTCACCTTTTTCTTGCTTATGCCACCTGCCAAGGTCTTAGGAGAGCTTCCTCACCCTCAACTCCCTCTGTGACTGCAAGCAAAAGCAAGCCTTTTAGCCACTCTGCAAAATGTGGATGATAGCACTTCCTTACTTCACACGGCTCTTGTGAGGTTAGAGATTGAGGCACTTCGATACTACTGTAATGGGGATCATACACGAGAGAGAAATCCGGAGTTGGCAGTTCCTCAATACAAGGATGACAGGAGAGAGAGAAATAATTAGACACGTGTATAGCTAACTGCCCCTCACTTTTCTTAATAGGAAAACTTGTAATTGCATCACAGACTCTAAAGAGGGGGAAAAAAAAAATCTTAGAGCATTTTGAAATCCTGAAGTCTCCCGAGTCCAACTGTTAATGAAACATTATGGAAGTAAAGAGCCACTCTAATGGTGCAGGCCCCCAAAGTGAACAACAGCCCCCACCCCCAATCCCACAAAGTATCTTTGATCTTCATTGTAAGTTTGTCTTTCACCAGTCCAATCCTGTGGCCTTCTTTCGTATTTCGGAGGCAGTACCTTTGTACTAACCTCAGACAATGTGAGGGCAAACTGTTTACATTTTTGTATATTGAAGAGACAGACTCCAGACCTCATTTGCCTTGACCGTTCCGTTTTAATTTATTTTCAGAGACTTCATAATTTAAAATGTAATTGTCTTCAGTCAAGTTAATAAAGATATCATACATGTGGCACCAGTTCCTAACAGGATACAAGTTGGGGCTGATGGAATTTTTATTTAAATGTTTTTGCCTTGTTTCTAGTCATCACCTCCCTCCAAAACTCACCGCAGTGCTTAAAGAAGGTAGAAACAGTTCAGCTATACTGCACTTACTGAGTCCATGAAGAAGAAACAATGGACTATGGTGCGTCTGCTTCGAGTGTCTGCCACTGACAACCCTCCTCGACATCTCTTTTAGATGAAAATGCAGATTATTTCCCGGAGAAGCACCATTCTTAGTACAGCCACTTGTCAACCATCACTAAGTCAAACAGTGGGCCAGAAGCATGCTCCACAGAGCCATCACCAGTGGCATGTGTAGATATAAGCCTAGAGTCATCAATGAGAAACTACTACATAAATAAAACAGGGATAGAATAAGGGCTAATGACCATCATAATCTACGCCGTCTCTTTGGGAACCCAATAACACGTGTTTGTAGAGTCCTGCATTAGGCGGATAATCCCCCCGACCCCCCAAAATGTCAAACTATTTACAAGATCAGAATTGCTTGAAGTTTCTTGCACAAGTTTATAAAACAAACAACAAAAGAGACAGCTAGGAATCCTTTTCTCTAGTCTTTTGGTTCCTACCCAACAAGGCTAATAGGATACAACTACCCTAAAGAAAACTGTAAAAAACTGAGTTAAACCGTAACTCAGCATTTGAGAAGTCTCAAAAGGGACCAATCCGACAAAGGACTATTTAAATCAGCAGGTTATTTCCAATTTTTTTTTTTTTTTACGGTCCAGAGGCCGATACTGTTGCTCCCTTTTGAGATCATTTAGCCCCAGTCCTGCCCGAAGTGAGTAAGGATATTAGAAGCTGACATTATGATAAATCATCTAATACGAATATGAAATGATTTTGTGAGTAAAGTTAAACGCATCTTGGCTGCTTTGCCGGGGAATTGGTTTTCCTTTTAGAATACATGGATAATGGCAAC
>NW_017728915.1:29563279-29587844 GCF_001723895.1 Crocodylus porosus | reverse complement strand
CAGCTGACAACTGGATTTATACTTCGACAAACATTCAGTTGAGAAGCAATGCATCTCTACACAAGTAAAAGAAACCTTCCTTTTTGTTTAAAAGAGCGTCTAAATGTCTGAAGGTTTCTATTCCAAAAAGTCGAATAGTCCAGTGAGCTGGATGCTAGGGAAAAGGAGTGCAGTTCCAACAGGAGACTGAATAGATGTGTTAATTGATGGCAACTGATGATCTAAGCCATTAATAACTTCCCAGTTTCTTTCATGCCCTAAGCAAGCAGTTAACTAATAATTTCTCTAAAATACCAGTGCAGAATCATGGATCGGTTGTTACTTTAGGTAGCTTTCTTTGAAGGGCACACACACAGTCACCCTGCTCCCCCTCGTGCACACACCTTTTGGCTGGATGAGAAATGGCGATGCTTATTTGTAGAATTCAAATGGCAGAAGCCACACAGTCAAACATACGCTGAATATGGGAGGGTGGCTTTGTTCTGTATTTTTTAATGCATTCTGCGAATGTAGGTGTCTGTACTTAAGCCTGAGATTTTTTTTTCTATTCATTCTAGCATCCTGAGCCTTGACAATATATGAATGACATCAATAAAAATTATGTTAAGCCCGAAAGAAAGTAATAAACAATGTAAACTGTCATGATGCTCTGATGTTCATTGTCTACTTGGTGGTTTTGTGGCTGGACATTTGCAGTGGTTCATTGTCTGTCGTACACACAATCAATATAGCCACTAAGACCATAATAAGTCTGATTCATTGCCAGCCTGGTTTGAATTCCAAGTGGTGAGTTACGAATGACATTTAGCAAGACACAAAGTCCTCTTTCAGTACCAGCATTAATTCAATACGCTCAAGATAATTGTGGAATATTTTTCTCTTTTCCTACTCCTCATGTTCCATATTAAGGGGAAATGCATCTTTTCTGTAGAATGGTTTTTAAGAGAAAATGCTATCTTACTATACTTACACCTCTGTAATTCTGACAGCATATTGCATCTGTAGAAGCAAATGACTTTCCCGAACAATCATATATCCCTTTGAAACTAGCCAGCACTAATGGCTGTTTCTTTTTTTTTTCTCTCCCTGTCTTTCTACCCTTCCCTATGTAGCCTTCCCTCCCTTCATTTCATAATAGGATAAAAAGAGCTATATAAATACTGTCAAATCAAAGAGATGAAATACCAAAACATCACACAAAAATACTGTAAGATGTTTGATTGTCTCTCACCTTAAGGTGAAAGGCAATTTGAGCCAAGGAATGATGTTATAAGCATAGTGAGAAGATCAGATGACATTTTTATTGCCCAGAACATGCGACTCAAATGACAAATACTTTTATACGCTGGGGGGGGGGGGGTTGTGTATTGTGGGAATAAAGATAGTAAAAAAAAATAACCAAACTAGAATAGAAATATTTCCTGGTGGGTAATTGAGCAGAACAAAGTTAGCTAAGAATTGAGAAGGGCTGCAATGATCACTCAGATGCACGCAAAAAGACTTGAATCACAAACACTCATTTCTGTGCACTTGGAAGGATGAACATTTGGTTCGCTTGTCTCTCTCCCTGTCTCCTGCAGAGGTGCAGGTACCCGGGGTCGGTGATGCTCACCACTGCAGCCAGGGGGTTGAGATCTCCCCACCCTGACATGCTACTGCTGTCACTGCCGCTGCACAGGCTCCATGCCTGGTGCCCCATTTGCTCCCTGCCACCCCAGATATGCTACTGGGTACAGGGGCCGTGCGTGTTGTGACAAATTCCCCAGATGGTGGAGGGGCACCACTCGGCTCAACCCAATTCCCCCCCCCAGCCCCCCAAATATACAGCTGGGTGTGGGGCTGTACTGTTCAAGTCCTTTGGCCCCTGCCATAGCAAGGACTCCTTGTAGGGGGTTCTGGTGCCTTCTTATTATCAGTGCCCCACTGGCCCCTGCCTAATTACACGACTGGTCTCTTCTATCAACAATACATACTGAAAAACGAAAAGCTGGTTTCTTGTTAAATTTCCATATTGTTCCCCTGATTCATCATTCATCTCAGAAGTCACCACATTGCCAACTCAATCTGGGACTCACTTCCTACTGAAAAAAACCCAATTGTACTCGGACACAGATTGGAGCCCAGTGATTTGGTTATAAATGACATCTGATGCTTTAGTGGCTCATTCAGCTTCAAATCCTGTATATTATTTGTATTTCCACCGGCTGACTGGTATGGATTTAAACATTTTTAGCTTACTCTTCACCACAAGGCTGCCTGAAAGTTACAGTGATGCATGAAACTGCTGAGGTGACAGCAATAGCCTGTGAGTGTGGAGCTGATTCTCTACACCGGTGCCCTGGAAGGAAATTACTCCTGAGCAGAGATCTGTATTTTGCAGGTCTAAGTGGTAATTAAGTGGTGCATAGGTCTTATTCTGGTTCTCTGCACAGGGGAAGATTTCACCCTTTGAGCTAGGTGAACTATTCATAGCAATCAATTAATTCTTCCATTGGACCTCTACCTTTTTTTTCTGTTCATAAATTCACTGTGAACAGTTCATGACTCCTAGTAATTTGTTTGTTTGAATGTTTTATGCGAATATATCAAAGGCTATGAATTGCTTATGAACCATGTGCTGCATGTGGTGTAGAGTATTTGACATTCATCATTTCAATTTCAACTGGTCGGACCACGCTTAGAAGAGCGTTTCTAAGACAAAGACTAGGACGCATTTCAAGTGCCTTACCTGGTGGCGTGGTGTCAGGATGTTGCTCCTTAGTGCCTTGGTTGCTCCCATTGATGATCTTTGGGTTTCACCTCTTCGTTCAAGGAAACTTTCCATTTCCCAAGTAAAGAAAGCCACCATGTTTTTAGCCCTTCATGGTTGGTGCAGATTGCCTACAAGTCAACCTTCACTTTCCCTGGAGAGAGCAGTTCCCTGAACCCTCAGTAACAAACTCTGAAAGTCTTCATGTCTCATCCACAAAAGTTTCCTGCAATACCCTTGCACGTGGTAGGAAGCACTGAGTGAGTACCTCTTTCTCCGCAGCTCCCTTCATCATGAGGGGCTTCTTTTATTTTCACCCAGCATGCCTACAGTGCCGTTCCCCAGACTGTTTTTCTACCATGCATTTGTAGTCCAGCTTTTCCTAGAGCTGGTAGCAGGCCAAAGGATTAGCCAAGGGGTGAAGTGGTTATAGAGGATTAAGACAAGTAGGCATTTAACAACATAGCACTGAAGAGCAATGAGGAGGTGTGACTGTCTCACTTCCTGGCTTTCAAATGTTTGGGACATTCTGGTTTGAGTTTCTTAGTTTAATCCTTCCCAAGCTATCAGCACAAAGGTTTTGTGATTTAGCTCCTCTCTACTGACCGCTCATAAAGAAGAGTAATGCCTGCTCCTACCTCTCTTAAATAAAACATCGCATACTAAACCATTATAACACATCTCAACATGGAAGCTCCTCTTTATATCCCCTTATATCCCTTCCCAACATGACTTGCAACAGCCAGCATTTCCCAGCATTCCCCTGGGAACTACATTTCCCAGAATCCCCTTGCACTAAACTGTTCTGGGCCAGACACATTTGAAGGGACCCTGAATGAAGGGACCAGTTCTAGTATGTGCATTTCCTTTGCAAGGAAATCCCTTGCTATCAGTATGCTGCAAGTTGAATAACAGTAATTTTAAAACACTTTTGGTGATGTGTTTGCATAGCTTAAATTTATTTAAATGTGTGTGACATACTCTTGTTAAATTTATCTCCCCAAACTACTCCACTCACTCCCAGATATCCACTTTTTTCTGTATCAAACTCTGTTACAAAAAAGAATTTGTGCTGGTAAACATTGCCTCTAGGAAAATCCTGCAGGCCTACTCAAATTAAGTCAGAGACCAAATTAAACAGAAGTAAATAGGGGGATTTACCTGAATGAAACTCATAGTCTCTTTTTTCAACTACCATGTTCCTTTAAACAAGGCATGTACTAATATTTAGAAGTTAAGACTCTGTGAAAACCCTGCTTGAAAAGTAAAGGGAAGCCAAGAATATCTGGCAGTGGAAAGGAGGGGGGCAAGGGAGATGCATCTACGTTGCATCTTAAATAATTATTTCTGCCCATCAGACTGCCTAAGGTCTCATCCATCCCTTGAGAGCAGAGAAAGGATTTTCTCTGTGTCCTCTCTATCAAAACACAAGCACTTTAGTTAGCATTCCTCGGGACTAAAGCCTGCTCCCCTATCTCTTTGCAGCCTCCCAAGCACAAAACTGGGTGTTAGTCCAGCCAGAGTATGCATGGCATGGCAGGGGTGGCCAGGAGTTGGCCCATAGGTGCTGATGGAGCCAAGAAGCAGAAAATGGAGACTGAAATGGGATGTGGATCATTTCTGAAGTATGAAAAAGTATATGTTGCACCTTTTCCTTGTTGTTTTACATAGTGTGTGTTTCATGCACGTCTGCTTTCTGGTCTGAAGCAGTAGGGGAATCAGTGGCAAATAATCTTTTAATCTCAGTCTGGGCTGGCTTGGCCATGCAGGAAGAAAAAGACTAATTTAAAAGGTTTAGTTTTGCATCAACATTAAGAAGATGCCAAAAGAAGTCAGCTAATTCTGTGCTGTGCTCTTAGCTGAGGAAATAGAGAGAGAAAAGGAAACTGTGAAAAAAAAAGACTGAAAAGTAGTTATTAAAGCAATCACTGGTTCTTAAGGTATTACTTTCCCCCCATATCTGTTATTAGCAGTCTGAGAGAAAGGGAATGATTCTTAATAGAGTCTGAGTCAAACAGCTCTCAAATGAGCTCTTACATGGACAAGAGCAACACAATGCTAAATATAATGAATGATTAAATAGACAAAAAGCATTCACAAGGATGGGCTAGTGCAAACCAACTAATAGAGCTTCTTCCTCTGGCCGGCTTTTGAACAGGGTTGCATAATGAAAAGTAGCCATGCCCTCCTGATTTGGCAACCTGAGATGTAAGAAACAATAAACAGACTCTGGACAATTTAAACAAAGTCCCCTTTAACCTCAGTTACTTTTTAAGGGAAAGATTTGTTATACGAGAAAGGTGATGGCTGGTGTTTGGTAAACACGGTGTACGGAAAATAACAGTTTTAAAACACGAAGAATGTTATGAATCACTCTCGTGACCTTTTCCCCCAAAGAAATATTACTCCCCTCTCAATGGCCTGCATTTGTTTGATGTAACGGGTTGTATTTAGGTTGCTACGTCTTGCAAAGCCTGCAGCTGCAGTGCCTGAAAGGAAGGTAGCGTTGTTAGAAGTTTGGAAAAGATGTGCAAATGCAAGACTTGCATAAAAAAAAGATTCAAAGTTTGTTGAAGTCTATGAGGTTATGGAAAGTCTTCTCATACCCACGCAGCTTTTCTTTTTCTACACGTCTTCCGCTATGTGACAACGCAGGATCAGATAGTGCAGCAAGGAATTAAATTATTGAAAGGAAATATTGCAGCATATTATCTATGATATTAGGCACAGCAGAAAGTTGCAATGTTGAAGGATCTGATTTGTCTCGCACTTTCAGCGGACGGAGGCTGCTCTTTGAAGATAGGATTGCCTCAGGACCAAGGTGCCACACCAGGGCACAAGGGCACACTCACTATGTAAAGTTGGCATATAAATCAACGCAGATTTTGGTCCCATTTGTTTGGGGATGGTATATTCCTATGAGAAATTATCAGTAAAAAACAAACAAACCATGGAACAAAATTGGAGTTGCGCAGCAGTAAGCTAAACGTCATTCACATGATCAACAAATTTCCAAATGGCATTCAGGTATAAAGTTAGCCAGTTATGCAGAGCCCTGATTTCTTTGTATAGTCACAGTATCCACATGTTCATGGAAGCATGTCTTGCTGAGTAGGAACGAGACCAAAAGCTTCTGGAATGGTTTTATTTTATTTTACTTTTTTTTTTTAACAAAAGGGGATTGGACTGTCTCTGCATCGCTTCCAACAATATATGGTAACAAATTATGTGAGAGGCAAAGAAAATTCATGTACATTCATTGGCTTTGCATAAAGCTATCTGCCTTTGAAACGCAATGACACAAACTGTAAGTGTGGGTATGTTTTAATGCCACCCACTCACTGTGTCAGTGTTGCAATCAACAGGACTTTCCTTCACGAAACAATAGTAAAATATACAACAGAAAGCATTATACATTGCAAATAAGAGATCTGCTTTGATATCAGGGAGGAGAATTGCACCCTTATTAAAAAAAAATGCCTGGTTGTTTTTGTGCTGCTCTGCAACTCACGGAGAACAGAGCTATTGAGCACCCGTCTTGGACATATTAAAGAGGATCTTTCATGATTCTCAATTTAGGAATGTTATATGTGGCATAATGAGGATCTGATCTAAAAAATCCTTAGTTGCACAGCACTGCCAGGGGTGAGGAAACTCTCGTCAAAGAGACTGTGTCTGTGCCAAAGCCTGGATTTTTACAGGCTTCTTTTTCCAGGTATCTAATTAGGCAAGGTACTTACCATCTATTACACTTGGATGCCATTGTCACACTGAGCAGACAGACTTCAGGCAAGGTCCACAAGAATGGGAGGAGAAATTAGACTTTTGAAGGTTATTACATTTCCCTTCCAAATGCAAAGACGAAAAGCTGCAGCCTTTTTTCATGTGGTTCACTTCACTGTGATAATTTTGGTAATGTGGGGAGGAAGGAGTAGGTGTGTTGCAATGCTAATGAGCACATTTACAAGTCCCTGCCAGAAACTGAATGCTTCAGCTTGCCTTTATTAGCCATTTTGGAAGATGTCTTAGTTGCAATTGCACAAAAGCAATTGTCAGTGCTTTTATAATTTCTCATTTAGAATACTATGACATTATTTGGAGAAGGACTAGTTCTGCAGCACACAAGCCTATATCAGTACTGTATAATAGAGCAGCTAGATTCATTTCGCAGTGTGATTACAAAACCCATCACTGTGAATTATACAGCAAGCTAAATTGGTTTCCACCTTCTGCAAAGCCAGAATCTTATCTTGCACAAATAGTGTACAAATGTAGAAATAATATGAGTCCAACTTATCTGAACGATAGACTACAGAAAGCTTCCACTGTTCTCTCCATCAATGGTGTGTCTGCTGCTCATGACACCTTCTACATTCTGAAAGCAAACTCTAATAATGGTGAATACTCTTGCTTTTTTCCTTCTACAAAGCTTCAATTTACCAGGACATTCTGCCCACTGCTGAAAAACTCTCCAAATCTGAAAATTAATTAATTTCCTTAAGTAACCTCTCTTCATTTTTTGGGAATCAAAACCACTTGTGAGCGCATCTGCTTTTGCATACTTTCCATAAATTGAAGGTGCCCATTAATGCTTTTGGTATGTTTTCTGGATCATTTTTACATACATGGCCAGTATTATATTGAGCAGTTATTAACCCGGATTGTTCACAGTAGGCAGGCTTCCCTCTGTATATTTTTGTGGTCTTTTCAATTTATGCATTCTAATTTCCATGCAGCGTTTAATCTGTTTATGGCTGCATTGCAACCGACCAAGCTGAGTGCGGGAGTTTTTAAGTAAATGTATAAATAAAATAGTCTGGGGAAAGAGATCTTGATCAGCTGAGCTATGCTGACCCATCTCTTTGGCCAGCAACAGTATAGCTGCTCTTGAGAGAAGGCTAGAGGGACTGGCTATAGGAGATGGGTAATAGAGATATAAGCTAGGTCAGTTGAGAGCGCTGCCAACCCTGCTGGACTGGCCGTGAGTCTACCAGAATCGGCATCAATCTCCTTGTGACTATTGAAAGCAATCTGGGAGATGGAGATTGTGAACAGGTTGAACACTACAGTACAATTAATGACATTACATCATGCTAGGGGAAAAAATGATCCCAGAATAGCTTCAGTCATCATTGGCAACCCTAGCTGAGAAGTCTGGTTGTTTACAACTGGTGGGGGAAAGAACAAGACTGTGGACTGAACAAACAAGAATAGGTAGGTTTTGAGGGAGCTTCCTGAAAGGGGTGACTACGTGTGGGTGACCAGAGACGGCTGCAAGTGACTTGTTAGCGTCATTATGCTCTGCAGGTTGAGAACTAGAGGACGCTTCTTAATGAGCCTGCTTCTTTAACCTTGCACATGACAACTTGGAAGGTATGAATCTGCTTGGAAAAATAAAAACCAACCCAAACCTCTATTAAGATGTTTGATGGATGGCAGCATCTGCTACTTGTTACGGAAATTAAAGGTCTCTTTTTGGCTCCTGGTAATGCAGCCTGCAGTTGGACAAATCTGAAGCATTTTTCCTACGCCTCCAACAAACCGAGAATCGGATCACAGTAAACACTGTACTTTCATACATATGAAAAACAACCTATATCGTCTGTATGTTCTGCAACGTATCTGTCCATCCACGTGAGAAGCAAGGGGTTTTTTTTTTGGCATCTAAAAGCTGTGCAAAGAACTGATTTTCTAATTCACTAGCACATCTGTAAATAAATAAATAAAATATGTTTATTGAAACTAAAACAAAAATGTTTCAAAATGTTTAGTGAAATGAAAAAAACAGTTTAAACTAAATGTTTCAGTTGATCCCAAATTACCCATTGTCCTTTAATTATGATTTCCCTTCACATTTTTAAAACAACTGAAGATAATTTTAATGAAAATTAACTTTGAATTAAATCAAATATGCATTTTGAGAATTGTAAAATGAAATATAAATGTATGGGTCATCCTCTCCCCACTCCCATTACAGAGAATTCAGGAAAATGAACACATATGTCTACAGTGAATTACATTTTCAGTAAGAACAGATTTCAGCTGCATCTTTTCTCAGTGCCTATAGAGACAGCGCTGCTTGCTACATTGTGCGACACACTTGGAGTTTAAAATGCTGTCCTGATGTTATGTGCCTTTGTCTAGTGAACAGAGACTGTTGACTTAAAAGGCAGATATTAAAGCTTTTTATTTTTACCCCTGCAGGTCCCACAGTATTTCCAAATGTATTTGTGAATAAAGACATGCATGATTCCAGGTGAAGAATTTATTATTATTTTTATTATCTCCAAGTGCACTTTCCTTGACTTTGATTAAAGGCTAAAGCATTTATCTAACATAAGCATCTCCCAACTTGCACTGACTTTAAAGGACAGAGATGATTAAGACCTTTGCAGTCAGGTACAAAGTGCTAGGGGCTATAGTTAGTAAGCAAGCTGTACAAAGGTTCACTTTACAACACTTCCATACTGAATAGGTTCAACCTGAGATACAGTTTCTGGCCTAGGCATCGAGTTGACAACATCTCGCCTCCCTTGTTCTGTCATGTTTGGGATGCTTTATGTAAATATCTCAGCTGAATGTAAGCTGCTCAGCGGGGTAGAGAAGGAAAGGCTGAGTCTGCAGTAGCCGGGCTTTAGGTCATTAAGGGCTTTTAAGGGATTTGGAGAATTTACCTTTGTAATTTGCAAATGTTATTAATTCTGATGCAACCCATTTTACTTTTTTGCTTAAATTGAGCCATGGCCAAATAAACCTTGTAAAGAAGGACAATTACTACTTCCTGTGATTAGAAAGAACATTTGGATAAAATGTCTAAATCTAGCTGCATATTGTGGGATGGATGCAACAATTTTAATCCCAAGGATTATAACTATCAGCATCGCGCATACATCATACAATACCGTTGTTACCCAAAACAATTTCACACTGAACCAGTTTCATCTCTGCATAAGGAGCAAATATTGAAAATGGACTGATTAACATATAAGATCCTAAACCACAAAAAAAAAAAAAAAACCCAAACTCCATGGTTCTATAAATTATCCATTCAAATTATTCCAAATCGATGTGTGCGAACTTCTTTTTGCTACAGATACAGTCAGGTATAAACAGAAAAATGCATGCTATCATGAGTAGACCCAACAGTTTCATTGCTTTTTTTCTCTTCCCACTGTGGATATTAGTGCTGAAAGGCTATATGAATGCACAGTTTAAAGCTGTACCTACCTGTAGTGGTTACCTTATCTTTTTGACTGACAACGATGAGATTTCTGTCATGCTTTGCCTTTCCTACAGTGCCCATGATGGATTTTTTTTTTTTTAAATCTTATTACTGGATGCACTGTCGTGGTCTCAGATGGAACTTTCAATCAAAAAGGCAATCAGAAGGTTATACAATCGTGCTTTTTCCTACAAAGGAGCCTTGCAAAGCTGTGTGGTGAATAATATAACTCATAGTCAGGAGATCCTTGCCTTAAATCTGTATGCGGCTGTAAACAATAATCTGATCCATATCTTACAGCACCCTGCCTTGCTCCGCAGAGTGTGGTCTAGACTAGAGCTTGGTTCAATCTGTTGGCAATCAGGCCTTCGCTCTTCTGCCACTGTACTGTTTCCCATTACAATGCAGAATGCCCTTTCACTTTGGGAAAGTGATTAATAGAGCCTTCACAAGAACACATCTGACGGTTATTGAAATCTGTTACAAAATGTGTTCAGTTTCATTTGAAACCCTGGTGAATGCAGCTTTTCTATCTTTAGATGACTTCACTGTTTAGCTTATATTATTACTGAGCAGGCTGTGAAAAGTTATTCAGAGATGGAACTTGTGAATGCAGCCTAATTTAAATAAACTGGAGACTTCATTAATTTCATTTAAACCTTTACAATGGATGTAGAAGCAGTGTGAGCATATTAGTTATCTGCAGACTGCAGTTATTAAAGCCAGCTGTAGCATAGCTAAAGCTAATGTCAATATTTCCATTTTGAAAGGCAGACAAAGTTGAGGGTGATGCGTTTAGCTCTTTTTTGTTTTAAAATAAACTTAATGGAAAAGCCTGAGACAATCATTTTTATTTATTAGAAATCTTTTAAAAAGGTTGAGAGGTTAATTTGCAGCATGACACACAGAGAATTAGGCATATCTATAAGTTCTCTTGTGGTTACAAGCAACTGCATGTCTAATTCTCCATGCACTGTTAAAAATTGCCTCCAAAACCTCTCCTTTGGTGTTTGGACCGCATCCACTACTGTTAAACTGGGTATGTACCAACCAATAGCAAGCCAGTTAATTGATTAATATATAACTTTGCAGAACCTGCAGCTGTCAGCAGTTTATAAAGAGCCTTTCAGATTTTCACAGCTATTCCTCTCAATGGGGTGCAGGTAAAACTGAAAGAAACAGTGGTAACAAGAAAGGTATTTATAAAAATATATTTCACAAAGTAGGAAACAATACAGGAGTTTCTCTGAATACAATACATGGAGTAAATAAACAAACAATAATATAGCATCAAAACAAAGTAGAAAATTAAAATGATTTGCATGTAATACTTAGTTTTATTATACAATTGCTACTTCTAAATGGCAAGTTTGCATTACAAATTGAATATGCTTGCAGCTTCTAGTGCTGTTCTTTCTCTGTGTGCAAGAGCCCTGGTGCATCACCATGAATAGTATATAAAAGAAATGCTAATAACGTAAGCAGTAAAATTATGTACACACTGGTTCCTGCTCTAATACAGTGGAGAACTATAAGCATGTTTTTACTGTACTGTGTAATGTGTGAATTTCTAAAAGTCTATAGTTTAAATATTCACATGAACCAGTTTACTTCCAGCTGTTTGTGCTTGTATTAAAAACACCAGGTACTAGATTTATGAAGAAAATATAAAACTGTCAAAAGTTTTCTCTGGGAAAGTTTTATTCCTGCCAGCATTCACTTAAAACTCAACTACTGCAAATGGATAGGTTACGGCTTTAACCTGCAACAAATTGTAATTTTCTTTTCAAAACATACATTTATTAAACATTCATTATATATAGAAAAAAACTCTAAAGATTTATTAATGGATATAATTTAGTTTTCTTTATAATCTTACTCTATAGATTATCAACCTTAATAAATAAAAGCAGTAATGGACATCAATAAAATATTTATTTCAAGGATTAAACAAATAAATTCAATCTTTAGCAATAAAATCAGCAACCATTTCCTATAAGTCAGTCCATCCCCTTTCACAGTTTTCTTTTTCTTTTCCTTTTTTCTTTTTAGAAGATGAAGCGGAGAACAGGAGCGATCCTTCTTCTAGAAAACAATCCTTTTTTTAAGGTGGGCTTTGTTTCCCAATCCTTGAATCTCTGCACATTAGTAGGATTTATTACCGCAGCACTGGAATGGATTAAGAACATGTGAATATTTTAAGGCTTGACACAATATTTAAAGATGATATTCAGTCTGTGGTTATGTGGCCAGCAATTACTGTATGTACAATGTATGGTCGCTGACAGTAGAAACCAGCAGGGAATTACAATGCTATTACTATTCAGCATTGCTAAGAAGACCAACTATTGCTTTTAACATTTTTGTGGTGGGATCTTTGTTGGCAATGCAAAACAAACCATTAGTTTTACACATACTGGCAGGAGATACTGTTCAACAGCAAAATCCCCGCAGGTCCATTATCTAGAAAAGCACCTTTTCCTTTTTATTCCTTTCATTTCACTGAAGATTATCAAAGATCCAAATCTCCATCTTCAGAGTGGTCAAGTGAATATCAAATATCCAAAGACTTCTAGACACTCCACATACTTTACTTTACACTCCACAAGACTTATACCTCCTAACATATACTTTTTTTTTTTTTTTTGGTTCAACATTACAATGTAGTTGATTTTATAGATGACTGGCGCTAAACTTGCCTCTAAAACAAAAAGCCACATTAGTTGTAACTAACAGCTGTGGCTCTAGAATATTACATGATCGTTAAGTCAAGAGTGAAAAAGTTTGTAATCCACTGTCAAGTTTCTTTGTCACTTTCTCCAACTGAGTAAAGTTCTCCAAGTCTTTTAAAGCGGGGACCCCATTCACTGAGGTAGTCAAAATTCTGGTCTGAGTCTGATGCAGAGGACTCCAAGGAGCTAAGGGAACCAGCCACTGAGCCTCTGCCTTCATAGCCATAAATCTGGATAGAGTCATATGGTGGAGCTGTGGGATCATTATCAGCTTCGTGAAGCCTTACATTAATAAATTCATCAACATCAACACCATTAGGAACAGGTGCAAGCCCCTGCCTGGGCATAAATTGAAGATCAGGCTTAATATCCTTACGGGGCAAAAATCCATTAATTCCATCTGGATTTTGCAAAGTTGCAATGTCAAATGCTTCTGTATCCTCTTCGCCACCTCCTTCATCATCATAACGGATTATGTTTTCCCTCACATCTTCATCATCTTTGATAATTAGAGGCTCATTTTTATGTCGTCTTAATGTTACAAACAGCACCACAATGACTGCAAAGAAAGCATCGTAAGTTGATTAACTAAGAAAGCAGCTAATCAAAGCAACTTCAAGCCAAACACTTTTGTAGAGCGATGGAGATTTTTTTCCTACATGAGTAATGAAGCCATGAGAAGACCAGAAAAACCTAGGAGTGCAACTACACTCTGCTTCAGTCATAAAAATGTGATCACAAGCTAAAGCAAGGAGCATGCCCTTCTTCTATTAATGTCCCCACATTTAGAAAGTGTTGGCCCTAATTTTCAAAATGAATGTGCATAATTGTGAACCCATTTCTAAGCTGAAGTCTGTAGTTAGGTACCCAAAACCAGAGGCATCCAAACTTGCACAGAACTTAGGAAATACAGCCTTGACCTTAGCCATAGGCAGAAATGGTTATCTTTTGCTGCCTGCTGCTACAGCCTCATGCAGTAGGAGACTAAAACTCTAAGAAAAGAGAGAGGCAAAAGTCCTAGATCACATCAATTTCAGAATTATGGGGAGGTGCACCAAGGAGTGTAAATTGGTTACTCTTTGTTGTTTTTGCAGAGTATTGCGAAATGTTCAGTTTATTGAGGTATTACAAAGCAGAGCTGTAAGACAAGAGAAGTGGGATTCTTCATTCACTGTTCTCTCTCTTGCTTTCCTGATGTTGTATACTAATTTTATATGCTTTATTCAAATATACAGCACTGCTTATCTTGTAAAACTGCAATATCCCTTAAGCCACTGCAATCCGGAATAAACTCATGCAAGTCTCAGAAGAAAGAACATATAACAAATAATCCATTTTCCAGCATCCACAGTACATTTCTCAGTTCCCCTTACTGCTCAGAACCCCTAAAGCCTGATGGGATTTAGTGAATTTGGTTTCATAATCCAACCTTTTTATTATGCAGTTGCTATGTTAGGCTCTTGGGGGAGGGTAGGGACTTTGCTTTATATTGCTTTTTGTTCTGCGCCTAGCACCACAGAGCTCTGGTTCTGACTGGGGTCATTGGGCATGATTTTATATACAATGTATATATTAATATCTTTTCCACATAGCATTACCTTTACCATTTGACTTCCTTATTTCTATTCATTTATGAACCAGAAAAATTTTGAACAGCAGACCATAAAATGAATACGTACCTAGCAGCAAAATGATGCATGCTAATATGGCAATTAAGGCTCCCATACTGAGTCCAATTGGAAGTACATAAGCTTCAACATTACAGGACTGGACAACACCATCACTGCTGCAACCACAGACCCGAATGGTGAGGGTGCTGGTGCTGCTCATGGGAGGATTTCCACTATCACTTATAATGATTGGTAAAAGATATACTTCTTGCTTCTGACGGCTGAATCCGCTATGCTTTGCCAAAATGCTGAGAGTATTATCTGGAAAAATGAAAATTTAAATAGTTGCATCATTTCAAAAGAGCTGCTGAAAACAAAACTTTTTTTCTAGTTCATAAATCCCCTCCGTAAAAACTTACATCCTTTGTCATACCCCTAACCCAGCCCCTCCACCGAGTATATAACCAGGCACCAAACTTCTCACACACGGCCTTAAGAACTAAGTTAATGAAGACAGTGGATGGGAAAGTTCTATTTAAAACAGTCCCACCTGTTATTGTCTTATTTAATAAAGTACACCCAACAATTAAAACAAAATGTTCCCTAGATTATAAATACGACACAGTATTGTACCTGCAATAAAAGAAGCAATTTTTTTTGGTTAATGTAGCAGTTGGTGAGCAGAAGAAAACAAACAGAAGAGCGAGTTGGAAGCTGCGGGCCTCGATTCAGAAGTAATGAACATTTATTCATGCTTATTACATCGGAAGAAGTCAGACCTCGTTTCTTATGAAAACAGCAGGACAAAAGTGATCTCGGAACATAGTTGCTCTAAGTTTTGCAGTCGTGTGCACATGCTTAATTTTACACATATGAGTAAGCCCGTTAACTTCAATGGAATTTCATATATAAAGTTACTTATACCAGCACATGATTTTGGTCACTGACAGCACATCTCATGTTTTGCAAAAGAACTCACGGAAGTAGCTACAAAAAGAGTGTGCGTGGAAAAGCCGAGAGAAGGAAAGGATGGATTTACCACAAAAACACTCTGAATGCTCTACTTCAAACTTAGTTCTGGTTGATTGCTTCGACAGACTTCCTACAGACTACTTATCAGAGATCAGTTCTGACTAACAGTAGGCTATTTCTTCCTTTCTGAGCTACATAACAATGAAATGGCTACAAAGGCCAAACCGTTAAGGGATCATGTATGGTCACTGGGGCTGACGGGACATAGGCCATCAAACGTGATGCTAACCACATCATTTCCATGTTGGATATAAATACTGGCCTGTCTTAACCAGAGTAGCTCAATGGGAAGCTAATCCTGGGACAACCTCTGAACTAGAATCAGACTTGCTGCTGTCTCTTCCCTTTCTCACAGTCAAAACTTACTTTCTCTCAGATTTCAGCAAATGAACCCCATAAAAATGATCAAGATAGAACTCCTGCAGTACTTACATTTACTGTTGCATATATTATATTTTAAGTATAGACAATGCTGTAAAAACTAGAATGTGGTGAATGCTGATTCTATTTAATGGTACTCTTTGTAGCTGTACATCAAAAATGATTCAGTTTCTCAGAGAAAATGATTGAATCCTCACAAAACATATGGGATTTTCTATTGCTATTAGGTAACCATAGATTCCAGACACTGAACAGCCTATTCCTTTTAGATATGATTCTGAATATGCCACAATGTTCAAGTTCCAGCTATGGTGTGAAATCATTTAAAATATGCAAGACACTTTGATTTATGTAAGACTTAATTATTTTTCTTATTTTAAACTATTTTATTCAGAGGAGAAAAATGAATTCATTGTTATGAGTTATGTCCCAGTAGAGTTTGTTGATATTACCCTGCTTTGTATGTTTTTTCATAAAAATAATATGACAGATTAATAAAATGATTTCCTCAGATTTCTTAGGCCTCCAGCATAGGGGTGTTTATATATCTTCCTGAGAAACCTAATAAAAGTGATGGACAATGGAAAGCTAGACTTGTGCATCACATTTGGGTCTGAGAGGTAGATTGTAGCTCTTTTCATTAGTCTCTTTTCTCCTGCATTTCCAAAGTAAATGTTCTTCAAATACCAAGAAAAATCGGTCTCCTGGTATTCTGTGTTATGAAATGAAACTGACACAATTACTAAATGCCTTTTTATGAAAGAAATGAAATTGAAGAGGGAGGGTCATGTGATTCACATGGAGAGAAAAAAAAAAACTCTGAAAAGATGGGGCACGTTCAAATGATAGACAGAATTAAATCTCAAATCCTGAAAGGAAACTCAAAAATCATTCAGCGCAGCTCAGGAGATATTTGAGGGGTGTATATATGTTCCTATGATCCTGCTGTCAGTCAAGTCCCTGCTGCACTTTAGAAATATCGTAAAACTATTCTTTTTGGATTGACTGCTTATTGCCCCCATTGCAGTCATCATTATAGGGGTAACAATCACGTCTGGTTTAAGCATTCAAGAAAGCGCACCCCAAAGAGAATTCAATCTATAAAACACGAAACAAGCAGGCATAAAGACACAGTGGACAGGGAGAAAAGGAATCAAAAACCAATAAAGTGATGAGTTAATTTCTGAAAACTTTTAACAACAGTACTTTGTTCTGGTTTTCTTCATTACATATGCTTATGTATTATATACATCCATCAAATAGAGCAACAGATAAATGTAACTGGGTAAGGTAGCTACAAAATATACATAGGCATAGACAACCCAAAATATCTTACAGTCATAGTGTAATGGGGAATTATTTGTAGTAGGGTTTGAGTGTTGCTGCAGCTGTCATGGTCTAGGATGTGAATAATAGGCAAAAGTTTTTTGTGATCTCTTTTATTGGACCAGCTGTATAGCTGGGAGAGCTGCTGGACAAATTTTCAGGTATCTAGTGCCCTTCCTCAGGGTCATCTTATACACTCTCTTGTTGATTTGCTCATCAGAAAGTTTCCTCTTCCAACTTTAAAAAATAAAGTGCCGTGATAAAATTATATGTTGCTTTGGCTTTTCTCAAGTTATGTGTATATTTCTACTTAAATTTTTGCCAGAAATAATCTTGCCCTGTACCATAGGGTGCATTCACCAAGACTTTTTTTCATGTAGGTACTTTTAGTCAGATTTTTCAATATATTCCTGTTGTTTTTAAATGACTGCCATTTCAAAATTATCTGAGAAGCTGCAATCACTGTCCCTGTCTTTCAGGCCCCCAAAGAAAAAAAAAATGCTCTTATCCTACAATAAAAAACTCTTGGGTAAAGCCCCTACTGACTGAAGTCAAAGGAACCCTTCAAGGTTCTCAGTGCAACCTCAGGGATTCATACTGTTTTGTCTTATTCACTGCTTTCCTCTTACTTTTTCTTTTTCATTCTGTCATTCTTTATGATTAAAAAACACTAGTAAAAAATTAGTAGAAACGTGGGACTCCAGCCATGGTACTTTCTGAGCTCCTTTACTGTCCTCGTGATAATGGATCCATATGTTGGAAACATACAATGACTTCTTGCATTGCAGTGTTCCACCCTCACAGATGTCACTGTAAGTGCCCCTTCCACACTTATCCTAGCACTGCCCTCCTTGTTGTGCAATAAGCCTTCCCAGCCCCATGCACCTCAGCCCTGGCCTCCACTTTCCCATCCGCAGGCTGTTTGTGGATGAAAAGAAATTGCTGTTTTTGCAAGTGGGTTCTGTTTCTTTCCATTTCTGACACAGCACTTGTGGCTGTTCTCTTTTATCTAATGCAGGGGCCAGCAATTATTTTGGGGGGCGAGCCACATACTGAGTTTTGGCAAGCCATCGATAGCTGCATGACAGGCAGCTAGAGCAGATAAATATTAATTTTCTAAATTTTTTAGGGACCCCATGGTTCAGATAGAATGGCCTGGCAGGCCACATCCAGCCTGCGGGCCACATTTTGCCCACCCCTGATCTATTGAGAAGATTGTGTAGACTGTGCAGGCACAGATGAATCATGAACAAAAAAGGCCAAAAAAAGGTCTCTTTACTCTGCCCAATACCCACAGCAAGCTTCATTAATGGCTGTTGCTCTTGCTTTGCACTTTCCCTATAACCTACTTCAAACAAAAACATGAATGTAGAAGCTACAGCCCCTAGGGGACCGTATTCAAAATTTCCATAAAGAGATAATCCAGTAACTCACTTGGCAACTGTCGATCCTTTGGATCATGGTGTACATGCAAGAGGTCTATGTGACCAGCACACCAAGACCTTCAGTGTGTACATCTAGGCAAGAGTATGAAAGACTGGAGGTTTGCCTAGACCTACCATCCGTCCTTTAGACGATTGAGACAGAGTCCAAAGGCCAGACTGAGTCCAGACATACAGTGCCTTGATGGCTGTAGCTTCTGGCACAGAGCAATAGATTAGAGCTGCTGCTGCTGTCTGCCTAATGCCTCCGTAAGGGCATGCTTCTGCACAGTGATGTCCCTTAGCCTTTCATCAAGCTTCTTCTTCCAGTTCATTATGTCGTGGTTTGTCTTTTCTGAAGTTACATATATATTTCTACTTAAATGTATTTCTGCATTTGATTGTTCCATCTTAAGTGTGCTACTTTGCACTTGTCCTTATTGAAATAAATCAGCTGAAACACATTTATCAAAGCTATTCTAAATCCTAATACTGTCCACCAAAGCATCTGCCATCCCACCCTACTTGATGGACGCACTTGGTGGACACAAAAAAGCCTTTTAACACCGAAGCCTGTAGGGACTCCTCTTGTTTCAAGATGTACATAGCTGTAGGTAGCACAACATGGGCGGGAGGAGAATAAAGTCTGCAGAGAGGAGCAGAAAGAGGCACCAGAACAGAAAAAGAAATGGATAAAGATGTAGAAGGCAGGAGGTGGACATTGTTGGGATATACGGACTGTGTAAAAGCAAAGCATGAGGGTGGTTGAACTGAATAAAGCAGATGGAAAAAAGGGACTGGGGGAAATAAGACAGAGGAGAGCAAAGATAGACTGGCACGGTTACCACGTGCCTCAACAAATGAGAGCATATGCAAAGTTAATAAGATACTGCTCACAGTTGATAACGATCAACATTTGGTAACCTGGAAGAGAAAAGACAGGTGTAACCAAGCTCTGTGAGACAGGGAATGTTATTCAGTATGCAGCTATATGTATGACTGCTGATGTCACGAAGCAGCGTGGAATAGCAGATGCTTTGGAGGAAGAGATTAGGATTTAGAATGGCCATGATAAAGGAGTTGCAGTTGAGTAACTTCAATAAGGATAAATGCAAAGTACTATGCTCAGGATGCAACAATCAAATGCAGAAATAAAATCTAAGTAGAAATATATACATAACTTCAGAAAATACAAACCACAATGATTTTATTAACATAGTTTTCTTTTTACAATTGGAAGAGGAAGCTTTTGTGACTGGCTAGGCTGCAGTACTATGGAAATGACGTGGGACTATTAACTAAATGTAAGCCAATACTCTAGAGTGACGTTACACATTAGGACCCCCTCCCCTCCACGTACCACACGAAGGGCATGTAAAACAAGTATCCCCACAATAAAGCTTGCCCTCTGAGCATCTCAAAGTTATTCCACTTCACGCAAGGGTTAATTCTGGGCTGTGCTACCTAGCTCACGTTAGGTTAATTTCAGCCTGATCAATGAAGGTAAAATGAGTAATTTACAGTCCTCCAGCAGCCCAAGATGCACTGCTCTCAGCTCCCCCACCCTACCCAGAGCAGGAATAGAGCCCAGGTGAGCTCTTAGCAACACCCTTGCCTACCAGCCCTCTTGTGGCAAGTCAGAGCTGTGCAGACAAGAAATGGCAGTAATCTTAACGTGCAAAGGCCTACAGAACACTTTAACACCACTCAACTTTCCACATATTTAGTATGGAGGAAGTGCAACATGAATAATTAAAAAAAAAAAAGCTACTAGAACATTGCAACATATTAACAGGAGGATTGTATGTAAGCCTTGGGAACGTATTCTTCCACTCTGTTCGGCGCTGGTGAGGCTTCACCTGGAGTACTGTGTCAGTTTTGGGTACCGCACTTCAAGGAAGACATAAACATGCTGGAAAGAATAGAGTGACAAAAATGATCACAGTGCTAGAAAACATGACATGAGAGGAAAGGACTGTTTTGTTTGGAGAAGAGAAGACTGAAGGTAGATTTGATAACCGATTTTAAATGCAAAAAGGGTTGTTACAAAGAAGATGATGATTAACTGGTCCCTCTGTTCACAAAGGACAGGAAAAGAAGTGATGGCTTAAATTACAACAAGGGACATTTAGGCTGGATCTGCAGTCCTTTAGGTTTCTGCAGACATTTAGGATGGAGATCAGGAAGAACTTCCTACCTCTGAAAGTGGGGAAATACTGGAACAGATTACCCAAGGAGATTGTGGAGTCTGTTTTTAAGGGGAGGTTACATAAACATTTGTCTAGGACGTTTAGACAGGCATGCTCCTGCCTTTAGGAAGGGCCTGAACAAAATGACCTCTGGAGGTTACTTCTAGGCCTATTCTTCTATCATTCTAGGATGCTTAGTACAATACAAGCCCGATACGGCTAGGCTGTGATATAAATGCAACGTAAGAGTCAGATAACAAGAAGGAAGAGAACACAGGTATTGAAGAATACTAATAAGCTAAAAGAAAAGGAGCTCTCACCTTGTGGGTGGCATGATGGAGGGAAAACAAGGGTGGGGCTTACTCCAGCTGCCTGGGAAATGTGTGACAATCTTAACTCTCATCACCACAACAAAAACAGAGCATGAATCAAGGGAATCATTTTGCTAATGGATGCAAACTGCTCAGTTTTGCTGCAGGGACTGTTGTTCCTTTTTTATTTATTTATTTTTTGCCCCATCTGAAAAGAAAATGTCACCAGGTGCTGCTGGAAATTAGGCCTCTAAGCGCCTTGCCTAAACCCCCAGCTTGCTTTTCTATTTAGTTTCTAAAACTTGAAAATGACACCAACAGATTAGTAATAAATTCAATTCATCTGATTTGCTTTCCACTCTCTGTGGACACTTCCTTTATAGCACTTTTAGCTGAGAAAGCAGCAGGCAGCTCCTCCAGGAGCAAACACCGATGCTGCTGCATGAATTAACTTGGCAGCAGGTGCTCAGCAAGATGGAGGACTATCACCCTCCACTCATCTCTCTAATTAACCCGCTGATCCTTCATTATAGCGCTGTTCATGTTAGTTATTTATTCATGCTACTTCTAGCAAAACAAAGGAACTTGCATACACAAAAATTGCTTTCTGTACTAACAAGGCTCTAAATTAAGCTTGCACCAGGAAAGAAATTCAAAATTTAGGCTTCAACTGTGCCTATAATCCAGGCTGATGGGGTATGTGAAATTCAGATACATTGTTCAGAGAGCCCTCTCACATCCACAGTGGTCGTGATAACCACATTTAACCCACAATGACAACATAAACCCTTGCTATGAGCTAGGGGAAATGGAAGGAGCCCATTCTGCCAGAGTTTCACCAGATGCAAGCAATTCTCTGGCAATGTACCAGACAGAAAAGTTGGGAAAGGAGATGTTTCTTAGTCTGGTGGTAGACGATGAGAGTGTAAGTTGTTCATCTAGCTTCTGATGGTTCAGACAATGTAGTAGTTAAGATATAGCCTTCATTCAAAGCCAAATTCTGCTGTATTTTTTTGTACCAATATAAATCCAGGGAAACGTCACAGTTTCCAATGGTTATGAGAGTGTAACTTTGAGCATAATTTGTCATTTTCACCATTGCTTTTAACAACACCTGAAATTAAGAGTATAGTATTAGTTTCAGTGTTATAATTCCAATGCAAGGTACTTAAATGGATACACAAAAAGGGGTGACTGGGGCACTACATTACAGCACACCGACTGACTGGGTTGTAACACAATTCAGTGAAAGTTTCATTCTGCTCAAACAGCTTGAATGGTGCCACTAACTCTGACATCCAACTAAATCACATTGATTTGATTGTCTTCATGGGGGCCTTAACTTTTTTTTTTGAGGTTGGATGCTATTACTCACCTAACAACACTTTTTTAACCAATACCAGAAAACTATAAGCAGTTTGTAAAATGCTAGACCATCTAAAAAAGACCAACGCAAGATGCTGCAGAAGGAGCTATGCATCAGGCCTAACACTGAAACCAACACTGTTACATACACAAAATACAACAGGCTGCGCAAAGCAAACCCATTTCCTGAAGAAACTATTGCTCCAGGAGAAGAACATATCACTATATCAGAGGAAAGAAGGAAGTCATGGCAGAACCTTATTAAGTGGACGCAACACAAAATGGCAAAAACCCCAACCCCCAAAAACAACAACAAGAAAACCACATCCACCACTTTTCTGGTACTTTTCTAGAGGTTTTGAAAATCTCAGAACATTAAATGGAGCCCCAGCCTGCAACTTACCAGCCAAAAAATGCAGAAATTTCAACAATTAAAAAAGACAAAAATCATGAGAGAAGAATAGAAATTATTGTACAATCTTATTCATGCTAGCAGCTTCGGCTCCTGCTATGATAAAATAAGAACCAACCATAACTCACAGCATGTCCAAAGCCTGATTCAAAAACAGTTCAGTGAACATATTTTTTAAATTAGTTTTGCAGCTGCCTCCATTCTTACTAGTTTTGTCTACAAGCAGATTTGCCAAACTACCATGAAATAGGCTGCTATGGAAATATTTCCAGCACAGCTGGAATCAAAAAGTGACAATGGAGCATGAACTTGCAAGATGTCCAGTGTGATTTGTAGACCAAAATGGTTTGAATAAGCACAACGAAGAACCTGACTTGCACAGCGCCAGATGTTTCTTGTTAGCTCCCAACTCCCCTGGATTCCTACCTTGCCTTTGAGAAACCCTGGATAAAAGGTTGAAAAGGCAAGTGGAAAGTGCTATGATCACAATGCAATACTGCAAAACTGATACAAGATTCAAAATAAAAGGCCACGTTTATGATTGATTTTACTGAGGAATATGCGGGCCCTGAAATGTTTGCCTTACATGTATAAAGAAAGAATACTGGGAGCGAGGTCAGTCTTCATGGTACTGAGCTCAATCTACATTTCTCGAGGTGTAAAACAGAGATGAATGGGAGTCACTTATAGAGGTTGTAAGATGCTCACTGAAAATGGTATTTATGATTTTTAAATGTCCTCAAGAATGAAACACCAGCAGCCAGTTTACATTCAAGTGTCACTTTTTGTGCTCACGTCATCTTGTTTCTTTAATTCCCCAACACTTTCTTTAATATTTTGAGATCACTGGATTTTCCTGCTGTGTAACCTTACACCTGCCTAGCTCTTTTACTGTCTCCCTCTTTCTCTCTTTTTTATAATGCTCTCAGGAAGATCAAATCATTAATGGCATTAAAGACTGTGTGCTTGAAATTGTTCTTCATGCTGGATATGTTACTTACATGAAGAAAGAAAGAGTTTTAATTGGAAACTTTACAGCTGGAAACCGCAGCACTGCAGAGATGTGTATTTCTTTATGTTTATTGGAGCTGGAGTGTGTTGTACATGTTTTGAAATGAAAGCTATTATCTTAAGGGGCTTTTTGTACACACTTCTGAGTCCTACAAAAAAAAAGAAGCAAAAAAAAAAAGTAGTTTCTCCATAATGGAAAGAGTCCTTTGGGAGAACTGGCAAAGCAGTAAGAATGCTCTTATTAAAATATTCTGTTCATTGTATATATGAAAATGGAAGGTAACTTTATGTATTTCCTCTTTCATTCTACATATGTCCTCACAGAAAGCTTTAAAAAAAGGAGTGGTAAAGCTGTCAATAATAGAGTTTGGGTGGGAACTGCCACAAGGCAAACTCTACTGAGTTAATTCAAAAGTATGTAACATAAATCTGGCAGCCAAATATACATCTCTAGGTAAAAAAAAAAAAGTGGGGGGGGAGAGGGAAATCCTATCAGAGAGATGCTGAGAACATTTCATCTCTTTAAATAGCTATTAATTCACATGCCTCCTGCAATGTTTAATACTATTATTTATGGTGACCGATCCTCTTGACTTCATTGAACAATGATACTAATGTGTTAATATCTCAGACATTAAATCTTCAAGGTTAAGGCCAGATTTTTCAAAGGCACAGACCCAAAACAACACCCAGTAAATGTATATTAACAGAGTTATATAGTTTCATAGTTTCATAGTAGCTAGAGTCGGAAGGGACCTAGGTAGATCATCTAGTCCGACCCCCTGCCTTGGCAGGAAAGAGCAC
>NW_017728915.1:29549030-29562524 GCF_001723895.1 Crocodylus porosus | reverse complement strand
AAAAAAAAAAAAAAAAAAAAAGGGCATAGAATTTGTTTTGGGAAGAAACAATGAAGAAAAACTATTTTTTTTTTCCAGAGCCATGGCCAGAACTAACCTCATGGAGAAGTGCAGTCACCCTCAGTCATCAAACTTCCTGCTTCAGGCAAAAACTCAAGCTTCAATCAGATCATAGCCATTGCCAAATTAGCTTTTGGCTGCTCCACCAAAAGTTGCAGCCAATTCAGCAGCACCGGCTGTGAGAGGGTTAACAGTAACTCTCTGAGGCTAGGAAGAGAACAGAGCCTAACATCCATTGCAGCTCCATAGGCCTCCATTACACCATCTTCAATCTTCAATCCCTGTGCCAATAGAAGTTTCCCTGCTGAAGACATGCACCTCCATTCTTGAGGCCTGATTTTTTGGGGGAAAGGTCTGTCAACTTTTCAAACACCTTATTCCAATCTCTTGCTGGCTGCTTTACAGCCCAATAGAGTAGTGCTAGATCTGGGATGTCAAAGGTACCCCAGGCTCCAAGCCAGATCCAGTTTGGGCTCCTCCTAGGCCAAATCTATGGGTCCAGTAGCAATTGTGGTTGGGCAGTGTTCAGACAGCGGCATGGGTCCAGGGCTAGGTGAGAGGATGGGGCTGCATACAGGTGGCATCATGGGTTTGGGGTCCAGCAGCTGATGGCCATGTCTCTTAGGGTCCAGGGACCCCAAATTCTGTGACAGGCCACATCCCTCGACTTCTGGTAGCTGTATGTTTGATTCCCCCTGTGCTAGATTAATTGTACTAGAGACCTGGATGTGCACATTTGTAGGATATTGAAATGCCTTAATTTAATCTTACTGTTTATATGCATTTTTCGTCAGGCAATTGGTGTCCCTATCTTCTGTGTACTGTACCTGCACGGCAAGAAATTGTCTGTCCTTTGCAGTTCTTACAGTGCTAGGCTGGGATTTTGGAAAGGGACTTTAGTGAAATGAGTGTCTACCTTGCTAAGTCTTCTTTGAAAATTTCCCCCTAAATAGCCAAGACAAATAAAATTTGGGGAGAAGGAAAGATCACCCCTCTTCATGTAATAGATTAGGAAGTGAACCACAAAACAAATAAGAGGCTTGTCTAAGGTTACGTGAGAAGCCTGAGGAAGAGAGTCAGGGACTGAAACTCCATTTCCTGAGGCCCAGTTCAGTGCTTTAAGTATGAATTCAGCCATCCATTCTTGTCTTGTAACAGAATCCTCTCTGTGAAAATGTGGCCAGTGAGCAAAAAACCCAACAAAATAAATGCGTGTCTTCAGAGGCACTGCCAATATAAAACTTCCACCAAACAAGGCACTGCTCATACTCCTACCTTTGGAATCTCTCTATGAACTCGGGTGCTCAACTCTCGCTTTCGGGCTTCCAACAGAACCAGAAAAAGCCATTGCAATCTGATCTCCTTCCCCACATAAGGAATAGAGGAGGTAGTCTAAGGCCCAGGCCTCTCCTGTCTACCCTGGGAGAGGACACAAAATCATAAGGCTATCACAAATCCCAGACTATGCTAACGTTAGTTTGTGGCTTTGGAAAGTAATTCATCAATACTGCCTTGGAAGGGGACCGTATGTCTCTTTGTTTGCATTAAGCCGCAGCATGTTCACAAAAGTATAAAAGGTTTCAAAAGGAGATCAGGTTTGAACCTCTTGGTTACAGCTGGAAAGCACAAGTGCAAATGACATAAAATGGATCTGATCATGACAAGGTAGAAAATGTTGTTTCTGAAACAAATTGAGTACTTTGATATATCTTAATGTACGCACCCATGAAAATATATGCATTAGTTATATACATACACAAGTTCTGTTTGGAAACCGAGTACTTCAGAATAAACAAATCAAATCATTCTGATCATGCACAGGAATATTTTATAAGCGTGGGCCTCTGAATAATCTGTAGAGTAAAAAAAGAAATGTCCCACTCAACCAAAAGTAATCTGATACAAAATGATGCAGCTTTTATAGTATTTTTGCCTGATTTTTGATAACCAAGCCATGTGGGCACTGAAGCATACATGGATATTTCAGACTGACCTGTTTTTCATGAACATCACAATTTGTGATGTATCTTCTGAAAAAACAGATTGATGGGTGCTATCAAATTTGATGGCAGACCCCAGATATGAAGAAAAAGGATTTTGTGCTGTAAAATTTTAGTTAGCTGATCAAATTATGTCATTTACATTGTATTATGTCACATGTCATGCTGTCACATGTATATTATAATGGAAGTCACATAATAAATGACTGAAAGACATAGTCTGCCTTCCTAATTTTGAAATCTATTAGTCTGAAGAACAGCTTTCAATAGGAAGGCCTAGATTTTCTGAATCATTTAAAATATTGAATAAAACAGGAGAGAGCAGATCACAGAGAAGAATGGTGCACCTGCAATGAGATGTACTGGATAATTTCATTGGTCTTTTTCACATCCCCGTGTCTGATGGTCCCATGCCAGCTGCTTAAAAAATAATACTTGTATATATCAGAAATTAACGGCTGGATCAACAGGTGTATAATCATCCCAACACATTTCTATCCTTGCTGAGATAAAGGGCGCTTAAGAAAATATAAAGTTATAAATAAAATATTTTATGATGCGCTGTGGGTATGTTAAAATTCTTTAGAAATGGGAAATAATAATGTTTATTCTGCTGGAATGCAGCACTTGTAGACAAGATATTTCTTAGGTAATAATGCTTAAAATATAGGCAAATAATGCCAAGGTGAAAGAATGGGCATTTCCCCTATCTTTTCCCTTTGAAAAATGTGAACTTTAGATAACTGTCTGTGTCATTTTTAGTTCTTTCCTTTGGAAAAGTCTGAACTTTAGATAATTGTCTCTTAAGTATTCTAAAACTTCCCCTTGACCTTTAGTCCAGCAGAGCTGTAATCAAACATATCTATGTGGTCACTCTCAGTCAGCAGCAACTATTATATTTGAGACTTTGGTTTGCTAATCCTTTAAAAGCTAAAAGCTCCTCTGCCTATGAGGCCATCCTACAGAAACACTACTACTATTTTGAATGTATGAAGCTGTATTTGTTTTATTTCTAATGGGAAGGTGAAGCACCAAGCCCATTATTACAATGTAAAATCTCTCTACTTTTTTTTACCCACATGTGGAAAGGGAGATTTTTGTTTCCAAGCCCATCCAAAATATTTATCTCTAGCATTATATTAGAGGGCCTTGCAATCTTTATGATCGTCCCTATTACGGATAAGGCACAGAAATATTGGGGCCAGATCTAGAAAAGGATTTTAAAAATCACGAAATCTAGAATTAAAGAGGGTTTTATTGTATAGTAACCTTGTTTTTGTGATATTATATATTTATTCCCTACTTGATTGTCAGTGGGCATATCTACACATGCATTTTAATTTGCAGTAGCTTATTTTACTGTGCATTAAAGCATCACCTCAAAACCCATGCTAATATGCAAATGCACGTTAAAAATAGGCTACTGAGCAATAAGTGTAACTAAAAAAGCATGCACTTTCACTATTGCACAGTAGGGCAGCCTAATGTGCATTTATTTAGTACCTCACATTAGAAGGCACATTTACACATGCTCTAGGGACGGGAGCCAGTGTATCATGCGTTTCATGTATCAGTGTGCAGTGTGCACTTAAAAGTGGTGGCAGGGGCACATTAACTACAGCTTGTTTGACAAGCTTTAGTTCAGGTGCCCCCACCACCATTTTTAAGTATGGAAATGTTGATACATGAAATGTGGGAGGCTGCTGTAATTGCCACACTCCAGCAGACTCAATCAATTAATTGAGCCTGCTCTATAACTACAGTGTGTTGGAGCAGCCTCTGCACTCAAGTACAGGCACCCAGAGGTACTAAATGTAATGTGCATTGGGAAAAGCATATTAATGAAGATGTAGCTGTGCCCAATTACTGGTATAAATAAGAATCTTTACTGCCTTCATTAGCACACTTGGGCCTTTTGCAAAAATGACAGAACATTCACCTGGGAAACTTGCAGATTTAGGGACAATTCCTGTTCGCCTACCAAATGTACAGTAAATCTACTAATCTCAACAATTATCTGTTATTCTCTTCATTAACTGACGCTTATGTCTTTTCCTTAAGGAACAGATATGGCCTACATTCCAGGTGTCTTAGTCTCCAGGGTGGGAACTATTCCTTCATGCAAAATGTCCCATACCACAATATTTTGTATGTATTAATTCTATATGATCACCACGATTTTCACTGAATTACATCCTGTACAACCTCATTAAAATCAGTCATTCTGATGTTGATCTAACTCATACCAATTTTATGCCTGTTTCCTTCCATTGAATTGAATGGACCTAATTTGCCTTTACACCTTCATCACTGAAAGGAGAGTTAGTCTGATGTAGTTGCCAGAATTAGGTCAGCACAGAATCTGCCCCCTCAACTTTGTCTAATATGCTCAGTAAGTCAGTCTCAACTTTGTTTACTAATAATCATATCATTTTGACATGATTTGCTTTATTCGGATCACATCCCTACATGTCATGTAGAGTGAATGCTACATCAGTAAAGTATGAGAATTAATGCAAGATGCCAAGCTCAAGTTTGGAAAAGAGATGATATGGTTGTCAAATGGGCTATTAACACAATCATCTGCATAGGCTGATAGATCATTTTTTAAATCTACATATTATATTTAATTCTATTATCTTGTTATTTTAATCATAAGTTTCAAAAAACTAACAATAAATTTTTAATTGATCCTACTTCTGAAATACAACTAATGGCCTTATTCTAGCTTGAACCTAAGAGTGTCTCATTAATATGTTACCAAGACTGGGAAAGAAATAGGGGTGTGTGAAGTGGGCCGTATTTGATTCGGATTCAGATTCACCCCGAATCGGGGACAGTGATTTGATTAATTGAATTGGATCACTGTCCCTGATTTGATTTGGCTAAATCCAAATCTGAAGATTTGATGCTGATTCAGAGAATCAGCGATTCAGCCATAGACACAGCTTTAAATGCTTTTTCTATATACCTCGAGGTACCAGCACGGCTCATGAATGCTGAGATGCTGGGACGGATGAAGCATCCCACAGGAGTGTGGGTCTGCTGCTGAGTGCACTGCAGAGCTCCCCATGCTCCTGTGGGACACTCCACCTGCCCCAGCATCACAGCATTGACAAGGCACCTGGTACCTTGAGGTATGTAGAAAAAACGTTTAAAGCTGTGTCTATAGTACTGAATCTTTCCAAGTCTCTCCGAATCGATTCAGAGGGTTCTGATTTGATTTGAAGAGATTAAAGGGTCTCCTGATTCATTTCAGATTCAGAGATTCAGCCACTGAATTGGGCCGAATCTTCGACAAATCGAATGAGGGACTGAACCTTTGCCCAGGCCTAGAAAGAAACTTTAAGGTAAATAAGTAGCCAACATCCTACCTCTGAATGTGCTTTTAAACAGAATTAAATCAACTAGTTTTGATGACTGGACTACAAGAATGTACTTGTAGCATTTTAGACATTGAAATTAATGGAAGAGATTATCTAACCTTGAACATCTTAGGTGACAGAAGCTTTAATTGCTCCTAAATTAGAGAAGCAAAGTCCTTTGATTTAGTCTTCAAATACATTTACTGTATTTATTGATTCCATAATGCAGATTTTTTCCCTTTCCATTCAGCATGGGGAAAATTAAGCTTTTCCTCAAGTATAAGACCGCTCCAGCTAGAGCTCTGGGGAGCCAGTGTGCAGGGAGGGGGTGGCACTGGTGTACAGGTTCCTTCTTCCCTGCCCACCTCCCCCTCTGCAAAACTTCCCTCTGGCCAGGAGCAGGCTAGAAGGAGGAATCTGCATGCTGCTACAGCTGCACCTTTCATCCCCAAGTAGAAACAGTGGCTTTGGAGCTCCCCCTATAACTACATCAGCTGGGAGTCAGGCTGCTTCACTCAGCTAGGGCCAGCAGCGGTAGCACGTACTTTCCTTTTTTCCTGCCACACTCCCTGGCAGTGAGGGGAGGGTGAAACTGTGGGACTAGGCAGGGAGCATGTGCTGAAAGGAGGAATCTGTGCACTGCTGCTGCTGTCATCTTGGACTGGGGTAAATATGGTAAATTTAAATCTTGGGCAGGTTTTAGCATGTGAAACTTTTAGCATATGAAGAATCCCAGTTCCTTCTCCCACCTAGCTATAACCTCAAAAGCACTGGGAAAAGTTTAATTGTTTAAATTAAATGAATGAAAACCATTCACATTTAAAATGAATTCTGCCCTCAAAGTCAAACCAAATTAGGAGACTTTCAAAGCCTCTATAATTAAAGCACCCTCCCCCACCTGACTCCTAGAACATGTGTATAAATGTCCAGAGATACTAGATTTAATGTGCATTAACTAAAGCACCCATAGTATATGTACACAAACTACATTTTAAATGAGGTACTAGTAGTTTATATAACATGCCAGTAGACTGGACAGAGAATACACCATATCAACCATATCAAAGTTATACTGGAACATTTAACAGGCCACACACATAGCATACTATTCTAGTAGTGTGATGCCATTAATTCTTATAATGTTCTCTTTGAAACATAGTGGCAGTGTAACCAACTGATGATAAAAAAACTGACCAAAATTTATTGGAGCACTGCCTATTTGTACTTTTGTAATAAAGGTTCTGTCAGTATTTCCATTACATGCCCCTATTTTCAGGGAGTTTATAACTCAGCCATAATAACTTGCTATGAGAAAAAATTTAGCATGCATATCTCTGCCAAAGAGCACTCAAAGCTAAATGTGACCTAAATTGGCTAAGGCATTTTAAGCCACAAAATATGGAGGAAAATGAAATTTTGTGGCTTGACATTTTCTTGAGCTGCTGCAACTCAAAAATTGTGGTTTTGATTTAAAAAGTGCCTCGTCCTGCAGTCATCATATACACAAAATATCCCTTTGACTTCAGTGAGAATAATGTGTGTGAAAGATTGCAAAAAAGTGCCTTGATATATTTATGTAAATGTCACCAAGTGTTGTATGTTCTTTAAAATTTAAAAGACTGAAATAATGAAGTGCAATATGGCCCCTGAACAGATTCAGGCTGTCCGATAATGATTTTTATAAGGC
Source organism: Crocodylus porosus (assembly GCF_001723895.1). NCBI lineage: Eukaryota > Metazoa > Chordata > Crocodylia > Crocodylidae > Crocodylus > Crocodylus porosus. The sequence continues at coordinate 29,555,412 of NW_017728915.1, read as the reverse complement.
ATTTTCGGATGCAGATAACAACAATTCATTGTTATTATTAGATTAATATTAATTAAAAATTTACAAGCGTGTTTTATAGCCAAAGTGTATATGAAACTGCTTCACTCTATACATACAACTTCACAGAAAACATTTACCTCTTTGGTTGATAGCAGCAGCCAACTCAGATACAGCACATAGCAAAGGGAGTCTGGGAGAGAAAATTTTGGCCAACAGACATCTTTATTCCTATATAAAATGTAGTGTGATATTTTCGATCTGACTTTCAAAGGAAAAGTGCATGTCTGCAAGCATTACAACCCTGATAACTGAAGACTGCCAGAAACACCTAGGTTTCATGTAAAATTTGGGTACTGTGTGTGAAAGCATGTCTACAGGTGCCTTTGTACTCTTTTCTCTTTGCATATACTGAAATCTTTGATGTACACAGAGTGTACACAATTTATCATGGGATAAATGGTACCAAGATAGGAAACAGTCAACTTCTGAAATTTCTACTTCTAAGCAGCATAACTAGTTCAAAGCTGATCTTTGCACCAAGCCGAAAAAAAATGTGAAGCACAAATCAAATATGGACACCTCTCTTGCCAGTGGCTCTTCATCCCATCTTATGAATGGGATTTAACAACTACTGTTGAAGATATAACTACAGAAATGGAAGTAGCACAGCTCTCAGATAAAGATATCTTTGGCTGAAAACCATGTTTAACAGTCTAGATCAAGTCAAAGGGCTCCTATACACGTGCAGGGAGGCTGCTCCAATGTGCCATAATTGCAGCATGTCAAAGCAGACTCGATTAATCAATTAATCAAGTCTACTGGAGCATGGTAATTGCCACACTCCAGCAGACTCCAGTGTCATGCATATCAGTATCCTTGTACTGAAAAAATGGCATTCAATGAGCTTTAGTTCAAAGTGCCCCACCACCATTTTTCAGTGTGAGGATGCTAATACATGTGACATCTGACCCTTTTAATTAGCTCAGCTCTTGGAGCTGCACTAGTTTAAGCACTTCCCCCCTCCCAAAGCACAACTATAAACGCCCAAAGATTTTGTCCAGATGAGCAAGGAATATGAAAAGCTTCTGGTATGTACTACCAAGCATAGTAAATGGGAAAATCCAGTCTCAACTTCAATAGCTTTTGTCTCTCCCTGATCATCACCTTGTGTATGTATTTACAAAATGTAAGTATATCCCCTCACAACCTTCACTTGCTGAGCTAAACAAGCCCAGCTCTTTTAATCTCTTGTAAGACAGCTTCTCCATTCCCTTAATCATTCAGTGAGACTTTGTGTCTGTTCCAGTTTAAATTCACGTTGTTTGAACAATGGTGACCCAAACTGTACCAAATGGATTCTTTCCAATGCCTTGTGCAGTCCTGCTGAATACGTTCTGCTGAATACATTCTGCAATATAGACTTACATGCAGAATTACACTAGCTTTTTTTCATGGCTGCATCACACTGGCAGCCCATGGTCCTCTGATGATTGACCTGTACACCTGTGTGTTCCCTTCCTTTGCTGCTTGTAGTATATGAGCCTTCATCTTACAGGAAAGGGTTTTATTATTGGCCTTTCAGTGTATGACTTTGCATTTCATACTGCTATATTTGATATCATTTCTAATTCTCCACTCTACAAGGTTAACTGAATCTGTATAATAATTGATAGAGTATATCATAAAATCATAGGGTTAGAAGGGACCTCAAGAGTCATTTAGTCCAACCCGTGCACTAATGCAGAACATATCTAGTCTTTCCCTGCATTGGCAATATCCTTTCCCCTCCCCATCTCACTTTTTATCTGCAGTTTTCATAAGCATGCATTTAGTTCCTGAACTGAGGTCTCTAATGAAAATGTTAAGCAGGACAAGTCTTAGCACAGATCCTGAGGAACACCACTACTATCTACTCTCTGCTCTACCTATCAAGGACAATCAGATACAGGTTCACCATGCTGTTCATAGAAAAGTGTTCATAAGTTAATAGACAACATCTGAAATGGCATAAATGCTGGGGAAGGGGGGGCTTGTCACCCTCACTTTGATACTTTACATTAGAAATGCTGACCCTCATTTCCTTGGGTTTGAATTAGAGGTTGGAGATCCCACATGCCACACTGTATTTTATGCTCACAAGGCAGAAATATATTACTCTTTCTGCACAAGAAACACATTTTTTCAGCTGTCAGAGGCAGACACCCCTCTAGGTAAGGGGAAGTCTAGTATCCAAGTCCCCTGTTCCTACGCAAGTGCCTTAAACAATTGGCCTTCTTTCTCCTCCTGTTTCCTCCCCCATCCCCGCTTCCTGGGACAGGTAGGCATGTACATAGCTTCCTAGCTGGTGTGAAGCCTACAACGCATGTGAAGTAACCACATGAAAAGTTACACATGTATGTGGATCGCAAATTGTGTATAAGTGCCAAAAATGCCCCTTAAATGGCTAGGAAACTGCCACTTAGTCACACAAGGGCTAACACAATTTTGCCCATACATGTTACATATTCAATTAATGCCAGAGGAATCCATTTCAGCTCTGAATGGCAGAGGAATAACAAGCTCACCGAGTGCCCAGAATGGGGAGAGGTAACGTGAGGGTATGCCAATTCTTGTAGACAACTGGGATGGAGAGGGGAAATGAGGGAATGTGGGTAGGAAGAAGGGAAGGCTTATCTTCATGGGCTACTGTTGCTATTGCTGCTGAAATAGCATCCACTCAGGCAGTAGCAGGCCCATAGCTGGACTTCCTGAGAGTCAACCCTGGTGCCTTGTTTGCTCTCCCACCCCATACATTGGACCCAGAGCTGCACCTGCTGTGACACAGGCTCCTCAGGGATGGGATAGGCACCATTTACTCACCTCCCCACCTGTAGGCCCCAGGAGAGACTCAGAGCCTGGGCCTTCATGCTTAGCTTAAATTGTGTAAGTGACCTGCACCTGGTGGAAGGGAGCACAATGGAAAAATGCCCTTTCTGAGTGACCATAACCAAAGCAAGAAGTTGGACAACTAAAATAAGGAACTTTGGCTTGGGAAAAGAGGAACAATTGACTGCAAAACCTACCCCTACCTAAAATGGACAGAATCCCTAAGAATGGAAAACTCCGGTGAAGGTTAACCGTATATAGCATATATAGCAGAAGCAAGTTTATTAATATGCGTGATAAGATGATCTTAAGCTACCTGTGTGATAAGAACTGTGGTGGCTATAGGGTAAAGAAGATGAAGATAAAGAACCCCACTTAGGAACACACACTCCTGAAAATCAGAAGCAATCCGATCATCGATCCAAGATTGTTTCATGCGCAGAACTCAGACATAGGAGCTGGGAGCCCCGGGCACTAATCCTGTCAGGCAGGATTAGTGCAGGGCTGTCCCTGCTGTGGCAAAGACATCTGATCAGCAATTCTAGTGCTCCTTCATATTTGGTGCCTGGGGCTTGTGCCCCGCTTGCCCTGCCCTAGTTACATCACTGTTGAATGAAGGCTGATGAGGTGGGCTTCAAGTATTTAAAAATATATTTGACCGCCCCCCGCCCCCGCCCCAAACCACCTATCCTCAGTGGGACAGAAAGAGTTTACATAATGAGGAATACAATGACTACCTAGCTGGAAGAGTTCTAAGATAATGTATTACATCCGGAGCAACACTAGTGTACTTGGTGCAAAACACGACAGATTGGCATGTGGTCTCTGCCCTGAAAAAGTTAATATCTATGCAAAACCTTCCTATAGTCTTGTATATGACCTTGCCATTCCTTCTATGGGTGCTCAGTGCTCTCTTAAAAATACTTATATTGAAAATGTTCCTGTTGTATCAAAGTCAGTGGAATGATCTACTGGATTAGACAGTATGTTTGAAAGGAAAACACTTTAAGACTTCTGTACATGGGTAAATAGCTTAGGAAAGTAATGGTATAATTGCTCCCTGTGTTGACACTCCTATTATGCATCAAGACTTCCTTTTTCAGACCGCTTTGAAAGTGGATAATGCTAAACTACATAAAGACATTCTTAGGGCAAAATAAGAGTGCCTACCATGGGGGGCAGATATGATATAGTACAGGACAGCTGCTACACTGTACATTTATATCAAGATGATTGTACAATAGTTCCCCTATATAGAAAAGGCCTTGGGTTAAGTGGAAAACATTAACTAGCTCCCAAGTTAAAGAAGGAATCAGATGCAGGCAGTGTACCCTCTAAGCTGCGTTGTGCGCACAGCCATACAGGTGCGCTCATGCTGCGCTGGCAGACGCGCCTGCGCGGCTGCGCAGCTTAGAGGGAGCGCTGGATAGAGGAATGTAATACACAAGATATTCTGTACTCTGTCTCCTTTTTTTAGTGTGTTTCTTATAATGCCCCAGGCTTCAGTTATATTGATAGGAGGAGAATTTTACTGAGGAGCAGGAATTTTTGCCTGTTAATAGGTGCTGGTGTCAAGAGACCATTACAAATCAGTGCTTTACATTGCATTTTGTACCCAAACTGGATTCTTACTGTAGCAAAGGCATGTGGCTATCTGTGTAACTATGCTTCAACTACAAGCCGTCAGTGGAAATATCAACTAATTCCTCATCTATTGAACCTCAGTGGTTAGAAGACGAAAAAGTACAACCGGGGTGGAGGAATTAATTGTTATTCTCACTGACAGCCTGCAGTTGGAGGTTGATAAAAGAGGGAAACACCACATTATCAGAGCAAGGATCCAGTAACTGTCCAAAATGCAAACACGGGGAATAAAAATGGCCTTGTGCCATAAGCACCAATTACCTGTTCAAAAATACAAAATCAAACCTGTGCAAAACCAAATCAAACTGAGATCAAAACCTAACAGTAAGGAGAAAGTGGAAGTACAGGAGGCTGTTGCAGTGCCATAGCTGTGAGTTAAAGTAATAACTCTGACACATGATCAGATCAGGGAAAAGGAGAGGGAGATCCATGGAAATATCCCTGGTACAAATGTCTCTAGCTCTGAGATATTATTTCTTCTACATAGTGAATTAACTTAATTTTACAAGAAAATCAACACAGATAGAAAGCATATTGCTTATGAGTACTTACATCAAGGGAATTGTTTCTTGCTTGCAGAAAACCTGGAGGGATTAAGTTTCAAATGTGAAACTAGAAGGGTCTTGCATCCCAGCAGAGGCCTCTAAACAATACATTTTCAGAAGATATTGTCTTGAAAAATGTTTATGGGTTCTTGTGTATACTTGGTAAAACAAACCAAGTCAAAGAGAGCCACTCTGCTCATATATGTTGCCAAGCAGGAAGCAACATATGGTATGAAAAGGCTGTGGAGAAACAGTTGCATTCTTCTACTCCCATATAGCTTGAGTTACAAATGCGACAGATGACCCAGTGCATTTTGGAAATTTTAAATCAACAATTTGACAGATCGAGTTATCTTTCTATGGCAAAGAACATTTCTATTTTTCAGTCACTTTATACTTCCGGTGCAAACTATTCAGTGGTGGAGAAAGAAATAGTATCTCTCTCTCAAGAGACAAATGACTGTGGCAAACTGTGTAACTAATAATGATGAATAAATTATGTAAATTTTCCTTGCGTGTCTACTGATTGTAACCCTTGGTGAATTTAGTATGGCTGCCCTACTCGGTCTAAGACCAGTGTTGGAAGCAGTTTTTCTTACTGAAAGAAAATGTATTTTACAGTTCTTAGATACTTGCATAAACAATCAGGTCACTAATCTGTATGCACAGCCAAACCTCAAATGTTACAGAATACTGACATAATTTGTAAAAGGGAATGAGCAGAAGGCCAACGAGAGTGTCTACCAGTCAAGTTTGCTTATTTACAGATAAATACACAGGTTCAGACATCAGGAATAGACTGTCAGAGCATACAAAGTTCTGAAATGAATGAAAAACCTACAAGTGTTGAAGAAGATATAACGAGGTAAGTAATGGAAGCTTCTCTGGAAGTCTTAGATATGTTTATTTGCCTTGGGTCTTCTCTGAATTTGAATCATGGCTCATGACAGCATTACACTGATGAAATTGGGTATGGGAAATAGTAGGAGGGGGAATAGATAAATAGATATCTGTCTGTAGTGAGACTGTATGATGAACAGTCGCAGTACTGATGCCATATTTGACTATGTTTGTCTCCACCAAAGACAAGTGCAGACTGAAATGATGGAGAAAATGAGCACTATAAAGAAATCACGTAAAGTGCTCTAACCTAATTATCATGGTTGCTCTAAGGTTTCAATTAGTATTTGTAAAACACTTTGGGATCCAAGAGTGTTGGAGTACTGCATCCAGTTTTGGGCTCCACAATTCAAAAAGGTTGTGGAGAAGCTTGAGAGAGTCCAGAGAAGAGCCATGCGCATGATCAGAGGTCAGGAAAACAGACCTTA
>NW_017728915.1:29513745-29548845 GCF_001723895.1 Crocodylus porosus | reverse complement strand
ATTGAACACCTTCAAGAGCAAATTGGATGCTTATCTTGCTGGGATCCTATGACCCCATCTGACTTCCTGCCCTTTGGGCAGGGGGGCTGGACTCAATGATCTTCCGAGGTCCCTTCCAGCCCTGATGTCTATGAAATCTATGAAGTTGAAGTTATAACAAAAGACGAAAATATTTTCTATACATTTGAAAAAACTTCTAAAAGTTCTGAAGGATCCAACTTCTGTTCCCCCTGTTGCTATTATAGTCCCTGGTGAGGAAGTACAGCACTCACTAACATCAAGGCCAAGAAAGCTCTCCTGCCTGCTGAGCAATACAATTTTGATGTGCCAATTTCATTATTATTTTCCCCTACCATTTAGCTGAAATTAAGTTATACTGAAGCTTTAATTTGTTTTTATCTCTGGATATTGAGCTCCTCTTTTATCCATGTTCCAGATTTTCATTTTTAAAAAAAGATTTCTTCTTGCACGGTAATTACCTGACCCATTTTTCCCTTTTCTGTTTTGTTTTCTTTATCTTTTTTTTCCTCTGTCTTATTGTTTTAAAATAAAGCTTGCTTTATTAATAAAAGTACAGTAAGATGAGTAAGGTGATGGAATAATTGACATGGAAAATTAAAGCTATATTATTCTATCCTGGCATGGCAAACCCATTGCAGCAAAGAAATTTACCCAGCATTCCAATACATCTCTCTGTCATAAGAAAGCATTGCAGTACATATGGCACTCAACATTGACCTCAGATCTTTTTCACTTAGATCGCATCTGGTTCTTAATTAGTTTGATTTATAAAATGAAACATAATTGACTCCTTGTCAACATTATGTTGCTAGCAGCCCCAATAAATTATGAATAAGAAAAGTAAAAAGCCTCTTTTGATCATGTATGCATAATAATGGTATGCTGTACATATACCATATTATTCCTGTATCAGTCTAATTTTTTATCATTATTGTTTCATGTTTGCACTGTGATGTGTTCACGTAAGTTTTCTGAAATAAACTGCATAATTGGGACAGATATTTCCAATGGGAAAAAGCCTTTCACTGGAACTACATAATACTATGAGTGTGTGCCCTTCTTTCCCCGTTTGAGCATACAGTTCTTGAATGGTTAGCTGGAGACTATTATTTATGGGAGTTGGGAAGAAGCCAACACAAAAGGGATGGGATGAAGACAGGACTGTATGGTTTAAAAGAACATCTGGAACATAAATGCTCCAGGAGAAGCATGCTGCCAGCTACAGCCAGGGGAAAAAGAGAAGGGGCTTCAGGAAACACAGCAGAGCTGAAGAAGAACCTAAGGATGCCTAAAACAGGACAACAAGCTTACCAGGCGACCCCTTCCTTGCTGTCTGGATCATCAGGTTGGCCTGTCCGGTCCAATGAAGGCTTGATGTGTCACATCTGACTTATGGCGTAGGAGAGAGGGTATCTGTCTGGCTGGAACCCTGCATCCTGAATACAGGAGAGGAGGGAGTAAGGTTCAGCTATGCAAAGTAGCCAGTATGGTAAAAGTGTGAAAGAGGTGGGCAGCTGGATTAGAATTTGTGGGTCTGGTTTTATTCTCTGTGTCAGGTAGGGCAAAGTTGTTCTGTGTTAGGCTGCCAAGAGGAGGCAATCTTCTTCCTACAGAAGTGGTGAGAATTGCAAGAAAGAGTTGAGAACAGCCTGGTAGGATTAAATGGTAGATCTGCAATGGAAACTGTATTCCACGCTCATTTGCGCTGTGACTTTAACCAGAAATGAGCCTGGGAAGAGTAGCTGCCTATACATAAGAAAAAAGATACGGTAGGTGACAGAGCCAGGTAGTGGTGAAAGAAGAAAAATACTGAGGATCCAACACATTATGTAGACAGACAATAATGAGAAAAGCCTTATCCCTCCTCTAGTCATCACCACAGGAAATGGAGAGTTCATTTAAAATCTTACTCAAGCACGGGAATAGCATAAAAAAATAGTACACAACCGGAGAGTAAAGGAAGAACTGTGAAGGGAATCAGAAAGCTACCACACATGAAGAGTATAGGTTGAGTAAATATTTAATGAGGGGCTCAGATTAAGGAGGGGTTATGACTACTTCTGAACAATGTAGGAAAACAAAGGGCCTTATCGTTGCTTTGAAATCACATAGTCTCAAAAGGGTTGCTATATTATTCAAATTAGAATGATGAAACAACAACAAGATCTGAATGAAAAGCATGTGTTGTATGCATTTATCTAATGCCTAGCAACATGGAAGCTCTGCGCATTATTGCAATGTATGAGGACATCCTTTATAAAACCATTAACTTGAGAGCCTGTTGGCCTGCTTATTGTTCTGAGAATGTTTATGAAGAGTGTCACCACGTTGTAATAACATATGCCACCTGATGTTGCCAATTCCTCATTTTTCTTATTAGTGCAAACAAATGTCAAAGTGCTAAGATGCTGTTATTCATCCTTTAGAGGCCTTGTTACATTCTGCCCTGTCACAGGTTGGCCTCACATTTTATAATGCTGAATGAAAAGCCCAATGTCTGCTTGCTTACTAGGTATGATGAATTAAAGCCCATCACACTTACAGATCCCTAGCAATTCCATTTAGCTTGACTAAGACTGGGGGACCAGAGTACAACAAGCAGAGACCCCTGTGCTTCCATCTACCATGTCCGTTTCTACAAGTAAATCTTGCAAAGCGGCAGCAATGGCATTCCACAAAAAAACAGCATAAAACACAATTTCTTCCAGCTTTGTATTTCCTTCAGGGACAGAACTGTAGCAGCAAATTAAAATGGCCTTTCTGCTGACTCAACAGAACTTACTGACATTTTGGCATACTTAGTCCTACTCAGAGCCTCCCTGCTCCATGGCTTGGTTGAAAGTAAAATGGTAGCAACATATCTCATCCAGTGCACCAAATGCCCTGATGGAAAATATGTAGGAGAAACTAAACAACAACTGTGCACCAGAATGAACATACATCAAAAATCTACCAAAGACAACAATACCCAATTACCTGTCAGGGCACATTTCCCACAAAAAAACTGCTCTCTCTCCAATCACTCAGTTATAAACCTCAAAGGGAATTTACAAAACACCTTTGGCAGACAAGCCTATGAACTTCACTTCATCAATCTACTGGATATGAACAATCATGGACTAAATATAGACATTGGATTTATGACACATTGTAACATGCCTGACATCTGACTCTCCAGATAAACCCTCCAATTTTTGGCAGCTATATTTATTCCCTTTCCCCACCCCACCTCCTGTCGCTCATCCTTTGACTACAGCTATATTCATTCCTCTTCCCACCCCCCAGCCCCACCCACCTGTTTCTCGCTTATTGACCAACTCGATTTATATTTTAACTGACTAGCTTTCTTGCATATGTACTGGCCTCTGGCTGCTTTACTACTCCATCCAGGAAGAGCACAAACCATGTGCAGACGCTTCCTCTGCTTGATGAAGGGTAATTGTACCTGAAAGCTTGTAAAGAAGAAATTTTCCAACTAAGTCTGATAAAAGATATCAGGTTTACCCAAAGAACCTTGTCTGCCTATGGCAGCAACATTGACTTACCACTAAATATCCAGAAACTAGGTTTTTATTTCCTCTTAGCTCTGCATATAATACTAGTCAGAAACTGGGCCTTTTTCTTGTTAGTAATGGCCCAGAGACATAATCTCAGATCTAAATACCCTTAATTTTTGCATAATCTAATTCTTAGGGCTCAAACTTAGGAATGTTGTGTCTCTTAAGCATATGGCTTTTAACTATATCGTGTAAAAAATTTTCAATAGAGCAGTTTTCAATCAGAAAACATGATTCCAAAAATGCTTCCTGGCAACAAAATGTCATTGAAATGTTCACAGCAAATCAAACATTTCATTTTGATGAGGTCAAAACATTTCATTTTGGCTTTATTATTCTGAATTTTCAAATTATATTTTAGATTTTAGAAGTCAGAACAACTGAAGCATAATATTTTAAGTGTATTAAAATGTGCGATCCTTTTTCAATAAACTGCAAATTAAATACTGTACAAAAAAATGCAAGACTTTTCATTCCAATTCAGTACTAAATAAAATTTAAGATTTGAAATTTTGCCCAGCTCTGCTTTTTAAGACTGAACTCTATAACAAAATTAATAATATGGTATCTGTAGAAAATATCATAAACTTGCATTTTTTTTTCAGTTTAGATCTTTTGATATATAATTATGCAGATTACTTTGGACCCAATTCTGTCTCCTACATATTGAATAGTACCTTACCAGGCAAAGAGCCCCACTGATTTCAATCTGCAAAGTTATGTCCATAATAATTAAAGAAATTCTAACTACGGGTCTTTCCTAGGCTTAGCAATTTATTCCTTTACATATTATTAAACACAGGTATTCAATATTCTAAGTGCACACACATGCTACTGGTGTTTCAAAAGGAGTGGCAAAATATTCGTGGATATTCAGGAGCATAGTACCTGCTCCCTTAATCACATCCCTTGATTTTTTTTTTTTTTAAGCACTAATGAGGATGTGATTGGATACATTAGAACTGCTCTTTGGAAAAAATGTGCAACTACCTTAATTACTTATGTATAAAAATGAGGATGATAGTTAAATACATTAAAAGCACACAGGCATGAGCTTCCCCATTGTGAAACTATCCCTGGGGTAGATGGCAGCTGGGCCACAAACTTTCCCCGAGGCACCTGTAAAAGCTGCATGAGTCCGCAAAGGAATTAGAGGATTTACAGCACACACACAAAGGGCCATATGGGTGCTGTTATTCTGGAGGAGCACAGTACATCCATAAGACAAAAATGGGTTTAGTGATGTCCCTTAAGAAGCCATTTATAACTGAGATCAGTAGGTTAGCTGGCCAGAGTAAAGCCAGGACATTCAGGTGGCAGTAACACCTCTTAAGTCTTTGAGATACAGGTTTGGGAAAGTAAAGTCTGTTGGGTGACAAATCAGATGCTGAGAAAATGACAGATAAGCAGACTGACTAAGAAATGAAGTAAGAGAAACCTCTTATTTTATTAAGAAAAAACTCTTAACACCAAAGGGTTACCATAGAAGGAGCAAAAATACCACTCCCTGGGCATGTCTACAAGAGATGTTTAACTTCACATTAACATAATATACTGTGAAGTATGCATGTACACATATACATGCTTACTTCACAGTAAACCTCCCTAATACTGAGTAAATTTGCTACGTGCAAATGCAAGTACCAAATTTGCTCGGCATTAGTAATGCCACTGTAGCACTCATGTAGATGCCTGACTGGGAGCAAAATCTGCTTCCTTGCCTCTGGGAGCTGCCCACTGCTGGGGCAAGCTCTGCCACAGGAATGAAGGCAAGGACTATGTCCCCCTGCCCTGGAAGCAGGGGGGTCCAAGCCCCCTGCTCTCAGATTGCAATTGGGGAGTGGGAGCTGAGAGATCCTTATCTCCCAGCCCCCACTTCACCATTGTAATTGGGAAGCAGGGGGCTTGGAGACCCTTATCTCTTAGCCTGAGCTCCACAGTTGTGGGGCTCTGGCTGGGAGATAAGGATCTCTCAGCCCGAGCTCCACAACTGTGGCACTCAGGCTGGGACATAAACGTCTCCCAGCAGCAGGCCTACAGGCGCAGAGCCGGTACTGCAAACTTGTTCATGAGCATGGAGCTGGTGGTGGGCAGAGGACAAGTTCCCTAGCCCCCGGCCTGCGTGCCTGGTTGGGGACCATGTCTTCTTGCTCTGGCAGCAGGGAGTTTGTAGCCCCTGCTCCGATCATGATCATGTTCCCAGCCCCCCACTCCATGACTGCAATTGCAATGATGGAGCAGGATGTATGAGTGCCCTGCATGGGAACAGTGCCCTGCCCAGCCTGGAGCTGGCTGGGACCTGCCCTTGACCAGGACAGTTCCTAGTCAGTCCCAGGCTGTGTGGGGAAGCATGTGCATCCTGTTCTAGGCAGTCCCCAGACAGCCTCAGGATGCACATGCAGACTTCCCCATCTCACCCAGGGTTGGCCACTAACTGTCCTAGTCAGGGGCAGGTCCTAGCCCTGTGCCCCAATCAGGTGATTAAGGCACAGGTCTTGAAAAAAGCCTCAGCAGTAGGGTAGATCCCATCCCCCTGCCCTGATCTGCTGGTGGGGCAGCTAGCAGCGAAGCAGCTGCTAGCTGGCCCACCAGCAGATTGGAACAGGGGGCTGGGACCTGCCCTTCCCCTACAGCTCTTTCCAAGCCCCAGGACCCTGATCAGGGAGTCAGGGCCAGAAGCTCCCTGCTGCCAGGGCAGAGGGACATTCCCTACCCCAGCAGCAAGCTGTTTCCTGACCTTGTGCTCCCTGCCAGCCCCTGGGCTAGCACCCAGGGGGAGCCTGGAGCACTCTTCAGTGGCAGCAAGGTCATATTTTCAGGTCTGCAGGGAACTGGGAGCAAATTTTCTTCCTAATCCTCACATGTATAGACACCTACCCAAAACCCCTCACTCTTGAGTAGCTTACCTCACAGTAAATCTAGACTGGACTAAATGCCAGTGTAGATGTGCCCTCTGAGTAGGTATTTGACAATTCTGCTTAAGTAAATGTTTGGTAGGAAAAGAATTGAGCTCTTTTTCTCATTTTATTATACTCTAAGCAAGATTGACAGAGAAACATTTCTAATGTTTTCTGATATCAAACAAATTGCAGACAGTGACTTTATTTTTATTTTAGAAAGCAAAATGAGGTATTCTATGGGAGTATTTTTTTAGATTGTTCAAAATCATTTGGAAATGATGTCTTGTACTTGTGAAGGAGATGATATGAGGCAGCAAGTTTTAAGTAGGATTCTAGTACAAAATGATACATAATTTAGCTAATGATTGGGGTATATAAGGCATGATAATAACAGGCTATCTTGCTTTCCCCATATGACATATTGTCTCTTCCTTTCAAGCTAGCCTAGTAAGGAAATAACTAGCAGAGTAAACTATGGATCCCTTCCCAGTGCAAGGGAACTAGACTTTTTAGCATGGATACACTGCAAAATATTATACAGATGTATGACTAGAACACCAAAGCTACCCACACATCAAGAATGGCATGGTAACATTTGATTTTGTAGGAACATCGAACCAAAGAATGGAAGGGACTACCAGGCCCCAAGTACAGTCAATCACCTGTGATCCTTGACAACCATGGAATAAACATTTGTCTGACAGGATACACACAAGCATCCCTCCGACACACCACAGTTGCAAAGCATCTGATAACAAATTTAGGGCTGTTAGTACAAAAGAAAACCCTACAGTTTGCCACAGGAGGGAACAGGAGTGAGAAGTTACAGAAGCTACAGAAACATTTAGTATTACACTATATATAACATTTCTATTAAATGGCAACCTGCTAATAACAGATTATAATAACCATCTTCATTGTCTTTCTTATGTATCACCCAATAATTATTTTAGTATTAGGAATTTAGTACTGTGTTTGTTGGGGAGGGGGAGTTGTGTGCATTTCTTGAAGAGATGGTGACAGCTAAAGCCTCGCTGTAAGAGAAGCAGTAGAGGCTTATGGGGGACATTGGGGAAGAAAGGTGGGGCTCAAGGGGGATGGTGGGAGTGGGTGGACAGGAAACTCGGCTGTGTGGAAAAAAGGTGAGTGGCAGTTGGGAGGTGTGGCTGTGATTGGCAGAAGGATTAGCTTGCGTGGGAATTTGGGTGACAGCGGGGTAGTTGGGAAGAGGGGAGGAGCTGAAGTTCTTGGGTGTTGGGATGTTGTTTGGGGAAGACTGTGAGTTTCATTGTAAGCCTTTTGGATAGCTCAGGATAGAAATCTAATAAATAAAGATATTTTGTCCAAACTCAAAACTTGAGTAGGCAGGCTGAACTTTGGGCAGGGGGAAAGAAGGAACAACTTTGGGAGTAAACCTGTATGAAACTGATGTGACCTTTTAATCACACCGGCACATGCCCAGGCTCTGCCAGTGCTCACAGACTTCATGCTTATGCAGCTGAAACTCACCATATTCTCTGTGCGGCAAGCACCTGCAGCTATGGGTACTGCAGACTATTTAATTTATGGCATGCTTTTGTTAGGAAACACAGTTTTGAAGGAACGAGAAGAATCAGCACAATTCTGTCTTTGGGACAAATCTGGAAGCTTTTCCAATGTATGGTGGCTACACATGATGTAATTTTCACTGAAAACTCTATTTGCAATAAAAGTTTCAAAGCAAAACTCTGAAAATGGCTTTTTATCAAAAGACTCTGATCTTAATCGTCTTAGCAATAGGAATAATAAAGAGCTTGAATTCTTTAATGTTTCATACACTTGAAATATACAGGAGAAACATGTCAAAACAGGAGAAAATTAAATGTACTAGCACCAGATATCCAATAACATTTTTGTGATGATCATACTTCTGTTAAAAGACTATAAGCACATCCCATTTTCAGAGGACCCATTTCAGTTCAGTATACTGGTGCCATGAAATAACAAAATTTATCAGTTTCCTAACTTTCTGTCAGCACTGGATTATGTATTTACATGACTGGTAACCCAATAGATTAATGTTTACTGTGAAACTTTATGATTGCATTTTGTGATGGAGAAATAGAGAGCTATCTGACTTCTGACCAGTGAAAAATGCCTATGCTTGCAATACAGTTCTAGATACCAAGCCAGTTTCAATAGTTTTTTCAGTGGGAAAAAGCAGCCCATTTGGCTAAGTTTAAAAAATTGTTTCACCAGGCAGTGAAACAAGGTTAGGAAAACATGTTCAGTGACAGAAGTTTTGTGCTGGTATCAGAACAGGAAGAAATCTAAGGAAAAATAGAAAAAACTCAATGAATATTGTTTTCTGAGAGCTGATTGTGGGACTTTAGGTGAGTTATATGATGACATACATGATAACTGTTTTAGCCAAGTTATCAAAAAAGCAGCTGAGGCCCCTACAGGTTATTTCAGGATGTCTTGTCTACAGAAGACGCTGTAAATATGCAGATGTACCAGTCTGAGCAGACAGAAACCTTGTCATGGTGCCTGTAAATCATTTTGCAGGAACAGAATGTAGCTATGATCACTGGCCAATTTCCGTAACACATAATGTAACATTAGGAAAAGTGTTTTGTCGAATGTTAAGGAAGACACAAACATTATGTCAAGTGGTCAATAAAAACATTTGGCAAAGGCATGTTTTAGCCTATTATAATATCTGTAGTCATCTGTGCAACACAGATAAGGCATCTCTGCCATTTTTAGATTGCCTACTGGCAATCTGGAAGGTTCAAAAGCTACATCAACTAATAGGGGTAAACTGTGTGAGTTAATAGGCACCAGTGCTTTTGATTTTGTAAGTATGTAGACAGAACTTATGATTTTGAAAGCAGTTGTCAAGTTATAATGCCAAAAGAAGAGGTCAAATGATATCAAAACTTCCTCAAGCGAGACAAATGTCAGATATTCCCGGTAATGCTAATACTACGCAAAGGATGACGTAGGATGCAAGAAAACCGTTTCAGAAAGACCCTAGAAAAGAGAGACTTTTGTTCACCATTGTGCTTCACAAAGTATGGAGATACAGGAGAAATGGGGGTAAAGGTGGGGAAAAGAAATGAGAGGGGAAAGTTTAAATGGGCATAAAGAACAGAATCAGTAAAATCAGTAATATATACACATACACACACAATAGTATATATAGTTAGATTAATTAATTTGATTTAATTAGAGATATATTTAAATTAGATTTATAAGTTAAAACTTTAAAGAGATATTGGGCTTAATTCCATTTGCAGTTCACGGAAGTCATTCTGTAACAGAAAAATTTATTCCTGACTCGCGCTTATATCACTAAGAGCAGAATTTGTCCTAATGGCTTAACTTTTATAGAAACATTCAGCAGAAATAGCCAGTTATACTTAACTTGCTTCCACAAAGCAAAGAGTTATTGAGTTTATGTGGGGTGAGACTTCATCTTGTATTAGTCTACATCTTTGCGTTTGTCAGGAATCCTTCCTTGCACAAGCGAATATTTATTCTAGCAGATACAACTAACCACACATGGAATATTTTATGTAGGCTACTAGTCTTAATAAAAAATATATGGTTTACAGGTACATGCAGTTGGAATAACATTTGAAGATAGGGATATATTAAACCAATTGTGTCTCTTTAAGTGGAATCTGATAACAATAAATTTATTTCTTAATGGGATGTGAATCACTTTCTCTTAAAAAAATACAAAAGAGGGGTTTCAGTCAACAAAAGGTGTTTTGTTGATTAAAGTACCATAAAATTTCAATTATAAAACATAACATCTATATTGTAGCTAAAATGCCTTCCCCACCCCTCCCAGTGATGCTATAAAAAAGGTCCCTACTCCTCCTACTCAAGCCATTAAGTATTTTGCTACTGACTTCAATTGGGAGCTAAAGGGAATCTTAAAAGGGGAACAGATTGGAAAGGGAAGGTTAATTAGTGGTATGATTATCTCTGATCATCTCTGTTCAAAAAGGGATGTTAAAACCTTTGCTTATTTTGTCAGGCTGCAAAGGGAAACCACTGTTTATGGGAGCTTCGTATTTAAGGTACTTAAACCAATTTGTATTCTAATATTGAGGACTATGAAAAAGGATTTTTAGTCACTTTATTTTTTATGCCAATAAAAGTGCTAACTAAAATAATATAGCCTCATAAAGACTCCCTCATTTTTTTTATAAAGATGCATACATAATAATAAATACACTTGCAATGAATGATACTACATACCTAAAAGAAAAGACATCATATATTTAGATAGGTACAGGAATATAGCTTTTTTATAATATATTTATCAAAGCAGAACCATCATCCTCCACTGGCTGCTACAGATAGAATAACAAAATCATTATGAAAAAAAGCATATTCTTATTTATTTAAGAGGTTACATATTATGTTTACACACAGAAGTCAAGTTTCATATTAATACTAGCAAGGCTGACTTGCATGTTATGATTTCCTTCATTATTCTTGCACATATAGGAAATATGAGACTGTAATTTACCCAGATTCCCTAATAGTATTCAATATTATAAAAAAGAAATACGTATAAATAATTGCAAATGCAAATGCAAATACAAATACATTGGCACTATTTACAGAATAACTCTGATCATTTCCCATGATTTCCTTATGACCTTCAAGTATGGCTGCGAGCCAAGAAAAAGGATCAGTCTAAATTTATTTTTCACCAATAGTAAAATGGATCAAATCTATTTTCTACATTTCTTCCACCATGAATGAAATTCCACTTCTATAGTATTACAAGATGAAGCTATGCCCTTTCTCTGAAACAGTAATATAAATAGAAAGTGCCCTTGAACACCTTGCTGACCTAACATTTTTTTCATCCTAGTTAAACATGCTTAACTGTAATACTTCAGAATCTTTATACAGACACCAAACTGGCTTAAAATTTGTCTCCATTTGGGGATTCAGTAAACATTTAATTAGATGCTCCCAAGGAGATGTGAGCCAACGTAGGTTCAATATTTATTTATCAATGTGGTTTCAAAACTCTTGTTTTACAAGATATCTTTGGGATCTTAAAATGAACAGAACTAGAACAGGAATTAAATCCATCCTTTCAAGTTTTCTGTAAGCCAGTGAATTATTCTGTGGATCTAAATTCAGTGTTCATTTTACTTTTCTTATCTACTGCACAGATACTGGAAATAGCTGGAGAGATGTAATTATGGTACCATTAGACAGATAAGCCACATTCTAATTGCTCAAGGGACAAATTGGCAAAGTAAATGGAAGTCAACAAAGCAATGCAAAACAGAAGTAAAGTAAGTTATACAGCATACCATTACATACATTTTATATTTACCTTCATTTTTCTTGATAGTGAAATTTGGATTGTTGACCATTTCAGGAAGAAGACTATATAGGAAAAAATGTCCATTTTTAGGGTCATCTTTATCAACAGCACTAACAATCTGAATGATCTGCAATAGAGAAAGGTTACATAAAATTTACAGGCTCTTTACAAGTTGCATTCAGCAGCAGCATCTAGTTTGAAAAGCTAACCTGCTAAATATAAAAATACTGGACGTTTGTGTGGGGCATTGTAAAAGGCATTCCATTCTAGTGCTAAAGACATTATCTGGCTAGTGCTATGATTTCACAAGACTAAAAAGGACCATTATTTACACTCCTGTATGAACTACACAGAACTTAGGCCAATGCATACAAAAATACGAGGGCTATTTCATATTTAACCTGTCTCAGAAAATGGCAATCAGAAAATGAGCAAAGTCTTGGCTGCCTCCAAATAACTTGTCAGACACAGTAACTGCAAGTGTGAGAGCATAATGATGTATTATTCTGCAAAAGAAAAAAAGGGGAGGAATTTTGACTTGAAGGTATGGCTTGCATATAGGGGTGTAGGTTGTAGCCGTGTTGGTCTAAGGACATAGGTGGACAAGGCTGTTTGGGTGAATTGGATATCTTTTATTATTTAAGTATTATTTTATTATTAAGTATTTAAGTTGGTCTAATAAAAGAACCTTTTCTGACTTGCATATATGAGTTTTTCTTGGTTTGGAACATCCTTGGTTCAGAGTCATGCCTAGAGGTATGGACAACACCTTCATCTCCCTTCTCCTCCAAACCATCTTACCAAGTGGTTTTGGTTTTTTTCACTAGAATAAACATGAAGATTACCTTTTTATGTAAAATTCTGTATGTCAAATATCAGCCTACTGGTCATTTTTTTTTCTTTTAAGTTAGATGGAAATCTGAGCACATAATTAGAGTTCATGGAGTTGTGAAGGACATCCCTTTTTCAGAAAGCCAGGAAATGTTTATGCTTTTTATGTAAAGCTTGACAATTCTTGCATGATAAAAAATGGAAAACCAGGTGCATTTTAACACAACAAACTTCACAGGTTTTGCATGTGCTCCATGATATAGCATGTAATCTTAGACAAATTTGGAAGGGATTTTTTAAAAATCACAATATGTTCCAAACATTTGAAAATGAACTGCATGGGGAGCACTTATTCTATATAATACACAGAAGTGTATATGAATCATCCTGTAATCCACATTGGAGAAGGATATAGTTTTTAAATCATCATTTTTAGGAAAACAAGAATGTCTCAGTGAGAGAAAGTACATTAAAATTTTAGTGTCTAACACTACAAATCACATACATTATAATATTCATTACCACTCTCTCCCTTTTTTTTCCTACCCAAGTTGAAAGCAGGAATTAAAAGCTCTTTTAAAATAGATACCCAAATAGGACAAATAGCAATATATTAAATATAAGGCACTTATTTATGTAGATTTGGATTAAGGCCCATCAATAACACTTCATCCAGATGTAAAAGTTTATAAGAAAAAAAACCTGTGATGCCTTCATTACCCATGCCATTCTGTATCCTGTATAGGCCAGAAACATTATGAAAAATAATTTGGAGGGTTTATATATTAGTATATGTATTAACTTTTACAACTCTATGCTGGCAATGATGGATGCCACTTGCTATGATTTCAAATGGATGGATTCAAAAAGGAAGCAAAAAGTACTTGAAAATGGCCTAAAATACTATTTTCTTCCATAAAATAGTTTGCCAATCAGATCATGGGTCCTCTTGACACAAAAATGGTGATTTTTTTTCTTCCCAAAGGTTTAAAGTTTCAATTGAGGGTTGTAAGATATCAAGACCTTAAACCTGTATCTTGACCATGGCCAAATATTTTCATTCTACTTTTGAAGCCATTGAAATTACAGCAGAATTCCAAATTTTCATGTAAAGATTAAAACAATTGAGTTTTTGTTTTGAATCATGTCTTTTTTAAGGTGTTATAGGAAGTAGTTCTAAAGATATGGAGTACTGAGCAGAAGAAAATTTAGGGGGTCAAGTATGCAGGTGTGCAATTTATGACATGACTGTTCTATTTAAATACCTGCTGATTGTTTAAGTGGTAATTCTCACCAATGTTATGTGAGAGAATTGGTTCTAATTATTGCTTGAACTGTCTCTAGGTTTTCAATTTATATAATAGATAAGTCACAAGTCAGCAACCATATAGTCAAGGGCTTTTCAGTTCCTGGAAACTCTGCAAGATTAGGATAGTTTATTATTTAGATTGGAAATCTTAGAGAAGTGGAATGAATGGGCACAGGCATGTCTGTATGTTTATGTAAGTTTTCAGAGAGCATGGATGTATCCTACTCTCCACTGACACTTATGCCCTACATTGCAATTCTTCCTCCTCATCCTTTCTTACAACCCTCTAGGTTATCAAATTGTTATTTTTCTTCAAAATGCCTAAAAAATATATGCCAAAGACAATAGTACAGCTAGTGAAATATTACAGTTGTTTACATGCAGAAGACAAAAAATTAAGTTGGTGTTCCCATAGCAACCTCTCTCCTCCTTTGTGTGCATGCATTACAATAAGGCTTTTATAAGCACATAACATATATGCAGTATATGAAACTACTGCATATGTTTGTCTCTGCGGTAGGGAGAAAAACAAAACCGTTTAGTACCTTCTTTTTACTACTGTGCTGATGAGCATGTCACATCGCTCAGTGTTGTGTTATCATGTAATAAAAGCCACTGGCAGCAGTTCTTTGGCTCTCATTTTGTGGTTCATAACATACTAGAGACTTTTGTTGGTGAACTATCCGCTCTACCCCTCAGATAGTTTTCTTCCTTTTCCATTGGTAACACAAAGCACAAGTAGGATCTCCATAAATTATAGTTTGAGAACTGGCTTACTGCAATGCATGTATGTCAACAGCAGTATTAAGGTTAATACCCCTTACTTTGCTCAATCCTGAATTTTCTGATAGTTTTCCATGTAAAATTTTGATCTTGATGTTCTATTAACAAAGTTCATTCATATCATTGAATATGTATCTATACTTAGGATGCAAACACTAAATTAGCATGTCTTAACAGGTATCTCTGGACTGAAATTAATAGTTAGAATATCCCAGAGGACCTTTCAACATTACATTCTGCAACCTTATAGTACAATTCTGCAGAACCACAAATGCCTAAAATTTGCTACCATTTCCTAAAATACTTAGCATTTCCAAGTTACTATCAATGTAATAGCAGTGAATTATACAGGAAAGTATCAACTCTAAGTTCTTATACATTGTACCTATTTCTGCCATGATTGAAATATAGACTTAATTGTACTCTAAACACACCAGAGTCTGCAGCATTACTGAATACAGCTCTTTGTGATTAGAAAACTTTACATCAGCAGAACAGAAGTGAAAATGGGAGGCAATGAGATTTCACAAAGAACAACTACATTTTCATATGGAGTATAATACCCCAAACTCCAAAACTTTAACAGAAAGTATGCTGTTCAGTCACATTTTGTGGGTCAGTTGAGTTACCCTGAAAATTTACAGTGGTGTGCAATTGGATTATGCTCAGTATAATTAATTCAGGCCTGTGCAGCAAGACCCAATCAGCTCTGGGCAGCGAGACATAGGAAGTCCAGTTGGATGAACCTCCCATGTGGACGTGATTAGTCTGCTTTTATGGATGTTGTACTCCTTTACCAAAACTGAAAGTAGTATGGTGGAGACAAATAGTCACAGGGCTTAGCAGAAAGTTGTAATCTATTTTAAACTGGCCCATGCAAATAATGACTGAGCTTGCAAGGTTAATAAATTCCAATTATGCAGCATAGGATAATACTAAAAGGAATGTATGTGTATATCTTAACAATAAGTTACTTTTTTCCCTTTGTAAAACTAGCTAAAAGACTTTTTGTTGGCAATTCATGTTGTGTGTAAAAATATGCTGTTCTTAAAAATGAACACACATACACACAGATGCACATGCATGTGCACACTTTTCCTCCCAGCTTTGAGTTTTGTATTCTGATGTTATAAAGTCAGAACAGTAGCAAAGAAAATACATCTGGCAATGTTATACATCAACAGTTTTTAATACATTCTGTCACGTCACCAGCAGCCGCGGTTGCCACTCTCAATTATATCAGGACCCAAAATAGAACACTTGGAACACTGAACTGTAATAGATGGTTCAGTCAATATATTTAGGGACTGCAAATAAGGTTTATAAAAGGTTCAGATGTAATCTTTTCTCTTAAGGTGATTCAAATTCAATTTGAACTTACATTTAAGTTAAACTGCAAATGTAAATATACTGAAATAGTATAAAGCAATTGCACCCTTTCTTTACATGCAACATTCAGCTTTAGAATTTGAAAGGACCAGCCAATTTAGGGATTAGGTTTTACCTATAAGGGTGCTCATTTTCCCATGCTAATCTACTTATGTCTGGGAGATGTATTATTAACCCTACTTCAGCTATATTTTTAATGGTGAACTTTGATTTATCAATCTATTTAATTCTAAAATGTGAAGGCAGATTCTGAGCTAAGTATGATGTTAGAAGCCAACCAATGTAGATACTGAGATCTCAGTATGAAGTGGGGCTTGCAAAGCATACACTTGTTTGAATGGCACACTCTTCACTGGATATCTACATGGGCCCTGAGAGCTGATTATACTGGGCACCTAAAAGGGCAGAGAAAGGCTATATGGTTCCTGGTGAGAGTTTTATGCTCACCAAGTCTTAGCAACATTTAGTGTCTCAATGGTTTCTCAGGCTGTCATCTAGGTAGATGTCACTGGCACAGTGCTGTTGAGGCAGTATGCAGCCTGATGAACAAAACGTTAGAGATTTTTCTCCATCATACTTCCAAAAATTTCAGGCATATTTTTATGACTGGCTTTTGACTAGCTAACTGAAATTCCCTTTGAAAAATCTAAATGGGGAGGGGCCTGGTAGAGAGAAGGAGGAGAAGGGGAGGGAAGGATATGACAAATTGTCACTGCTTTTCAGCCAGCTCCAGTGTAGTATGCATGCTGACACGGATAAACACTAAAATTTCCATGCAATACCTTTCTCTTCCCTACCTCTAGCTGCCATCCACACTCTCATGTGGAGAGTAATCATTGAGCCTTGTATAACATAGAACACAAGACTAATGGAAATCTAAAATACACTCTGAAATTATGAAGCTTCAGTACCAATAATAAAGTCGACGCAATGGAAAGAAAAGTCCCTATATAAAAAGATGTCTGTCAATTATCTTCTCTCCAATGGTTTTGAATAGTGTTTACAATGCAAATGAGGCATTTGTGACATCTACATTAAAAATGGTGCTGGAAGGTCAAAACACTGATCTTTTGCAACAATCAAATCTTGGCAGAAAAAGGTTGTCATGTAGTACTGATACTACCAAAAGAAAACAATTTTTGACTCTATTGTCAGGTAAGCTGCTTTGGCAAATAGTGAATTTAATGCCTAACACCCACATGAGGCACAAGAATAGTTGGATTAACAACTCTAGTGTCATGCTGTCAGCTGCTGTTTATTTAAATTAAAATGTCACTATCTAGAAATAAATTAGATAGTTGAAAAACAATGGAGTTCTGTAAAATACAGTGCTTCACAAACTGGACAGAAATTATTACATTTCAACTATGCTGTATCATTTCGTAAAAACTCATGTTTTATCATATGGTTTATATTGCACATGAATCTGCATACTTGTTCTTAAATATAGACACAATGTAAAACCTTTGGAGGTTGGAGTTAGTTGGAAGAACCTGCAGTTTAAGCATTGCTTCTGAAACCAAACTAAATTTATGGGACCATTGTAAAGACTCTCTTATTTCACCAAAATCAACATATCAGCACATCATGTGACCCACCAATATTCACTGTACATCAAGTGATGTCAGAAACCCCAAATTCCTCAACTCCCAACTTCACTTTATGATCCCAACTATAGGTGTCTATCTTTTCATGTAAGGTTTTCTCTTGTATCCCATAACGTATCATATTTTTAAGCAACAGAAATCCAGGAAATGTTAGAAGAATTAGAATTAGAAGAATGGATTATCACACTAGCTAAGCTCTTGAGACAGACATTAGTCACAGGTAATAGTTAGGGACACAGGAACTGCTGTCACCTAACAAAGTTGGGGTAAAGTTCACCATAACTGAGAGATCTGAACTGAGTTTCGCACCAGATCATAATTTTCTCCTACTCATGGACATCATTTGATGAAGTACTAAGCTCCCTTAATTGTTCGTGAATCAATGAGATTTCAAAGCCATCAACACCTTACAGTATCAGGACTCAAACTACCTACCTCTACTTCGTACCTCATTATTCTCATTACCATAAACATAATGAATATTCTAAGTGAATATTAATAGCAGCTCATAGGGAAGTGTGTTGAGATATAGGGATATCATTTCAACAAGTCATCCCATACAAAAAATATAAGTGATTTGGGGATATGATACAATTCTCATTTTTGACAGATCATAGGGAGAATTTACAAACAATTGCAAAACATCAACAACATGGAGATATTTACTTGTCCAGGCTTCCCATTCTCACATAAAAAGGCCTCATGCTCTGATGCAAATTCAGGAGCGTTGTCATTAACATCAAGAACTTTGATAGCAACAGGCACTCGGGATACTTGACTGTGGTTCCCTAAGAGAAGAAAACATAGCATAAAAAGTAAGCATATTTCATTTGGGACTGATGGCACAAAGGGGCCACTATATACACACAGCAAAGTGTAGTATCCCCATTCTCAGTCTTAACTTAATTGGGCTGCTTTGTCCTCAATGAATTGTACAATCGGAGCAGAAGATAACGAAGGATGGCCAGTATTTCACGGAGGAAAAAAAGCGAATAAATCCCTATTGCAAACAGCAATTGTTGGAGATTAGCTCAATGAAGACCTTCTCAGACTAAATTGGTAGATTTTTCTTTGATGAAGTTTGTATTGTTTTATTGATAAAGTCCATTATACATGGAAAAAGAAGGCTGTAAACAACATAGATTTATTTCTTTGTTTATCTTTGGCAGAGCGCAGAGCATTTTACTCTATTAGTTGTTCTGACTGCACATCTATTATTTCTTCATTGCAAATACGATTAATGCTGAGACCCCAAATTGTGAGAAAGATGAATTGCAGGATTGACATAGGTAGAACTGGAGATTACTTTGGACTCTTAAGGCAGTCTGATTCATTTACAGTTGACCAAGGAAGTGGCTTATGAAGTTATCTTGCTGAAATAAAAGCCCATTTCTAACATTAAGCTATGTTGCATAAAGGAGTTCATCATGCCATCGTGAAATAACCTTGGTAAGCTGAATGGAAAGACAAACTAGAGCAACAACCAGGGTTCTGCTTTTATCTAAATTTATGGTCAATTTATTTTATTTTAAATACTATTAAAATACTTTGGAAGAACCATTTTATGACATTGTTTCCTAAACCATGTACACATGATGCTGAAATGGAAATAGACTATAGAGCTATTATAATGGCTAGAAAAACTTACTGTAACCTAGATATTCCTATATCAGTAACCTTATCCAAAATCTGTTTATTAAGTAATGGCATTTAACATAATTTACATCCATATCAGTTTCAATCACTTATATCCCCAGGGCTTTGGAGAACCACATACTTCTCATGGCCAACTCCAGGCCTGACTTGCAAAGTCCCAACTGACCCAAGTAAAAGTTTGGTCCAAATAAGTATTCCAGGATCAATTCTTTTCAGACAACAGTAGGTAAAGAACAGGCAGACTTCCATACAAATGATGGAAACTTCACTAATAAGCATATCAGGTGCCATACATTCCTAGAAAAAAGGGCTGGAATGAAATTCTGCAGGTCATCTAGTCCAATTGTCCAACCCTTACCTGAAGTAGAATCATCCCTATCTAAAGCATCCCATACAAATTTATGTCTAACATATGACTAAAATGACACAGTCTATCCTGTCACTCAGCCAGAAGGGCATAGTACCCTAACGTGGTCCAGGTAAAGCACGGAGACAATGGTGATCAGTATCCTGCTACTGCAAAGGTTGTTAAGATACACTTGAGAGATCCAAGGAAGAGGGCTACAGCCTCTGCTATAGAGGATGACAAAAACCCTTGTAGTCTCTACCAATTTGTCCAGGAAGCAAAATACCTTCCTGACCTCAAATGTGTTTATTGGTGTGACCCTGAGTGGAGGGGCAAGACCCTCTGGCCACGAACCTCTGGGTTTTAGTCACAATAGGAACACTGGTGTTAGAAATCATATTTTTGGTTTTCAAAGCACTTGTCATCCCAGAATTTCTAACCACTTTTCAAATAGTTTTTGATTCTCAGAATATCACTGTAAAACATTTAATTACAGTATAGGTCAAATGAGCCACAGAGAGGATATAAGATCAGTCCTAAAGGGCACTGAAATTCCCACTGATTTCTAGTGATAGTGGAAGCAGAGCACTTTGCAGTTATGGGGCAAGTGCAAGCTATCAATAGAAACTGATGTAAACATAAGGAAAAAAAAATATAGAAGTCACCAAGAAACTTTTTTCTCTACCCACTAGTTCATACTCCCTTCTTAATAAATATAGTAGTGTCCAATAGTTGTATTTTATCCTGACCTGTAACCCATTGATGTTAATAGGGTTCCAAAAGTAGATTTAAAAGTAAAATTTGGCCTAAGAACTTTTCATCCTCTAAATGAGTAATATTTTTTAAACAGCATGGACATTAAATGGCAAAGAAATCAAATGACTCTACTCAAATTATACATTATAAAACTACCAATGAGATCAGTGTAAGACCAGCTTTTGTGGTCTACTGTAGGAATCATGGTAGTTATCTTTTGGAATTAGGAGGGAATTTTCCATTTATGAACAGACTGACATAGACATGTGTTTTGTTTTTTTCCTCTTATGGCAGGTTTGAAGGACTTAGCGATATACAGGAGGTAAGGTTCACTTTTTTGCAATTTAACAGGTGCCCAATGAAGGTAATTATTCTACAGAAGACCTGTTCACTAAAGTAGAGTTGAAAATGATCTTAAGGAAAGTTATGCACTAAAGAAGTTGAAGTTGAGACAACTCCTCCCTAACATCTTTACCCTTGTGTGAGGAAAACTGATTGCCCCATAAGTGGTCTGGTGACCGGCTGTGAAAAGTTTGCCTAATAGCAACCCTACACATAGTGGAAATCATTTAAAAAGTAACCATGATTAATACTCTGAAAGTAGTTACTGGTAATTCCCAGATGAGTTATATTAATACATTAGTGACTTAATTAAACCACATCCTTTGAATTTTGTTTTCCATCTTGCATGTTTGGAATAACAGTATTTTGTGTCCCTCCACCTGTAAAGCAAGCAGCAGCAGTTCCAGCACTTTTAGTCTAAGTACAGACAGTCAAAAAGCCCAAGGTGGAATTGATCCAATCTTCACAGGTTTTGCTAAACTGTGTCAATTGAGCCAATAACCAACTGAACTCATGTTCAATTTTCACTTGGGAAAGGCAGGCAGAGGCCTACACTGGCCCAGGCCAGAAAGGGGAGGTGGGGGATGTAGGGGAGGCGGTGCTTAAGCACACATCCCAGCCTGACATCCATTTCCCAGTCTAGCCAAGTAAGGGTCATCCCTGATTGGATGCTAAGCACATGCCCCCAACGCCCTGCTGTCCCCCTGCAGGAAGGGAAGGAGCTCCTGTCCTGGTGCTAGCCCTCAAGTTTGGTGTCTGGCCATGGAAGGGGAGCTCCATGCCTCAGGGGCCTACCCCTGGCCTTCCCCAACCCCAGGCTGTCTTGCCCTGGGGAGTTGTGGGGACTCCTGCCACCCCATCCCTTGAACAGGCCAGTCATATTGGGGAGGGGAGGGGAGGGGAGGGAGGGAGAATTCCCCTTGGCTCCAGTTAAGTGGGGAAAGGGGAGAGGGCATTCCCCCTGGCTCCTCAAAGCAGAACAGTCCTGGGCTGGGGGGTCCTGGGCCAGGCCAGGGGAATTCTCTTGAAGTGCAGCATTCCTCCCATTCCCCCTACACCACGTTACACAGGTGTGACACTGGCTCAGGGGACTCTTTTCTCCATGCCTCCTCAGCTAAGCTGAGCATCCACCTTGCCACACGGGGGAGGAAGGGTTCCCTTTGGGTGGGTTTGGGGAGGGGGGTTCTATTCTCCCACTTTCCTTCTCCCCAATGCCCCACAGAGCTGACAGATGCAGGCAGGGGACGAAGGGATGAGTCTTTGCTGTGTCATTTCAGTGACAGACCCAGCTAGGCTCTGTGCCAGAGCAGCAGAGTGCAAGCCATGTTCCAGTGGGATGTCCCATGAGGGGGGCTTGCTAGGGGCCACAAATCATGCTGGGGAACTGCAAGGTAGCTTGAGTCGGGAGGAGATATAGGACAGAAGTTAGAAAGATTGGTTTAACCCAAGTATTAGTTAAGTCTGATCCTGCATCCATCCAGAAGCATCTTAAACCAGGTTTGGCCATTTTGGAACCAGTTTCCATGCACTGAACTTCTGTTCTGTCACAGGTTTAAACTAGATTCCAATCACTTACACTGGTTTATGTGTAATTTCTGTCCCTAAATGCCAGGACTTTCAATGCACATTCCTCAGGGGAAAAAAGCAAATTAATTTAGACACATTCAGAAAATGACTAAAATGTATCTGAAACAGGATAGTTTTAAAAATATGATATAACCAAAGAAGCAAATGCTGTGTGTCCACTTGAAATACAGTATTTCTAGTTATCTACTGTATGTGGACTTACAAGACATCTGACCTTAAATGTGTAGTATTTGAAGCCCCTTATGGTTGGTAGTTTAAAACATATTCTGGTAGAAATAAGTTATGGATCAGAAAGATATGCCTATTAGAAATGCATAAAAAGCAATACATCATATGATTTCACATATTATCAGATGACTCTAGTTTACCACTCATGTCGTGTGCATATTTATGCAGTGAATTAATAATATATTTGTATTTAAAAAAATTACTATGCAAATTGTAAATCCCAAACATTTTAAGCACATTCTCTTTATCTCAACTTGATAAATACATAAACAATGAATGCACTGGCTTATCAGAATTCTCAGCACTAGTGTCATATTTAAACACTAAAGATTTACTTTTATCTAAATTAATGGACTGATGGCAGTTCAAATTTTAAAGACATTACAGAGGAATGTAATTAATTAGATAAGCTTCTAAAGAAATTATTCATGTCCCTTATGACTGCCCCCAAAATGTTTGTCTTTCATCTGAAATACAAATATTACATTTAAAGATATTATAATTAGAAACTTGATGAGAATTCATTAAAAAAATTAATTTGCTAAACACTAGAGAGAGACCCAACTGGCTAGGAAATCTCCAAACAAGGGGATATTCACCTCTTATTTGGGTTCTTTTTCAGACTACAATGAAATATACTGTCAGCTGAGGAAGAGAGATCCGAGGGCTTAAAATATTGTTGAAAGTAGCTAACCAACTATGGTCATGGTGAATGTACTATACTATCTGATTGTAACACCCTTCACTGAGTTTTTACTTATATTCAGTGCCTTTCACGTAAGCATAAATTAGCAAAAAATATCTATTACAATAGTCAAAATAAACTAACACAGTATAATACATGGATGCAAATTATTAGGGATACAGAATAAGGAACACAGCTTTCACATTTCCATTGTGGCACAGAAAGGGTGGCCGCTGGTCCTGTTTCATACCAGACTGCCATATTTTTAAATCCCGTGTCCCCGTCCATTTCTGAACAAGGAACAAACTGCAAAAAGTCATTTTTTCACTTGACTGGTGGAAATAAATAAAAACCATTTGCCCTTGTGATTCTATTGCCTGTGCCAAGAGGTAGGATGGTACACTGCTAGGAGGAGCAGGTTCCGAGCCAGCCAGGGAGGGAGGGAGGGAGGTGGCCTTTTTGTGGTGTCCCTGCCCCTTGCTGCTGATTGGCCAAGGGGTCTGGCTGCCCCACCCCTCACTGCTGCTTGGCTGAGGAGATGGCGGCTCTGCCCCTCACAACTGATTGGCCAAGGGGGCTGGTGGTCCCACTCCTCCCCAAGGAGATATTCTGTATTCTGGGAATGTGCTGGTGACTACCCTAAGCACATATAACATGTATTTTTCTCACTGGTAAAGCTCTTATATGCAATTTATTTGATGCTCAAGTTCAAACCTGCCCTTGTTGGCAATTTCACCAGATTTGTAAGCTCCCCATTTCCTGTTAAAAAGACTCTGATGTTGCTTCAATGTGAAACAATAATGTGTAAAATATTTCCTTTGTATGTATGAAGAATATTTTCTGTTGGGTTTAATGACAGAAATAAAGCTTGTATTGCTTTTCCTGCCACTGACCACGCAAAGGCAATACAGCTAAGTGAGATAGTCTGTTCCTTCAGTTACAGCTACAGAATTGTTCACTTAAGCTCCAACCAGTTCCTACTATGCAAAACCATTAAAAGGTATGAGATTGCACGAGTGTCACAGAATATCACTGGAAGATGAGATACAGCAGTTTTCACTAAGGACCTAATTTGGCTTGTAAAAATTCATCATCGATGATGATGATGCACAACAAGGAAAGGCTCAGCTTCATTCTTACAACCCACGTGAGCTACCAGAGCTGTCACTTAGAAAAGTAACGGTTTTGTCTGCAAATTAAGTATAATTGAAATGGAAGAGCTGCACTTAAGGACCTGATTTTCAGTAGGATTACATTTAGTTGGTCAGCTGTAGGCACAGTTGTCACAAGTAAACATGCAATCAGTGACTCTATATGCAAATTAAGTGCCCAGACATGTCTATTCTTTCTGCAGATTTTGGCTCTTTCCATGTAATTAGTAGTTGCCACTACTACCTGTGATCTGTAGGCCCAATATGCTTCTAAGTTTGGTCACTGATTAAAACAGCCTGATTCCTCACTCTGACAAGACAGACATTGGGAAAAGATGACTCAGTGGAAAGGAATGAGTGGAACCAATTAGTAATTGGTGAACTTGAAAATATTATAAGGTTCAGTTGAGTTCAGATGTGCAAGTTTAAGATTTGTCTGAACCAGATGATTCTGAAACTTGCTGCTCGAGAAATGTCATGCAAACATGTTTTGGGTGCTTTTTTTCACTCTTTCCTAATTTTTCCTGTCCAGACTTCAACATTTTTCAGATTTTTGCTTGAAAAAATATACGCCAAATTCAGTACCTCTTGTTTAGAAAATAATAATCCATTAGTCTTGATGGCAAATTTACTCAAGGAAGGATGAAAAAGAATTATGGGACTTGACACAAAAGGTGCAAAGAGCTAAAAAGTAAAATCAGCAAACAAACAAACAAGCGGACAAAACCTAATCAAATCTTTCAAAATCTCCAAACATTATCTTTTTGGATTTTGTCCAAATGCCAGTTGAGGGCTATATGAATATCTGTGTTAGTTCTTATTATATTCAAAACAGTTTGCTCATCATTTGAAAAATAGAAATTACAGTTAAGTGTAAAACATTACAGCTCAAGCATTATGTATTAGTCTATATATGATTCAGTATTAATTATTAGTACTTGCATTAAAGGGCCCCAATCCTCCCTATGAAAAACTGTATACCTACCTATATGGTGCATCTTCACTAGACATTTACTGCAGAGCTGCCTAATTAGCTCCACAGTAAAATCTCGACATCGACACATGCACCCCTATTAGGCTGCAGGCAACTAATTAACTCTGCTGCAGGATGTTACTTGTACATTCAGATTCCTCCGGCGGAGTTCTTCAGTGCTCAGCAGCGCACATGTATAAGATGATGGGGATGGCTGGGCATAAGGGTGCTTCGGTGTGGGGCTGTCTGCTGTCTTGCCCTGCACTGGAACACCCTTGTGCCCCAGCCACTCCCTGTGCAGCACACTGAGCCAGGTTGGAGCAGCTCCGGGCCAGCAGGCTGACCTCTAGGAGCTCCAGCCTGGCTCAATGTGCGGTGATGCTGGACGCACATGAAGGTGTGACACCCAGGAGCAATGAACCCCGGTGTGATAAGTTATCGCTTCAGATTCATTTCATATATACATGCACTTACAGTATTGTAGACAGTGAGTGTGCTGAATACAATGAAACAGAACAAAATCTAAAAAAGGAATCTGTCACAAACACTTACTAAAGAGTGTAACAATGATACTGCAAGTAATTAGAAACACTCTACTACAGTAGGCATAGTGCATAGGAGCTGTAAAAGGTAGCTTAAGGTTCATCCACTGTTGAAACATATGTCTTCACTGAAAATACAAGTAGCTGCAAAAATATGTACATTTGAATATCTCCTTTATCCAGATCAGGTTTCCCTGTTTGGGTTCCCCCCCCCCCCCCCGTTAGGGAATTAAATCATCAGAAATTACATGTGTTCTGCTTAAATAGTTGCAAACTGTATTTTCCCTTAAGTAAAGGTAAACCATGCCTGAATAAAAGGTAGAGCCCCACAAAATGACAATTTTTTCCTATTATCATGTTGCTTGTAAATGGCTATCTCATGCGTCTTTGGCTCATTGAATTTCCTAATATAAGATTTTAAATTAGAAGCAGAACACAGAGAAATTTCAGTTCTAACAAAGGAAGTAAGGCAGAAAAACCTAACCTGCCACTTACAAAGCAACAAGAACACTCGCTCCTCTCACTTGTCTCATGTTGCAAGCTCAGTAAGTAATGTTTTAAGAGCTCTAGTCTCTATGCCTTCATCCATTCTATCTGATGGCTTCTGTCAGATAGCCTACACATAGGATAACTTTCCTTAGCCTGTCCAATTTCACATTGTTTTTACTCTATGGAATCTTTTATCTACATAGTAGAGCGCTGCATGGCACTTTGCCACATGAAACCGCTAAATTTAATCTTAAAGAGTTAAAACAGATTCAACTCAAGCTGATTAAAAAAAAAAATCATATTGCAAATTTTAAATATGGAATTCCCATAATGCTGTAATACTCTGTCTCTGTCCTGTGTGCATTGTAATGAGTGATTCTAAAAGGATCTGCTCATTCAAGTCTGGCGTTCAAGTCATGATCATTTCTGAAGCATAACTACTCCGGGAAAAGATTTCCTAAAAGCATAGGAATGTACGAACGAGCTGAGGAATTACCATGAAACAATGTAAACATAGGATTACACTGCAAAAAACCCTCCTGGAACATGCTGTAAGTGCAAAAAAAAAAAATCACTGGTTCCAAATTAATGTTGCAATAGTTACCTCCAGCATAGTCAGAAGATGTATTATAGGAGAACAGATTGAAGGGAAAAAAGTATCTTGTACCTGGAATCTGGAAATGCTCTTTAAAAAAATATTTGAGGGAGAGCAAAAGGATTGTCTGCTCCAAACAATTATTTTAGTGTCATTATGGACTCCAGGTGAACAATATAAACAGTCCCAAACCAAAATTACTTTACATGCTGTATTTAGATTCATGCACTGATGTATTCTAACCAGTGACTTGCTCATATATTCTCTTTTTTGGTGACTTACATGACATTTTCCAGGTAAAATAGTCTCCTTCCTATTTTGTAAACACTCCCATGAGACTCCATCCAAAATCCATGGCTTCTTCTTCTGTTATTACTGAAGAGCAATATTTTCCTGGTTTGGGAAAAGAATGGGGTTCTGCTAGGGAAGTGGATCAATATTTTGGTGTGAGCAGTTCCAGAGGGGTGGGAAGAAACTGTCTGGGTTTATGTAACTTACTTAAAAGATGGATTTTAATTCACAGCTTCCAAAGATCAGCGGTTCACTGTTAAAAGGAAAGTAACTAAACAAGGTTCCTGCAGCAGACAAACATATAAGATCCATGGATATGGCCATAGGGCTATATTGTTTTTTTGTTTCACTATTAATATAAAAAGCATTTGGGACTTTTTAGTGGTCTTAAAGTCAACCCACACCAGAAGGTCTGGCCATATCCATATCCTTGTTCAGACAACACCCTCACCAGCTTCCATTGTTTGTGTTTTGCCCATAAAAGGATTAAGAATGGCTGCACACAGCCCAGAAATGTGGATTAGCTATATACAATGTACAGAAAGTACCCCCCACCCCCCACACACACACTCCCTAGTGCAATTTAGCAATAAAGACCAAGAGGATTAATTTTACTAGTGACATTTGCATAATCATATTATAAATTTCCTTGCTGGCCAGCCGGCCAGTCAGTCCCAGGGCCTCACCAACTATTGGGGCACCTTTGATACAGCAGTAACTTTTCTCCAACCTTCCAGGTCTTTCGCACTCCTTGTACAATTTGTCAGCTTTAATCCCATCCAGTTTTGGATGTTGGTGGTCCAACTTGCCCTGGGTCTTCCTTTTCCTCTTTGGCTGTCCACAGCACCCTGCAAGGTGTTGGGAAGGGTATTGTGGCTTCTTGTTACATATCCAAACCACTGCATCTTTCTTCTTATGATTTCAAATATGGGTTTATATTTGCTGGTTTCTTGCCTGATTTGATCTTTCACAGGTGGGACTGATGTTATGCTTCCTCATTGTTAGTCAAAGTGCTTTTCACCACACCCTTTCAAAAGCTTTTTTAAAGTCTATGAAATTATGAAGTTCTTTTTGGTGGTCGTGGTACTTTTTGCACATGATTTGCTAGTAGGAGATCTGTTCTGTGGTGCTTCTTCTGGATCTGAATCCAGCTTGTTCTTCTGCAATACAGTCTCTATTTGTGGACTGAGCCTGTGTAAAATTATTCTGAGCAGCACCTTACTTGGATGACTGATAAAGCTAATGATGCAGTTATTGGTACATTGGTGCTCTTCTTTGTGACAGAGGTTATTATGGATGTTGTCTACTGCGTTGGACAGGTTTTCCTTTTCTACAACATATTTCAAATTTTGTGCAGTATGTCAATTGTCTTGTTCCCTGCTTTTAATATTTTGGATGTATATTGTCTAGGCCAGTTGCTTTTCCACTTTTCATGCTTCTGATAGCTTCTTCTACTTCTTCTCTTGTGATATCTAAGCTTTTATCTTCTTCTTCTACTGTTTCAGATCCTCCTTGCTCTAACTGAATTATTACTTCTGGGTCTGTTCTGATATTGCGATTATACTGAACTTTCACATAGTCCACCCATCTTTTGTGTATTCCTTGCTGGTACTGTAAATAAACACAGTCATATGGACTTTTGCTTTACATCCTGATCCATCTTCAATTGAAGTTAATGGAATCCTTTCCAGTAGTGTACAGTCCTTTTAGTATGAAAGAATAAAGAGAAGAAACAAAGCAGGTTCATATAAATGTCAAGTCATAGTCTGCCCATCTGGCATAAATCAGCCTCATCTGGCATAAATCAGGTACATTGATGTCAACAGATTTCACTAATTCACACTACATGACAATCAGACCCAAAATATATCAAGAAAATTAAACCTGTGCTCCTGCACACTCTTGTTTGAATCAATGGGATCTGAGTTTTCACAATGGAGGGCAGACTATGACTTAACATTTATTTGCACCTGCTTTGTTTCTTCACCTGTAATTAAATTGTGTATTGCTTTGCTTTGCAGTTATTCAATAGTGTAACATACAGTTATGTTGTAATTACTTCTAGTCCTCTGTGAATTGAGAGATCCATTTGAATAACTGGGAAATACTAGTTATATCTTTTATAATTATCACATGTCCTTAAATAAATCTGATATTGCTCTCTCTGGCCACGTCCAGACAAGCAAGCATATGCCTGTTGTGGCATCTCAAAGCAATTTGAGACACCACAGGAGGCACACCATGAATGAAAAAAAATATTCCTTGTGCTGCATATTTGCACCACAGACTCTAAATTTGATACCGGGATGAAAACACCCTGGAAAAAAGCAGCACAGGGCACACTCCTGGACCATGTCTAGGGACTACGTCATCCAAGGAGATGCTTTAGCACCCAGCCAGAGCATCTCTATACCTGCCGTGTGCCCCTGCTGCTCCAGAATGCTTCCTCAGTACCTGGCCTCATGGCATGTGGCTCCTGCATGCAGTGCCAGGAGCCCCAGGTGGTAGCAGAAGCCATCCCAGCCCTATCTGAAGGCACATGTCAGCAGGCTGGGTCAGCTCCGTTTGCAATATGCAGCCCCCAGGTCTCAGACAGTGCCACACCACCATGGGGCTGTGCCTGCAGTGGGTCATGAGTGCCCCAATGGCTCAGCTGGCTGCTGCTGTCAGCACCAGGGGCTGTGTACCATAAGGGGGTGGGGAGCTGGGCACATGGTGGCTCCCCCTCAAACCTCCCACACCCCCACACACAGCCCCCAACAAACCACACAGTTCCCTCCACCCCAACATCCCTGCTTACTGGGGACAGAGCCTGGGTCCAAGCCACTGCTGCCAGACTTTCCCCACTTCTGTTTGCTCCAATACATTGAGGCAGTATGCAGGAGCAGCAGTGCCGCCTGTGGTGTCTCAAACTGTTTTGAGATGCTGCAACAGGTCTGTGCTCACTTGTCTGGATGCAGCAACTGAGTGCACAGAGGTATACTAAAAGGGGTTGCAGCCAGACAAGAAAGAGAAAATAAAACCCTATAACAGGAGCACCCTCTAAATAGAAGTGGGCAGAATTTATAGCTGTGAAAAACAACTGGCTGGAAAAGGGGAATGCAGTTGGTAGCTGCTTCCATGCAACACAGATTTAGAGGCAGCAAATGAGCAGTGATGGGGTCCACAAGAGAAGAGGAGACACAACAGAGCTATCTAGTGGCTTGAGGGGGTCTGCCAAGTATAAGCAAAACAATATACTCATAAGTCTGGTTACTTTGAATTCATGATCTGAGTGCTGTGTGCCTTTTTGGCCATGTAAATCATTATTTGTTTTGAGGCAGCACAGTATCCTGAAAGAGAAGTCTAGCAGATGCCAGGTTCACTGAGCAACCTTGGGATGCAACCCAGAGACCTAGTCAGAGTGCAGCTGGATTACAGGCTCTCACCCATAAGTGAGGTAGACATATGGGGTGGCCACATGGGGACTAGATAAGGATCTCAGAAGGGACAGTTTCAGCAGAGACTGTGACACACTCCAGATCTGCTGAATAATAATTATAGATACTTGTTTCTTGCCAAATGCCCTGATCTTAGATACTAATGTCCTTGGAGACTATTCTGCACATCTAATTTTTGCTGGGGTGAGCACTATATTCACTGTGACACATAACCAAGATATATGTGACACATCAATATAAGTAATCAAATACATAATTCAAATAAATTACTAGTATAGCTACTTGAACTGATCATGCTTCAACCTGCTACCTTAGCATCAGACTCTTTACAATAAATGGATGATAATATAAATAGTTAAAAAAACAACAACCCACTATGGTACAATATTCTCCCATCCACACATCCATCCAGACATGGCACTGGTTACAAATACTGGAAGTGTAATTAAATATATATTTTAACATATAGTAATATGAAGTGGAGGCTTAATTTTTCTCTCAGGTTTAAATCAGGAGTAACCGTTAATCTCCATTGAGTTCCATCCGCATGCAAACTGAGAGAGGGGAGAATGAGGCCAAATTAATGTAAGCTAGAAGTTGTGTTGCAAACTTAATAGAATAAACAACTGGAAATCCATAAGCGACTATAACTGGGTAGTGTAATTTGCTTAAAGAAATTGAGTGAATTCTGTTACCAACATGTGGTGGCCACTATTTGTTAACTCTACCATGATGTGAATAATACACCTCCCTGTTTCTTTTCCCACTTGCTGTCTCTGATCCTTCTGACCCAAGGAATCTTTCAGGCAATCTTAGAAGCAACCAGGGTGAGATTTGATTTTTATTATGCGAGTTACCAATAAAGCCAAACCCCAGACTAAAAACTGGGGTATGAGAACTTTTTTGCATGTCTGATATTGTCTGAGGTAATATGTGCAATCACAGCCATTATTAAGAAATAATGAATACTCATTTCTACACATTACCATGAGATATTTCTAGAATTGAGTTTAGAGGAAGGCAACATTAAGCAGAAACTCTCAAACACAACACATCCACTATGTAAATTCATGGGGTTTGATTCACTACTATTGTTTGAGTTTTAGGTTGGAGTAATTCTGTTTTAATCAGTCTCACTACACCAGCTCAAAACTAGAGTGCCACAGTCAGGAATCAGGCGCACAGTTTAGAGCAATTACATTGTTAATATGGTAATGTATCATGCATATTAAAAAAGGCTATAAAGTATTGACGCAGATATACAACATTGTATTGTCAATTATAATTAGCTTTGAAATTTTATAATGACTAGCAGCAATAACAACAACAAGTAGATATGACTGAGGACTAGATGTCTGGAATACTTTAGATTTTTGATTCAACTGATTTCATGAATAAAATAAAACCATAAATAACTCCGCAGAAAACTTTCTCCCTCTTCTTACTGCTGGGCAAAATGACTGAAAACTTTGTATTAACAATTTGTATTAGATATGAATATATTATAAAATATTGTTATATGTGTATGTATTTTTTTTTATTTATTATTTTGGGTAGCTTTGATTTCTCTTAGTGACTAATTTGTTCAGGTGCCACATTTTTGTAGAACTCAGCATTTAGGACATGCTGGGTTTGAACCAGAGTGCGCAGATCTCAACAACAAACAAATCCCACATAGGCATCTAAGTAAGAGCACACACACAACACCCAGCAGTTCCCATTGTGCATGCTGAGCACTTTGAAAAATATGGCCCTTTACATCAAACCCTGAAATTCCTGTGCCTCCCTCCCTAAACCCTTGTTAAAGCTCCAAGAGTGCTCATCATTGAAGGACTTAATTATTCAAGATGGAAATTCCATCTACTTAAGTGCTTCAGGGAGGCTTCCTAGCATGATGTTCAATTATAGACTTACGTCCACCTTGTACCATTCTCAAGCCAGATCCTTATAAATCAACCATCTGAAATGCTTATTTTATTGGAGTCATGCATTGCCTAGCAATAATATTTGAATTCATGTCAAAAGGGCTGAATTATGTACACTAATTTTTTAAGAAATGACATTTTTGCCATCAAAAAGTATAAAGTTCAAGGTGCAAATGCCCATTTGACAGTCACTCTACTTAGGAACTCTTTTGCACTTCGGTCTCATTAATTTTGTTAATGCAATAATGACATATTGTCACTTCACCTTTTCCTTCACTTCTCTTATAATAATTAACAATTAACAAATATGCCTCCCACAAATTAGGCAAACACTCTCTCTTCCTTAGCCAACTTCCCAATTAACATTTATTTTTATTTTAGTCCCTATCAATCCCATGTCCTATAACACCTTACATACGTTCTCCCTTTCTTTTAAGTACTCCCTACTTTCATAACCATTTTACAGGATAAGTCTTGATCAATGCTGTCAAAGTCTCAGTCTTTTTGTGAGGGCTTTTTTTTTTCTTTTTTTTTTCCCGCAAGATTTAGACCAAAAAAGCTACCAAGACCTCACAAATTAACCTAGGTATTTGATTAAGCTTCTCCCCTGTTTCCTACATCAATAGCCCACATAGAAAGTCAGATCTGAAAAGAATGTAATGTATTTTAGAACAGATTTTTAAGCAAGAAAAGCCAGCATCATATTCCAAGCATTTCTCTAGGAACCATCAGTAATTGCTTTGAGGTTCATCAGGGGCCACAGAATATTGTATGAGAACTTCTGGCCTGTATTTATAAGCAAATGAACAAGAAACCTGACTTTTCTGCTCAAGAAAATATTATGGACGCCGTAGTTTTGATTCCAGTAGAAAAGCGGGGTCAAGGAAAAAGGTTAAATAGTTTGGAGCCTTTTCTATTTAAACCTTCATTGATGCTTCTTTCTTTCCTGTTTTAAATTGTATTGAAATTTACTCAGCACCAAATGAAAGGTAATTATATAATGTACAAAAGTAATTCTCTAAGCTATTATAATTATTAATAATGGTAGGAATTTTATAATAAAAGATTAAATAAAATTAAAGAAATAATAAGTGTGAACAAAAGCTTTACGGCATTAAAATATACATAGTAGCTAAATACATCAACCATTTATGTAGAGAGCAATTTTGTCTTTTTTCTTCTAACTGGTGCCCTTGCATTCTTAAATATAAATATGGGAAGGGGGCAGGAGAGAGAGAGAGAGAGAGAGAGAGAGAGAAGCAGGGATTGTGAGCGCATGCATGCAAGTGCATACAATATACGTGACTTAGTATATAATGTGCTGCATGATGATTCAATTATTGTATTTATATTCTTAGTAAACCATAAAGAGCCTTTTTGGCTTTATGCCTTTTCCTATTAGGTGACAGAAAGCACAAAATTTCCCCATACTTCTTCATTTTTAACGGATGCAGTAGGTATGGGCAATTGACTTTGTTAGATATATCCCATACCTCTGTCCTTGAGATTCCTGCATTATATGTCTGGAAAACATTTTTGTGATCATATCACCATTTTCATTCAAGATTTCTTCTATTTTCCCATCCAGTGCTTTGACTAATGATCCACCAGAATTTGTACTAGATGCGGTACTTTGCCAGACGTCATTAAGAATATTAAAATGATTGTTAGGATAATTGTACTATAATGCAAAAATAATATTACTTAATTTTACAAGGATATGCATGATAATGACTTCTATTATGCTGTGACAGAAAGAGATACCTTTTTTTTTTCTAGTAAGTTCAGTTCAAATCTATTCATGCCACTGTTACCTGAAAAGTTAGCTAATGTCTTAAGTGAACTAACCAATCTCATTTTCGATCCTTTATAAGCTAATCCAATTAGTATGTTAGTGTCTTAATTTAAAAATAGACCTGAACAGAGAATGAGAATTATATTTCATGTTGAATTTTGAGATTTCAAAATTTGTTTTTAGTTGAGAATGAAGTCCAACAAAACTGAAATTCTGCAGAAGGGAAATTGTTTAAAGAATTGCCGATTGATAAAAAATGTTCCATTTATACTTTAACTTTCTCAATGTTTGTTTTATAACACAATAGAAAATTTAAATAATTCAAATCTAAAGGTAATTTTGAGAAGCAAAATTAAAACATTTCCACTGTTTTAAAAGTTCATTTCCTACTTTTCTTTCAAACAAAAGTTTGGTTTAATTATATTCCATAAATGGCAGTGTTGGGGTGATGTTGAAGCAGTGGTGGTCCAGGAAAAAAGCAAAATGCAATAAGTTTTATGGATGATATTTTTTACTAGACAAACTGTACAGTGGTGAGTTATATAAACAAGCTTT